>NW_027271364.1:0-350000 GCF_040938485.1 Diadema antillarum | reverse complement strand
TGCGAGCGATCAGCGGTGCGGCGTACGCTGTCTGCACTTTATACTTGATATTTACATGATGAAGCAATGCCTTGGGCAGCTCACACAGGAAGCTATAGATCTACTGGGATGATACATATAGGTGAAGTGAGCCGTCGGAAGGAGTGTCACGATGTGCAGAAATGGTGGTGCACAATCTGCAACTTACGCAAGCTGAAGTAGTTTATCTACCATAAAGCTAATATCATCATGATCATGCCACGTATTCACAAAAACCTTCTCCAACCAAGGTTCGACCTCCCATGCCAAAATTTGACCGCGCGCAAAAGCAAAGGTTTTACATTTTATGTAGCCAGCAGGTGAGTTTTGGACAGTGTTAGGGTTGAATTATGGGTGGCTTGCTTTGATATAGGATACAGACAATTTGAACCTGAATCACATGGTATTAAAATGCAAACAAATATGGAAAGCAATTTTTTTTTTCTCTCTCTCATTTCATACCCTAAATTTACTAAGACAGGCATTCAAAAATGGTGGTGGATATTCATGTATTTCGTGCCACATTGTTGAGCTGTTGCATGCATTGTCTTCAAATGTCAAATGTGAGATCCTAGTTTGCAACCAAAAGATACGGTATACCGTAGTTATGGGTAAACTCGGCCCCTTGTATTAGATGTCATACATGTAGGGGCGAAGTTTACCCATTAGGCCAAGTATATCCACAAATACATTACCTTAGGGTGTGTTCGAGTGATCTCCCAAAGCAAACTGTACCATACCATACCCGCGCTAGAGGAGCACTCGAACGCTCCTAAAGTGTAAATGTACACGTATGTACATGTACCGTACTGAACCGAGCCAAAAGTGGGCCATTTCTCGATGTACTCTAAAACGGTACCAAAAGCGTACCAAAAGTTTGCATGTGAGAATGCGCATAACATGCACATAGTGTACGTTATAATGCAGACTTGCAAAGAGTTCATTCTCTTTGTTTGGGACATCTGTTAGTAGTTTAAGCAGGCCAGGTGAATGACCCTCTTGCAACAAAATGCATGACCCCCTCTAAAAATAACTCTTAAGGTACACTTTCTCAATAAAGCACTCGAACGCTTCAAATCTGGCACAGTTCAGTACGGTACGCTTTGGTTCACTTTAGAGCACTTGAATGCACCATTACTTTCTCCAATTAAAAAAAACAAACAAAGAATCTAGACACTTCAATAAATCTTCCAAGATCTCTGAATTGCTTTTTGATTCAGAATTTTAATATTTGTTTGTGCTTCTCTCAGGTTATCAGAGGCGGATACAGGAATTCTGAAAAGGGGGGCACCAAAAATATTTCTGGTGCCACTTCCGGACTTCATTGGCTCACAAGCAAAAAAAAAAAAACAGAAAGAAAGAAAGAAAAAGGCTTTAGCACAATCTTTGGCTGCCACTACAATCGGCTGACAAAGATGGTTTCTTCTAAAATTAAAGGGAGGGGGGGATGCCCGCACCCCTTTCATTTTTCCTTTTTATTTCTGTTGTTTAAAAAACAAATAGGGGGGCGCGCCTGGGGCACCCCCTCTGGATCCGCTTATGGTTATGTAATGCAGTCCCAGTGTACACAAAAGTGTCAGTGCATTATTATCATAGCGTTGTATTTCTTTCATGGTCTTACCAGCCCTGCCCAGATGGAGTTCTGAATCCAAGAGCTATTGCAGCAGGTCTTGCTAATCTGGGGAGATCAGCGGATGGCTCTCAGCTCACTTTCCTCAGTCTCACCCTACCTGTGAGTAAACATATGTGCATTATTTCAATCAATGATTTCAAGTTATCTAAATTTTTATTTGGAATTAAATCACAGTTTCCAATTAATGATTTGATCAAGACTGAATTTAGTTTGTATGTAGATATCAATGTACATGTATGCTTTGTTCAAGAGTCACTTTTTAGGCAATGTTTTCTTTTGACTGATAAGAGGATTAGAAGTAATTCTTTTTGAACAAGTCGTAGTTAAACACTGAGGCTGAAATTGCTACATTAGTTCCAGACAAAAAAGCAAAAACAAAATAAAATATAATGCATGTCACATGAAGTAACATGACTTGATAGCTGTTCTTGCTAGAAGCTTGGTCATCATAAAAGCAGGTTAATCCTGCACTAGCTCCTTTATAGCATTGGTTTTCTCTTGCAATTATATGACAGCCTGAACCCTTCCTTTGCCTAACAAGTAATATCCAAAATAGTCTTAAATACTTATGGATGACTTTATGAGTAAGCCAAAAGCTTTCTTTCAACATCAAAAACTGTGCGTAATGTGACTTGATATCTTTGAATCATTAGATAGTCATTAGTTGCCAAATTACTAATATCTGTCTTCCTAAAATTAGATGATTACAAAAATAATCACCTAACTATTTTGCTCCTCTTTTAACTTTTATCCAGGGGTATAACCTGCAGGACATCAATATCCTTGAGTCCTATGTTCATATTCAAAAGGTAGAGCTGCCATATAACAGGATTACAGGTAAGCAATCTTTTTTTCTTTTTTTTTTTTGTTCAACTGGTATGTTTTTAGATAGGAAAGAGACAACCATTGTGTGTACGTGCCTCAAATTAAATTGTACAAAATTCTGTTGATGTGATTTCCTTCTCTTTTTTTTCACTGTGTTTGGAATAGTAGTACATGTATGTTGATATTGCTTGCCTCTACATCTCATTTAATGCCTGAATATATTTTGTACAAAGGAGTCATCTGCATGCATCCACACAAGGGATGCATGTACATGTATTTTCAACTGAGTACAGGTAGCTACAAATCTTGTGTGTTTTTTTAAAACCTGTTGAGGACAAGTCCTAAGTATACTCGGGCAGGTGTATTATGGGAAATGCGTATTGTAGCAAAATCAGTCCGTCCTCAACGGGTTAAGGTCCTCAACCGCATTAGATATTATTCATGTATTCTGCTGCTTCATCTACAAACCTAGACCAACTAACCGCTGTAACCCATACTGTCACATTCTTTGAATTGAATCGGTTAAGAATGCATCAAATGACTAAGTCATATTATGGAAAGGGAGACATGTACTTGTCCATATCTAGACCATCAAATTGTTTATGACACAGTAGAAAACAGAGATTTTGCAACATTTTGTACATCAAATGTTCATTGTCTTTTATTTCAGATTTGAATGTTCTAGGCAATATGCCCTACTTAGTCCAGCTTGATGCCTCACACAATGAAATCACAAACCTCTTGGACTTCAAACCACCGCTCAACCTACAGGTAAGAGCAAGAATGCACTTGCATTGGTATTTGCATATCTACCCATATTATTTTACAAAGATAGTTTGTTACTAACCTAGCTACTTTGTAGTTCATCTATTAAAAACGGCATGGACATGAAGTCCTGAAGATTTTGTAACATTGGTATAGCTATGTTAAATGATAGTTGTATTTACACTAGCACCTCTGCTAAGTGCTTTGACATCAGTGTGTTAAAAAAGTATTGTTAGGGTGTGGCTTCAACACTTTTGCGTAGCAACAGAGTGCAATAACCTTATTCCTCTCTCTAACACAATTGCAGAACAGAAAGTTTCTGCGTGATGATAGTGCTATAATTGTTTTGCTTTGATATAAGTTAGCCAGAAATGTACTGTCTGTAGATCCCTGTTTACTAAATATTCCCACCATGACAATGATGTGGCACCCATTATACAGTTTGTGTAGAAGATTGGTCACATCACACATACAATGTAGATAGAGAGGACCACATATCATTATCAAATACCTATTAGATTGATTGGTAGTTAGGTGTTTAAAGCTCCTAATACAAAAGCCAAGTACTAATAGGAATATTTTATGTATGAATTGTATATCTGCAAAACATGATTGATATTTGTGTGTATAATGTAGTGCTGTTACATCAAAGACTGTAACCATTTCTTGGCATGCTTATGTCATATAGGAGGTGGATATGTCTTTCAACAAGATCAGTGAGATGGGAGACCTCTCAGCTCATCATGCCCTCACCAAACTCATCTTGGACAGTATCCTTTATTCATCTCATAGTATGACTTATGCCAAAGCTTTAACCAGAGTCAGTAGCTGGAGGGGGAGTTTCACAAAACTGAATAAAGTGTTCTATCTTAACATTAGATACAAACCTAACCACATGCTTGCAAGAAGCAAAGTATTTATAAAGCATGAGCTCAGGGTACAACGTATTAATTCAAAAAAGATGAGTAGATAGATCATAAATTGCAGGTCATATTTCAGTATCAGATCATCAATTCATCTTTTGGTCACTTGTCAAGTCAAGAGAGGATACATGAAAACCTGTGTATAAAGTGGAGAGAGTTAGAAGCAACAGCTCAGGAGAAGTTTCATAAGGGCTGATCTGTACAAAAGAGGGAGACTGTTGGATGACAAGATTCTGTGAGGAGAAAGAAGATTAAGAAGGAGAAGAAGGAGAACTCATAATTTGTGTCATACCAACATTTCATTTATTACATCCCTGTAACCAGGGAGGTGAAACGTCTCACCTCCCTGCTATAAGCCTGTAACCATGCTCATTTGTTCGTAATCACATATCGTGTTCTTGGAAAAGTGGCAAATTAAGCATTTGGCACAACTGGTTGTTGCAAGTAATAATACATTGGCTTTTAGTGTAGTACACAATCTCCAGACTTTCATGATAACAGACACACCAGACTTGGTATCTTGCTGACTCCCTTCCTTGACTCCCAACCCTGTCAGACAACAACATATCGGCCATCACTGGCCTGGAGACATGCCGCTGTCTGCAGCACCTTAGTCTGGCCCACAACAAGATCTCTTGCATTGAGCGACTGGACCACCTCCCTCTCAGATTCATCAACCTGGTAATGGGAGAAATTTGATGCTGTAGAAGATATAGTCAAGAAGCATCTTCATTCCATACATCAGGGATGTGTTAATCCCACAGTAATCTTTTATTGTTGTTGTTGTTGTTTGGATATAGCTATTTCATGCATCACATGAGCAATAGTAAGTCGTACCAAGTGTATGTACATGAAGGTCAATGCTTCGACATTAGCAGTTGTTTAGTGATCATATCCTCAACATAGTAGAAACACTTTTCTCATATAAGCAAACAGTGATGGAATATGTTTGCAAGTGGACATACTAGTACTTACATTGTATATGCTCCTTTTTTCCTCCATTTTTAAAAAGTTTTCTGTTCATACTCCTGAACAATAACAAATTATCTGAGCTTTAAACCTGTGGTTCTTTTATTTTATTCAGAGATGCAATGAGATCAGTGTGATTGAGAACCTGGACAGTCTGACCAGACTCCAGCACCTGGACTTGTCAGGGAACAGCATCAGTGGACTCGAGGGACTCCAGAACTGTGTCCTCCTTGAAACCCTTGACTTGGAAAATAATCAGGTGGGACGTTTTTTGGGAACTTTGATATAACCACTGTAGGGAGTACCTGGGCCCTGTTTCATAAAGCTGTTCGTAAAGTTACGAACGACTTACGAGCGACTGGTGATCAGTTCTTGTGCTGAATTATGGAAATTCTGATAAGTATAGCACATCAGAACTGATCACCAGTTGCTCGTAAGTTGTTCGTAACTTTACGAACAGCTTTATGAAACACCCCCCTGGTAGCCTTCATAAGCCATTTATGTGCCCAGACATTCAGCTTAACTTGCCAAATGTATTCATCAGCATTCAGTATTAAATCCCTACAAACTTGTCCTAGTTGTGAAGGTGGCATGCATGTTCACTCAGGTGTAACAGCATGCCTCAATCTAACAGGAAGGCCAAGGTGACACAATGTGGATTAGGAGGACTAGATTTTCTCTATTCTTTTACTGTGAGTTTCCAGATATCTGTGCCGATCAGCAAACAATTAATGCTCTCCAGCATGCATGCCAAGCAGTGAACTTTTCATATAGTAAGGGTTGATGCATATCTGAGCTCCTGAAAGGATATTGGCCCAACGATACAAGTTAATATGATAGCTGAGATTGCAGGTATAGCAACTGACGTCTGATTTTTGTATTGACATTGCTGTGTGATGCCTGACATGCACTCAAACAGGTCGTAGACATCACTGACCTCCAGTACATCCAGGACCTGAGTCTGCTGCGGCACTTGACTCTGCTGAGGAACCCCATTCAGGACATCGAAGACTACCGGTTATCCCTTCTCTTCCGCATCCCACAGCTGGTGGAGCTGGACAGGCATAGAGTGGAGGTGGAGGAGAAGGTAACATGCCCAGTCTTGGGCTTTAGCATTGATGATCTCCTGTCACCTCTAAGCTATCATCTTGCATGTGTAAAACAATGTTAACAAAGGAGTACACAACAGTGTATGTTTTAATAGCATATGCCATTGTTCTGTAAATTTCAACTTGTTTGACAGAATGGTAAATGTGTTCATTGACCCAGATTTCTTGTGGCATTGTGTAAAGTACAGTAGCTGCTTACAATCATCATTCCCTGAAATGATGTATCATCCTTTGATTCTTTGGCAGAGATAGATCAAGCTTATTGCCTTTCCTGCATTGAAAAGAAGTGAAACTCTTGATGTGATGACTTGTTTCCAACTTTACCGTACATTCAATACAAGACATTCAGTTGTCATGTAAATCAAAATTCCATACACAATTATATGCAAAGTATTACACTGTATAGGATTATTTCCACCAAGTATGGACAATGCCATGATGATGCGTTTCTTCCATTGCTGTTCTGATATCTATAGGTGGCTGCAGTGAACCTGTTTGAGCCTCCCATTGATGTGATAGCTGCCCAGGACCACCGACGGGCCATCATCTACTCCTCACTCAGACCATCTAAGGTTCTGATGAGGTACAAAAACACACTCATACCTTGTCTCTTATGGTCCTCTCCGATTCATCAGTTGTGACACGTAGAGATACTGTAAACGCACAAATTTTCAATTTTTTACGGTGCATTAATTTTTGCACAACTTTCAGCTAGTGCGAATTCTAAAATTTTCTTGCAAAAATATCTTCACAATTTTCTCTCCACATTTTAAATGGGTTGACAATTGTGCAGCATGAATTCAAGAACCTGTGAATATGTTTTGGAGCTCTCAGCTCTGCGCGAAAATATGGACGTTTACAGTAGATACAAGGTTATCAGTAGATAGACACACAAACAAAGTACAATAGAAATGAGAGTGCAAGAAAGATTGAAAGCACATGGTAGTGAAGGTGTGATATATAGGAGGGGATGCTTCCATTGTAAGAATTAAGACAAAAATTGTTAAATTGTGTTTACATTGAAAGACAGTATGAGGCATGCAGTGAGAAACAATGAGTTACAAAACTACCCTACTGTACAACACAAGTGCTCTGGACATTGGCCACTGTTTTGTGTAGCTGAACAGCTTTCACAAGAATTACCCCACATTACAATGATTTCAATTCTCATGAAGGAAGGAACCCCTGTTCTTCCTTGTAATGTTCCATGTATTGGAATATGGTAAACATTCTTTAGATTTTCCTTTAGTCCTTCAGGAGTGCTGAAAGTTGAAAGAAACAGGATGGGCCAATTATGAGTATATTGAGTTTGTAGACTTTCAGCAGATTGGCTATCATGCAATGGTTCCTGGCTCAATGATGCTGCAGGAATTCTCTCACGTCCACATTTGCAAATGATCTATAACAATCCTCAGTGGATTGAAACCTGACTGCAGTAAGCATGGTTATGATTTGCTGATGGTGACCCACCTCATCTGACTTTACCCTAGCACCCTACCCACCATTGAGACCCCTTACCCAGTGCTGGTTCTTGTGGGACCAAGGGGATCTGGGAAGCAGGTTCTGGCACAGAGGCTGGCCAAGGAGTTCTCGGAGTACTTCGGCCTTGGGTAAGAATTACAACAATTCCCTACAGCCAAATATTTGTCTGAGTTGTGCCTCTCATATGCTAGTTTAATTTTTAAAAACTTAGATCATGAAAAGAGCAATCGCTGTGTAATGTTATCATCATATAAATTATCAGCTGTATTGGTAATTTTGTAAGTATCAAGCATTCATTACTTAGCTGTCAAGCTTAAGTGATACATTAAGGAATTTTACATTGCATTGAATTCTTGCCTCTCTTGTGGTCCTAAGTTACAGATATGTATAACTTGTCGTCACCATTGTCAAATGCCATATGAAGTGGAATAGAGTGGTAATGATCTGTGTCAAGAAGTTATTCATAATATGCCTTTGAAGGGAGATCAGCCAGAGTAAAGTAAAGTCTTTTATTTGCCTTTTCTGTCAATAAAGCCTTTTACACTCAACGCGAGGGAAGCAAACAGCTGGGGCCAAAGACTACCAGTGCGTGTCATCTGAGGAATTTGAAGAACTTCTGCAAGAGGTACAGTGTATGTTTCACTATTAACAACAAAAATGCTTGGAGTGTTGAGAGGGTAACATTTAAGCACTGAGAAAAAGAACTTTGGTGTCTTACTAGAAACAGCTACGTTGAGCAGAATCATTAATTTACTGTCTCACTTTTGTGCCAGTTAGTATCAGTCTCATTTGCATTACTCTTTCTGTATATCATTCTTCTGCAGTATAGAAGCCTGGTTCTTTTTCCTTTCTTTTTAATGAAGCTTGGTAATACATGTCCTTCTACCTGCAAACAATATGATTAATCTGTCTCAATAATGCAGTTCATGAAAAAACAAAAACATAAGTGATGGTTTGAAAATCAGATGGCTCACTATATAACTATTCAATGTTTCACACACATTCTCATCAATGATCAAGTCTCATTAGAATTTGCTTGTCAACAAGTACTCAGAGACAAATGAACTTTGGATGTGCATTTCTTTCTCATAGGGGGAATTCCTACTGACATATCAAATCCTGGAACATCGCTTTGGCCTGAGTCTGCAAGCCATTGAATCAGTTGCTGAAACTGGTCTTGCCTGCATCCTTACCATGGAACTGGAGGTGATAAAAACCGTTCTTTCTTACTGCTACAATGTTTTTTTGTTTTGCTTTAGATGGCCAGGATTTTACTTCTTAGCTGATATCAGCCTTTGCTGTGATTCATTTTTTTTATTATGCCTCCGCCACGAAGTGTCGCCGGAGGCATGATGTTTTCGGGTTGTCCGTCCGTCCTTCCGTCCGTAATCAATTTTGTGGACAGCGTATCTAAAAACTGTTAGAGGTATCCTAATGAAACTTGGCATGTATATGTATGAGTGGGCGAAGTTGTGCCTATCAAGTTTTGGGCGCACATGCTCAAGGTCAAATGCTAAAAATTTCACTATTTCCCCTATATCTATGCAATGCCTGGAGGTATTTTCTTGAAATTTGGTGTATACATGAACTACCAAATAAAGATTTCCCAGAGAGAGCTTTGGGTCATGAGGTCAAAGGTCAAGGGTCAAGTGAAAATGTTAAAATTTCACTTTTTGCTCCATATCTCACAAATATTTCAAGGTATCTTCATGGAACTTAGTATATATGCATGTACTGACTGGCAGTGATCATGTAGGGAATTTAGGGGTCATGGTCAAAGGTCAGGGGTCAAGGGTTAAGGTCAATACATCAAAATGTCATTATTTCTCTCTTATCTATGCAATGCGTGCAGGATTTTTTCTTGAAACTTAGTGTATGCATGTATTATCCAATACAGATTCTCTTGGAAGTTTCTTGCTAAAAAGGTCAAAGGTCAAGTGAAAGTGGTAAATTTCACTTCTTCTTTCAACTTATAAAAGGGTCAAAAGTTGGGTACAAATCCTCAAATCCCCAAATACTTGCACTCTTAGACAGTATAGCCATTCATCCAAATAAACCTAGTTCAAGCTAGGAAAGTGAACACTCAATGCATTTGTGACAAACCTGTCATTTTAATATTTTACCAGTTATGTGAAACTGTCATCACACATTGTCAAGACATTGTGCTATAGACCTATTTGGAGAACCATGCATAATGGCGCAGGCATACCAGTCGCCATACCAACATTTCTAGTAGTGCTTATCATAGTAATGTTCTTTTCAAGCCAATTATTGATTTGCAGACCTGAAATTGCAGTATGAAAAGCGAATGTAGGTGCTTATATCATTGGAGATTATCATTCTGTCATACAGGTTTAGAGCCCTTTGCCTGTAAGTATTCATCATATCACTATGTTGCTCATCTGGAACTGTTTCATTGTTGCCCTCGAAGTAGAATCCACCGAGTTCTTGCAACATTTGCTCGACTATGTAGCTGCAACATAGTGCTTGATCAAGTATCATCCATTAAAAAAAAAATGGTTGACATCAAATTCGACATCCTTTTACCCTCATTGACAGAGAGCAGTACTGAGGATTATTTTGTCATACTGGTGGATGAAAGTTGTAGGCAGTGACTTGAGATTTGAACTCACAAGGAGTTATTAAAGCAAGTGTTCAGCATCCAAACTGATGTGATACAGCAGCACCTGCTTATGCTGTGACATGGTTCACATGCACATGATTAATCCTAGTAACATGCTTTTGTTTTTATTGTGTTTTTTTCCCCATAATTTTTCACACAGGGGGTGTTATCCATGAAGCTGACCCACTTCCAGCCCAGGTACATCCTGCTCCTGCCCCTGGACCGAGCCAAGCACGAGGAGCGGCTGCGGGCCGTTGGCAATCTCGATGCCTCCCAGATCCAGTACGCCCTGGACCGCACCAGTATCTACCAGCACACACACCAAAACAAACCTGGCTTCTTTGACAGGAGTATTGACACCAGTGAGTATGGAGTGAACATCATCCTGGGAGCTAGGGAGGAGAATGACATGATACTCTTTGAAATTTGGTGTTGTTTTGTAACTTGTTATTCCCTAAGTAATACATTTAAAATTGTTTTGTCTCATTTACCATCAGGGGTTCATTTCAAAGCTGTTTTTCGTATAACTCACTGTAAGGCTCACATACATGTAATCCATCTACACTGTAAAGGACCAAGTGAAAGAAGTAATTAGTCTAGGGTTTAAACATGTTACAAAGGGACAGCAAAAAACACCCATTTATGATTGCACACTTCCCTATCTCTTCGCACTATACCAAACAAGGGCAAAAATGTTCATGTTTATCCTCCACACACGCTTGTACTCAATCCCCTCAACAGCCGACCTTGATAGCGCCTTCAAGCTGGTCCGAAACCTGGTCCTGTCCTACCTGGGCCTAGCTGTGCCAGAGAGCCCAGAACCCTCCAGCCAGGAGCAGGACGACTCCTCCCTCTACTCCCAGTCCCAGACGGGCTCCGCCCTGCCCTCCGACTCCCACTCCCCCTCCTTCTCCCAATCCACTGGCGGTGGAGGAAGGGTGCCGCAGAGCAGTGACAACCCTCCCTCGCCTACCAACATCCGCACCTGGACCAAGCCGGTCATCGATCCACCCCCAAGACCCCTCAGCCAAAACTCCAAGAAGAGGCAGGAGGCAGCTATGACTGATATTGTAAGTTTTGCTAGTTTGCTTTTCTTTTCTTTCTTTTTTTTTCTGTCAAAGAGATTCTACTTTATCTTGGCAGCTATTCAAAAGTGCCTTGGGTTTGAACAATGGTTTATCGTCACTAAGCTCACATTCAAACATGGGTAATCTTCTCTGTTCCTTTACTGCCATATATAATGGTTTATCATTTCATCATTCTTGATGTTGGCATCATTTGACCTAAATGTTGACACTGTTTGATCTTATCATGTTGGTTTGAGTGCTATCTTACTTCAAACTTCCCGTTGGCTGCTTACCACAGGAAAAGGTATCCTTTGAGAGAAGGAAGAGTGCTGCCAAGGAAGCTGCTTCCGGTATCACCCCCAAACCGCTGGATCAGCTCATCAACAAGTAAGTCTCTAGGCTAGGCTTCAGTCTGGGTTATTAATCATTTTTCTCTGTGTATTTGCAGGAATGTCCATGGAAGTGTATTAACTCATTGCATTCTTGTTGTTTGTTTGTTTCCCCATACATCCTACATGTGTTGATGGCAGCAGTGAGAGACATATTTCCATCTTCCATTGTAGGTTACATTCTGTGTTAAAAAAAAATCAGGATAGTGATGGACTTCTTTGGTGGCACAAGTTGCTGGTTGTCAGATTTTGACCAGTAAATTTAACTTTTTTTTTTCTTTTAAATCAGAAGTTGCTGGATATTCTCCACTCATTCTTTGAAAAATTTTTTTTTTTTGACTTTGCAGCTAAAATGCCTATATTTTCCCATTCTGCACAGAACACAGAATATGATAATTTACAAGTATTTGAATGTCAGTAGTTTGGATGGCGTTCTGTTTCACCTATCATAAAAATCATCCAAAAAAAGTCATCAGTTTCCAACCCCTGTAAATTTGATATCAGGTATGACAATGACAAGCTTTATCTCTCATAAATTTTACAGGCCCCCAGCCACTGCCCCTGGTAATATGTTAGCAGGATTAGATGATGGCCCCACCCGGCCCAAGACGGTGCCCAACAGTGCGGTGCGCTACCTGGCTGGCAGCCCAGACTCCAGCGTCGCCTCCTCCCAGAGCGACTCCCGCATGTCCAGCCTGTCGGAGGCCCGCGGGATGTCCGCATCCCCGAGCGGCTCCCAGACCTCCTTTCGGATGGTCGGGGGCTCCGACGGTCACGCCTCCCGCCCAGAGAGTGTGGGCTCCCTCCCCGAGGACAGACCCGTGTTACCCCCCATCCAGTCTGACCCTTCATACTGATATCCTTGGTGCTGGTCCTAAGTGTACATCGCCACACTGCACACATTCTTCCCGTTTTATTCACACTGCTCTATTTGGATGGATTGACGTATGGGAGATCTGCTTGCGTCAGTGTAAATGAGGAAGAGAAATTGAGCACTGCAGTTGTTGTCCTTCTCTTTTTTTTAACAAAATCACATTCACATTCTAGCTGAGCCACACTTCTGCAGCTCTTAAAAAAACTGTAAAGTTTCTTGGCAATGAGTTCATTCAGAATCTGCATATTCTCACTGTAGTTCAAGAAGGTTTAAGTTTTGCCTTCCGGAACACACGCCTGGATTGTAGTCATACAATAGCATGAAACACTTATACGCAAGCTGTCGAAACACTACTGTCAAAATTAAGAAAGTGTTGTCGGTGCTATTGGACAACCATGCCGTACTTGAAGTAACATTGACAAGGCATGCAATTCTTCGATCAAATGGTTAGACCTCATCATATTTGAAAATGCAGAGATTTTCATGACTGTGTGCTCTTGTTATTTGAATTATGGTGTTGCTCTTAAAATGATTTGTACAGCTTGCACTTCATCAGATTGTCACATCAGTGCTTCTGCAAATGATAGGCAGAGTGATGGCATGCAGATTACTTATTTATATTCATTGACTAGCCATTAAGATGATTCTACATTCTTAGTGTAAGGAAAGAGTAGCATTTTGCCCTTTGCATACCTATCCAGAGTGATCTCAAAGTATCATTATACACAGGAACTTGATATATGAGATGCAGTCATGTATACACTGAAACAAAACAAAACAAAGACCCCTCTTTTCAAATGTCCCATCTACTCTTGAACTCAATTACAGTGTTGTTTCCACTGTAAATGACACATCTGCCCAAGTGACGATGCACAATTGACCCATCTGCTACCATGTTTGGCGCCCTCTTGAGTTAAACTTTTAAACTCTACTCAGTGTAATACAAGTGTGAAGAAATTGCAGGAATGAATATCTTTACATGACAAGCCACATTCAAGATGTGTTTTGTTTTGTTTTTCGTTTTCTCTCTATTTACTGGAGACAGAAGAGGGATGCCTTATCAACTTATAGCTTTGTAAATTAAGTGTACATAAATATTTGATATTGTTTATGTAACTTCTTTTGAATGGAATTGAAATTTTTACATTACATTGTATGTGTACTGATCTGATATGTACATACATATGGTGAATATGTGCATTATTGTTTATATCCTGTATAAATAAAATTATACATATCCTATCATTGTAAATGTTTGCAGTGCTTTGCATGAAGGGCTCCAGGGTTTAGAGGGGAATCAGTGTTGTCATATCTGTAAAGGTTTAGAAAAATACAAGTTTATACACCTAAATAGATCCTTGTCATTTGATTGGTTGTTTAACATTGATCATTCGTCCTATTTCACTATGACGTCATCATCCATGCAATTGTGGCTCCATTTACCGTGCAATTTCAAATCCTCCATTTACTGTGCAATTTCAGATCCATACGATTTGCTCCATTGCACCCATGCCAAGAGTGCTGAACATTACGCATGTAAAACGCTTGCGTTTGCAGTGTGTATCGAACAGCGCGCTATACACTTGACTAACGTAAAAAGTGCTCAGTGAGCACTCTCTCAATCTCAGATCTCTCGTTTCTAAGTTCATAAAGTATCAAAGGATCTATTTAAGGTGTTATATAAAACAAATAATAAATGTTTTTCATTCCTGCATTCAACAGAATATTTTATTCGGTTAAAGATAAAATTTTTTGTCCATTCAAGCCTCGTTGAATGGATCATTTCATGTTTCACCTCATGAAATATTCTGTTCATTGCGCTCATAAACATTCATTATTTGTAATATTGTATAATATTTTACATGGAAATACCATTATAAGGAGGTCACCGGGACAGCCAACTTTACTTTGATATAACTGGTTACACCATTGTAAATGTCCTAAAAAAGAGATCAGTAATGGAAAATTGGGACTGCCAAATTCCCCTCATTATATGTGTTACCTCATTGTGAGTGAGCTTGTTATAACAGGGTTTCCTGGTATGAAGAAGAATATCCCTTCTTATTCATAATTACAGATGAAAAAGGCCCATGTAAACTGATTGGATGAGTCAATTATCAAAACCATCCAATCACAGGAGAACAAAGGAAAATCACACAATGTCCTTACAAACATCAAAGATCAAGCAAACATTCACACTTGTAATTTTGGTACAAAAATGTATTTTCCGTCATTGATACAAATGATACATCACAAGAGTTTAGCAATGAAACCACAAAAAAAGACGGTTATTATAAGTTAGCTGTATGCTGTACAATGACAATGACAGAACTTTTCAGACTTCAAGAATTAATATAAAAAAGCATCAAAACTTCAAACATTACATCAGTCAAAATTAAAACAGCATAAAATGCTCATCCATTTGAATAACACGATCAGATGATGAACAAGCTGACAGTTTTCCTACTTCCAAACGGTGAATAGTAATGAATCTCATAATTTCTCTACCAAGTCATGAATTAAAAAAAGAAACACATATTTTGTATTTCATTATTTATGTTCTCCATTCCTTTTCTTATCAAAGTTATACTGATATTGCACAATGATATATTAAGCTCAGAACAATTTCCACCTTTGTTTACATCTGCTTTGGGTGTCCATACAGTTTCAAAACATGTGGCTGTGAGAGGATGCACATAAAATGGGTAGATGATAAAGTGCTTCAGACTGCCAAAATTTGTTTTAATGTAAAGAAAGAGAAATGAACGTGCCAGTGGAAGGGTGCCAGTACTTGTATGTGTGGTGCAAAACAAAAATAGCTGAATTACTATCACCTTCCCATCTAGGCCAGCTGGGTCTGTGCCAGACATAACAACATTGTTCTCTTCCTATACCCATCCCGTACTTCAGTTTGTGACATCTATGAATAGTAAGAGGAAGATATTTGCAACAAAGCGGGAACTCACTAATACACTTACGAGCAAGTTGACAGTTGTCATTGCAGTTCATGCAAAGTGCACTAAATACTCAGAAAACTAATAGCGTTTGTATGCTTCGAGTGTCACACGAGTACATTTGAAAATGGCACAAGTGCTGCGGTGCATTAAAAGCAGATCATCTGGCATCCCTCCAGACAGTTTTATAGGTTAGACAGCAGAGAGCGGTTGAAAACGTTAAGCACAAGACAGCGAAATCACCGGGGCACTACCTAAATTTCTGCCATCTGCAAATGTCCTCTATGTAGGCAGGGTCAATAACACTGAAATCATGTATATACACTGCCTATTAGCTAATTAGTTGCAATGTGATACAGAGTTGTGATTTCAAGAAAGCAGTTTCAAACATTAGTCCTGCTAATATTTCGAAACATGATTTACATTGCTGTGGCAGCCATGAAAAAGACAGAGTCAACTCTGCTATACAAAACTCAAAACAGACTCAAATCAAATCTTTCCACAAGCAAAAATGACCTCATCCATACATATATGTAATAATAATGGTATGATAGTTAAAACCTCGATTTCAGCAATGTCAAAAGAAAAGCTGAACAACTTCAAATGAATAAAATCTCTTCTCTTGCAGCATGAACTGTACAGAACTCATTTTCTTCTGTGTAGCACAACCATACAATGGATTATGGAATGGTAACTTTGTAAATCAAGACACCATTTTTCTTGTCTTTTATTGCTGTTAGAAAGGCATGGCTGTGAGAGCTTAGAGTGTGATAAGAAAAGGGGGAAGGATAGGGGATTCCATGCTAATCTTAAATGGCAAGCTTTGTCACTTAACGTGTGTTGGTTGATACTCATACTTTCTTCTAAACCTTCTACCTACACTGGTACTTCAAACTTTAAAGGAGTGTAGCCCTCATATCAAAAACATTGTGACAGGCCTATATCCACACACACACATGAACACAAACCTCTGTAGCTTGATATAATGACAAATTGCATATTAGCTTACACCACTCAATTTATGGTCAATACATGGTGTAAACTTTGATATTCAGACATCAGTATCCGTAGGCAAAGAGGAAGTCGGCTTAATCATAACAAGTCTTTAGAAGCACCTTCAGAATGCACACCGTGTAAAGCAAACAGTACATCCATTTCTTTAAAAAACAAAAAAAAACAAAACAAAACATGAACAGGGATGAAGTTCGAGCCAAACTTGTTAAACATCATTCTTGTATGACCTATCATCTTTGGCTGGAGCTTCAGGAAACAACAGATGGACTGCAGAGTACATTGTAGGAAGGCTACTCGGTGCATCACTGTCAAGAGGTATCGGATTATAATCCAGAGTGCAACATCACATAATGAGGCGTAGTATGCCCACCAAACAAAAGGTACATATATCCCTACATATTCAGCAACTTCATGTGTACCTAAGCATCAGTACATTCTGATGTCAGACGTCTGTAGATGTCCAGAAAGTACATATATTTATCTTGCTGATTACAAATTGTTACCTGGAGTTGTGAGAAACAGATTTTGTCAGTTGTCCCTCATTAGTATTCACAAACAACTGTCAGGGACTACTACATATACTACTCACCACACCTACTGCTCGATGTGAACATACCAGTACATCATGAATATTTCCCTACTGATAATTGAGATGCGCTAATCATGATTTCACAACCATTAGTCATAATGATTGCATCTTAAAGACTGGTTTAGCTTCAGAATTTTTTTTTTTTTTGTTCTTAAACATCAAACTCTGTGTGACAGGAGTGTATACATTCTACAGGAAAGAGGTCATGGTTACATGAAATTCAAAGGGTCTTTGTTATTCAGAAAATCCCCCTTTATCAAAGTAGATTCACACTTTCTGTCACTTGCACAGTACATCGCTCAAGAAGTCAAATCTAGTATTAGGATAAGACTTTCAAGAAAAAAGGAGATTAAAAACACAAATATTTTTCTTTGAGTGTGTGCACTTACTTCAACTTCAGATGAAATTTGAGTTATTACAAAAAAAGCTTTGGTGCTACTTCGTTTTAATCACAATTCCTGAATATAGCCTGTAGTGCATTTCAGATACAGCACTCAACTTTAGTTCTGTTATATATACTGCTCACAATCATACGGACAATACAAAGTTTATACACATATAAATATAGACATTTGACATTAAAAATTTCTGTACACTATATACTACTTGAAAATATTACAAGGAGAAAATAAGGATTGAAACAAAAAGAGAAGATACAATAAGAAATCTGTGAAGTTAGGCTATTTCTCCTCGTAGAATAATCTGGCCAGTGAATACTGTTTAGCATTTGGCTCTTAGTGCTAAGTGTTAGTTATCACAGCTTATTACAGGACAAGGTGAGAATGCAAATTGGCAACTTTGCCTCTTCCATCACAGAGCATTCCATTCTGCCCGTGTCATAGCATAAATGGCAGATGGACGGACATTCCTGGGAGTGAAAACTTGCACAGTTTACACCTCCACGCATCATATAATGTCTCCGCTGAATTCACTATGTCAAATGCATTGGGTAACAGAAAAGAGTAAATTTGCCACCTCTCATAAACATTCCCTCACAAACTTTTTTTTTGTTTTTGTTTTTGTAAACACAAGTGATTTATTGAATCATATAATGGTTTTGCATTATGACTGGAAAAAAAAATCAAAGCAATGTAAGCAGACTATGCTATCTGACAGGAACTCTCAGATAGCATACACATCAGTGAGGTTTTGTTGTTGTCATTCTTTGGATGTATCAAGAAATAAGATTAATTCATGACCGTGGTGAAACATTTGTGCAAATTTGTGTACCACTGAGGTACTAAAAGCTGCTACATCCTGTTGTAAACAAGAACAAGAACAACAAAAGCACCACTAATCATATAATAAACAATAAATTGATAAGTATCGTTATGATCAAGCAAATAATATACTTGAAAAAAAAAGAAGAGTTGTTAACTTGAAATTGGTGGTGTCAAAAAAGAAATGGGACCACAAGGTAACCAGTGTTATCAGTGCAATGGGGCATTGCTTGCGAAATAATAGAATTTGCTTTGAACACAAGATCACACTCACAATCACAGTTTTCCCCTGTGTGTGTGTGTGTGTATGTGTGTGTCTGCGTCTGTGCGTAGTCTTGCTTTCCAAATTTTGCTAACACCCTTGCTTCACTTTCCTTTCCCTCTGAAAGAATGCTGCATTAAACTACCCTTGAGGTATAATCTCTCATAAAAGCAAAAACAAATTTAGGCTTAAACTAAACTTTTGACATTTGACATTCTCAATACTGTAACAGTTATTACAGGCAGTATTAATTCACATATCTTGAATATCTGATGTACCCTCCTGAATTGAGAGCATAATTTTGTCTGGCCAATGACAGTACAAAAGATAAGAAATGAAGGGATGACAGACTGTGATTTATGTGCATCACCACAGGATAACTACCTCGTTGGGGATAGCTTGACTTTATTACCAGCATCTTGTGTGCTCAATTCCCAACTGTAAAAAAAAAAGTTAAGTATTTTGCAAGCCCACTCTGCTGTTAATATTTCGGTGCCTGATAATGTGATGTAAAATCCACACAGAGCACAGCTCTTATCTTTCACAATATTTTCACCATGTTGATTGTTCTTAATTTTCAGGGGCAGTGTGGGGGGGGGGGGGGGAGGAGGGAAAGGTACTGGACAGAATGTTTTGCTAATCATATAAGGTTTGTACTCATAATTAAAGAGAGACAGTTTACCATCAAAGCATAATAATACATAGCATGAGCTCAGGAGAGTCAAATGTCATACAAAATGCACTCTGAAAAAGAATGCAACCTTTTATAACAAAACAAAAATATATCCTCCGCGATCCACAGCATAGAAGATGGTTCCGTACAGAACACGATGACACATGAAGAAATCCGACGAACCAGAAACAAGATGGCAGGACAGCATATGTTTGGCAGCTTCGATCAGAAATGCAACAAAAATTGTCCTCGTGACATTCTACTCTGAACTTGATGAGATGGAGCCCACTGGCGACGAAGAAGAGGCAAGACAAGATGGCGGCTTCCAGCTGATTGCCTTGATTGCATCATCCTTTGGTATATGAGAAGTACGCTTTAAACCTGTCGTTGGAAAGGGGGAGCAAAGGAGCAGAAGATAGAGCAAAGAATCATCAACCATCTTTTCAAACTCCAGTGAATTGCACTCAATTTGGTGGAATGAGCATGAAGAAACACTACTTTCTTGCTTACTATATAAGCAATATATTTCAAGGAGTCTTTAAAAACTGATATTTCGATAAAAACTGAATTTTACTGCTTCACTTTTATGAAGGGATGGTACAGTTTTGGTTGAGATATATAGAACCCCAGGTTTCCAATATTTTTGATGATGATTTTTTGAGATAATGAGAAACCTCTCATGAAATATGAAAGAACATATAGTTCTAAGAGGAATTCGAAGTTTATTTTATGGAAATTGGTTTTGAAATGACTGAAATACCCAAAATTAAGCAATCCTACTAAATGGTGGGACCTACATCCTGTACCTTTTATTCGGATCACTGTGTTTTGCATTGTTTTTTAATATCCCAGCTATTTTAAAACCAATTTTCACCAAATAAATTTTGAATTCCTCTTAGAATTGTATGCTCTTTAAAAACATTTTGTAGAGTGGTTTCTAAATATCTCGCAAAAACTTAAAAGTGATTCCTCATCCCAACCAGTACTATACCATCCCTTTAAAACAGAAATGCAATGTTTATCATCTTAAAGTTTATAATATCACAAACATTTCTCTTGAGAAGGGATGACACTTTTATTTCTCATTGTATCTCTCTGATTCTTGATCGTGAATTCAACTATTGGCAAATTTGTCTTATGAGTCACAATTCACCAAATATGCCTACAAAATACATGATGTAAACAGTATATTGAAGAGGTTGTAGCTTGTCATGATTATGAACATGATATACTGCCTTAAGAGGGGATATTTTTCTTGACTGTCTTTTGTCACTGTGGAATATAGTTACAGGAAGGAAAAGAAAAATTTCCATTGTTTCATTTTCCTGAAGAGGTGCACAACAAGATGATTAATAGACACAATCTATTCATACAATGATAATCTAAAAATGTGGTCTTACTTCAGCAGAAATTTGTACGTGCACTTTGTTTTTGGCCAAAAGAAACAAAAAGGGCAGGGTAAACTTCACAAAGGCAAACGTGAGCACTGGATACCTTGGTGAATACCCCACAAAGATATACTTCCTCAGAGCATTTTTTTGTTTGTTTTGTTTTTTCCCTCCTGAGATTGTGTATTCTACGAGACGAAAGGTAAATGAGACATACCATCTACTGATGGTCCTTTCGTCACACATCCTGGTTGGTGTAATGAACGTTTCCCACGATATGCCACACATTAATTTTGGCCAATATCATTTTGCTGCCATCGTCATACTTTACAACAGTTTTGATGCCACTGAGTCAAGCAGAACTTGGGATATGGGATTTGATGATCTGCACGGCAGGGTTGATGACCCAATAAAAGCTTGCTACGCAGTAATTTGTGACTTTACACAAAATCTCTGGTAACCCTTCTTTGGCTTGTGAAATTGTATTGCCACTCAAACATTAAGCTGAATATACACTGATTGCTAATTTGACAACGTCGCATAAGCTGATTTCCATTTCAACACATGGTGTTTACTAATTTTACCATTAAAGAGAGAAAGAGATAAAAAGATTGAGACAGAGATAAAAACATGTATAGATGAAGACGGAGAAAGTTAATATACAGCAGCAATATGGAAACAGCTCTAATGTTATACTTCAATATCCCCTTCAAAAAACAACACAGAGAGTATGGAGATCTGTAAAACTAGAAATATTCACAATATGAAACTTTTGCGATTTGGAGCCAATGGCCTTTTTTGCTCATGAAACTTTTACGAATTGCCACTGGCATTCAATGCATTGTGTCTACAAGAACTTTTGCATACATTTTACTTTTGTGAATCTTGGCTCCTTGCGAATTTCACAAAAGTTTCATGCACGCAAGAATTTCTGGTTTTACAGTTGAAGTCTTACATTACATACAGAAAGCACATACAGTACATACATGTAAAAAAACAATGCACCAGGCCTACCTAGAATACAAGAGCTGCTTTCTCCCTCTCTTAAAGAGTTCTATGGCGCTGTCATACAAGCGTGCCTTCCTTCTGGACACCTTCCTGGTCATCGAGCCAGGACAACATCTCATCGTTGCATTCGTCTGCGAGTGATTCGCCAGCGTCTCCCTGGTAGGAGCCATCTTCTATGCAAGGGGTGTAGGAGCGGGGCAGGTTCCTAAGGGACAGACCAAACTTATCTAGTGAGATTCTATTTTTATTTATTTATTTTATTTTTTTACAAGTGTACATAATAGGTAAAACAAACATAAATTGTAACTTGGGATCAAGCATAAATGGCATTGCACAAAAGTAAATAAAATAAAACTAAATTTGCACGTTTGATTTTGAGCCGATGATTATGCATGGATGAGCCTATGTGTGAAAATCACATCCCCTCCCATCCCCCCCCCCCCCTTGTTTCTGATTGGCCATAAAGCAAGTTATGTTTGATTTTATGTTCAATATGAACCATAGCTTTTTATGCATGTCGATGCTGCGGAATCAATAAAAACTATTAATGTTTGATTTCAGACACTTTGGCTCAATTTTATCTATAGTACACATATGTCTGATTCATGGCACTTCTGTTTGATTTTAATGTTTGAAATCAAACAGAACTCTTTCTGTTACACAGAATTATCAAACATCTTTATGTTTGATAATTCAGACATATTTATGGGGGGGGGGGTGGTTTTTTTTTACATATACAGGGTACATGTACATAACATTATATGATCTTACATTTTTATGCCACAGAGCCCAAATCATTTAATTTACAGATACATGCATACAAACTTTTATCAACAGGGTCTTCATACTGATGTTGACATCAGATGGTCCCATTCAGAATAGATATAAAATAATATGCTGTCTGATCTTGTATTTTCTTATGAAACTGCATTAACTTGGACAATTCTAGTTTCAGGCAAACTGGCAAAGTGTATTAAACATTTGACAGCATGGACATATTGTCATATATTCATATATTCATATTGTGCATGTCACATTTTTAAACTCTGCTGATCTACATGCATTAAAGTATAAACTGTCTTGATGTCAAAGGTTAGATCTCTTCTGGTGGTTACATATTGTGGCTCAAGTTAGATAACCAGATTACTAGAAAAGAAAATAACCAGGGTGAATAATGATGATAATGCACTTATACTTTTCATATTACATAGATCTTCATTGGGTATCCCACACACCTTTGTTGATATGAATATAATGAATTCTTTTGACATTGTACAATGCATAATCACAAATGTCATGAGACTAAAGGTTACTATCATTGTCACTTCCATACCTTACACCGATTGTCTTAATGACGATTACACTTGTAAAGTTAACATAATGAACTCCTACAGTGTAAACCAACAGCATAATTTTCCCCAGAATCTCCCCCCCCCCCCCAGTATCATCCACATCACAGCTACTATCATCATCATCACCACCACCACCACCACAGAAATCATCTCCATTATTTTCCAAGCAGCAACTGGTCTTGTCATCACCAGTTCCCCCCCCCCCCCCCTTCATCAATGTTCCTGATATAATCATCATCATCAGTATATTACCTGTACAGTGCACTCCTGTTATAACACAAACGGTTATAACGAAATTCCGGTTACAACGAGGTAAAAATTCAGGCCGCAACATTATCTGTTCTATGTATTTTCATTGTTTATTTGTTTGGTTATAACAAAATTTCGATATAACGAAAGAAAACTGTCGGTCCCGAGGATTTTGTTATAACAGGAGTCCACTGTATCAACATCATCACCACTAATATCAATCCCCATTATCAACATCATCATCATCATCATCAATCACCATTATCATCATTGTAATCATCATCATCCTTATCATCGTCATAATCAATCATTTTGTCATCATCATCATCACCAATCACTGTGACCAATCATCATCATTTCAGCAGCAGCAGCAGTGACATTGTCACTGTCATAATTTTATCCTCTTCATCATTATCGTTGCCCCTCTCACACAGCATCACTCAGTATAGCTGTGGCGAGTCATCTCCACTCCACGCAAACTATCATCACTTCTGCACGACACCATGTTACGTGGTGATCCTGAGAAGACGGAAAAAGAAGATCATCCTTCTTGGCAATCCCTCTCTCGACCCCCCATGCAAAGCATCAGGATTGATGAAGCGGACTTCTGTTCCCCCCCCCCCATTTTTTTTTTTTTTTTTTTTTGCAAATGACATCTTGGGGAAATGGATGGTGGTGACTGGTTTGCTCAATGGATGTGAGATGAATGCAGGTACTTTCAAAAGCTTGAAATATGAGGGCTGTTGGATTTTTAGCATCAGCAGATGTAGAATGATCCTACCACTCAAATGATGGTAGATATGATATATCAGCACAGTTTCATTTCCATTCATAGAATTCAGTTTGAATCATCAGTCAACACAAATTTTTTACCCCCCCCCAAAAAAAAAAAAAAACCCATACTTTTAGACAAACCTTTTTGCTTCAAATTCTCATCGACATAAATTAAATCATTTATTGTGAAGATGTTGACCATCGCGGTGAATACTATGACGATAGGGAAACAATTATTCATTTGTCTCGCGAAGAAGATCGTAGAAAGGTGTACGACGTTTCGCTCGCTACTGCTGAGCTTCGTCAGGTACAATAAGACACGTTGGTGCGTGCACGCAAGTTATAGCGTGTATGCGGACGTGGTAGTGGGCCCGCGGCCGCCGGAGCCGGGTCGGGCAGTGCGCCACACTGTGTCCGCTGTATGCTGCGTTCACGCGGACCTAGTTGGCAGCACGTTTCCTCCCCCAGCGGGGCGGGCAGTGCGCCATCCTGTGGCCGCTGTTTACATTCGCATGCACCACCACACTATGCACAAACCAAAGCCACCGAATCGTGACGGCAGTCAACGGACGCAGGAGGACTCACTACCCGGCCCGCCCCGGGGGGGCGACGTGCTGCCAACTAGGTCCGCATAGACGCTGTAAACAGCGGCCACAGGATGGCGCACTGCCCGCCCCGCTGGGGGAGGAAACGTGCTGCCAACTAGGTCCGCATGAACGCAGCATACAGCGGACACAGTGTGGCGCACTGCCCGACCCGGCTCCGGCGGCCGCGGGCCCACTACCACGTCCGCATACACGCTATAACTTGCGTGCACGCACCAACGTGTCTTATTGTACCTGACGAAGCTCAGCAGTAGCGAGCGAAACGTCGTACACCTTTCTACGATCTTCTTCGCGAGACAAATGAATAATTGTTTCCCTATCGTCATAAATCATTTATGTTTCAAATTTACCAGAGTCTCTCATCCTGCATCATTCAGAATAAAACATATGTCATTGAGCAATTATATGCACGTTTGAAATTCCTCTCACAACTTACAAAATATTACAGACTCTGGTTATCAGAATAAAGTTATCTAAATCCGTACTCCCTCCCCCCCCCCCCCAACAATTAAAATGGCCACAAGTAAGAGTTTCCATCCACAACCTATGCCTAGATATGGCAGAATAACAAAATGTTGCACAATGGAGTTTATTCAAAACTTGATGCAGAGTTGGGGAATAAGTCATATCACGAGAAGTGGAGGAGCATCCTTTCCCACATCATTCAAAGGAAATGTCAAAACCAGACGATGTTGATGATGCCTCCCCCCAAGGCAAGCGGTGACACACAGAATTCATTCTCAAGGTTTCGGTCACTGGGGTGAGTAAGGACTCCTGTCTTACCCATTCCTAATTCCGGAGGAAAGTTATCAATTAGGCGTGCAGGAAATGACCGTCCCAAATGCATGTGAATCTATGATTCCTGCCTCCCCTCCCCCCTTCCCCAATCCCCTTGCATTTTCCGTCTACTATATTATTGCCATCCCTTCGTCTGAATGGACTTTTCTCTTAAGAGCTTTCAGCACGTCTAGACAAGAGGTTTCAATTCTTTCAGGTGTGCTTGACATGCCCCAAACAAGCCCCATCCATCGCTCAGGCCTTGGCCCATTTTTGACATGCCCCAGATAACTCACTTTGAGTCACTGCTTCACATGTCACTCAAGGCGGATTCCAAATTTGCCGCTTGCTTAACGTATCGACTACTAGTGTTTCCTTGGGAAAATAGTAAATCTGCACTTCATCAATATACAAGACTGGCATGTCTGTGTCATTGATGTCTTTACTTGTTTTTACTTTAGTTTTGAAGGGCGGATGAAAGTAATACATGTACCATTCCAATCAAAACCCTGCTTACTTTTGTACATGTATGTTATTTATCATAACAGAGTGTGTGGGTGCTACTTTCCTCCTTATTTTTTTTTTTTAATACTGTCCTCAAGTGAATTTTATCTGATGGAGTAAAACATGAGGATTTGATGAGGCTACATAATGAAAGAACTTTGTAATGCCATAATGCATGCCAACTATAAATCAAACTGGATTGGCAAATGTCTATCCTATGACGTGTGTAATTATGTGTATCGTAAGTATCCAAAAACAATACACAAAACAGCCATGACAACGTAACAAAGCGTACACAATAGGCCATCATTATGTGATGGTAACAGATTAAACTTGTCCACTACATCAACAAAACAACACGCTGCAACAAAATGTAAAATAAGAACACAGAAACTGAGCAAAGCGAAGCACAGAAAAAAAAAACTGCAAAAAGAAAGTAAAAAAAATAAATCTGGAGGGAATAAGAACTGAAACCCAACCCAAAGAATACTTCTAGGACTAAAGAATCAATTCATTGACCGATTTAAATCATAAAGACTGGGAAATGAGGGTCTTACTCTGTGGAGCTCTGTGAGGTATCTGCATGCATCCAGGCCGCTGAGGCGGGGCTATCTTCTATAAGAGTGGATCGTGAATGGAGGAAGGCAAGAGTCAGTGTTCGCCAAGAGACTGACATCAGGGGAAGGATGGACAGAGTGAAGGAAGGTGAAAAGGAGAAGGAAGGAGGAGGAGGAGGAGGAATGTGGGGGTGAAGAGCTGAACCAGGAGGATGAGACATGCCTTGTTAGGTTTAGGGTTGAGGAAAGGGTGCAAGGAGCTGTAATTGATTTTCTTTCTACAGCAAAGGTTGCGAGATGATCAATTTAAGAAAATTTGATGTACATAGAGAGGCATGTGGATGGAATGATTTTTTTTTTTCTCTTCCTTCATCCTTCAATAGATATTTGGGGGAAATGGTTGCAAGCTGCATGCGAATGATTCTACTTTAAGATTGGATGAACTCACACCAACACAGCAGATCACACAACAGGTTTACAATATTGACATGCTTTGGACATTCAATTGACAACATGCGACACTGTAACACTAATAAAACACTGACAGTTATAAAAACAACCAGGGCCGGCGGAACGTTTTCAAAAGCGTGGGGGCCCACTTCCGGGTTTCATGAAAAAAAGGGTCCTCAGCTCATCTCTCCCCTTCCATTTCCGGGTTTCTTCAGCTGACAAGCAAAAAAAAAAAAAAAAAAAAAAAAAA
Organism: Diadema antillarum; assembly: GCF_040938485.1. Lineage (NCBI taxonomy): Eukaryota > Metazoa > Echinodermata > Echinoidea > Diadematoida > Diadematidae > Diadema > Diadema antillarum. The sequence goes on along the minus strand of NW_027271364.1, from coordinate 322,697 downwards.
GGTCTTCAGTGGAAAAGTGATGACACCTTATGTATTCCTTTGTATGGTGCACAAAAAGTGTGGGGGCCCGAGCCCCCACGGCCCCCATGGTTCCGTCGGCCATGACAACAACAACAGAAACCAAACAATCCAAGACAAGACTCTATCAAATCAATGAACAGTGCAACATGCAACAACACAAACCACATACACTAAAGTAGCAAGGCTTTACAAAAAAAAAAATGTACTAAAGAATAACTTGCAACATGCCTGAAAGCATATTGCTACACTGTAAGTTGTCTCCTACAAGTATGATGGGCATTATCTTTGAGAGTTAAAGTCTTAGGCATGAATGCAGGATGTGGTGTATAAGACCATCCCCCCATTACTTATGTATTAAACTAGCCTCACAGATCTCCATGGTTTATTCTTGATTTCTCTACAACCAAACTTTATGCAAAGCTCTGAGGTTACCCACAGAATGCTTCTTCAAATGTTTTGTTTGTCTTTGTTGTTCTCTCCTGAGACTTTGATTACTTGCTCTAAACACGTTATAAATACATATGGATAAATATCTTATAACTGAAGTAGAAATGTACATATCTTTGCATGCTGCATCTCATTATTCCAATACATAACAACAAAATATACAATGTACCTTAGCTTCACACCCTCACTATACCTAGCAGCAAAAACAAATGGATCATTAGGCTGGTACCCAAGGAGCATATGAATTTGTTTCGCTGAGAACAAATACCTTGTCTGCTCATTTGCATTCATTATCTTTATTTGATGTAATGGTAACACAGTTCCATGCTCTCAATACACCTTACGGAAATGGCCCAATTTATCTTGAAAGTAAATTGTTGTGAGCATACTACTATGCAAAATATCTTATAGGTTTATTAGACTTGCAATTTCATTTTTAAAAAAGTTAAGAATACACAGACGTTTTATGAGGGCTTTGAACATTCTACCTTTCACGGCTAATGATGAAAGCTCTCCAGTTTTTATGCACATGAGGTAGGAGACTACAAGCTTTAAAGAGCTTTAAAGAGCTTGAAGTAACTCTGACTTAAAGGTCACATTTCTGATTAAATTCTATTTGTTGCTACTCTGTTTGTAAACACACACTTTGTATACTGTTCACGGCCTTGCTGAAAACCAGCTAACAGGCTTTTATCCGTGATGAAATAAAGTCAATCATTCAATCGATCAAAGAAGAGTCATCATCATACAAGAGACGTTTCAGTGAGACTCAAGCAAAGTTGTCCTTCCTAATGAAGGTGTCTCCAGCCATCCTCATAAGCTACTTTATCTTTCCACAGGTCACACAAAAGGTTGTGATATCTCGCCCAAACCACCACAACAGCAGGACTGCACTAAAGTGTAGAAAAGGGCTGGATTCCAGATATCTACCCAGACACCACCCATTTAATGCAAGGCTGAACCATGAAAAGGTACCTTTTTTTGTAGGTAATAAAAGTTTTTTGCTCTAATCTGCGCATCACCTTCTCCAAGTTACAGAAAAATACTGATTGCCCTAACATATTACACCAAAAAAAAAGAAAGAAGAAGAAGAAGAAGAAGCAAAAATGTGCATATTCTACATGATAAGGGCCTAATGTCCAAAATCAATTGGAGACGAGTCCCGAGAATATTCAGGCAGGTGTCTATGGGAAATGTGCGTTATAGCAAAATCAGTCCATCCTCAACGGGTTAATAGTCTTGAAGCAGCCTGCATAAAGTTGTGCTCAAATCCCATGATTCCTATTAAAGTACCATTACAAGTTATCTGTGCTGACATTTAACAAGTCATGTGGCATCAGATTACGAGTAACCCAGGCTGGCAAGCAGCGTGCAAAGAGATATATTCAAAGCAAGAACTGGCAAATACAATCTTCTCTCCACTCCATCATGCTACTTTAGAATCCTTTGGTGTTAATGCAGCCATCCTGGGGTTACTTTATGTGTATATATGTGTATAACATGTAAGTTTAGTTCATTTGCTTGCTTTTTCCAACTTGGGTACTTTGCAACACACAGGTCATTACATACACAGGCAGCCATGCTCCTGTCAGTAGTATATATATAATATATATGTGTGATATTGTTAGTGATGGAAGGGTTAGGCACTCAAACAGTATGAGTTTAGTGGGATGATTACTGATGATGAATTTTCTTCCTTTTTTTTCCATTAACAGTTATTAGAAGAATTACTGTTCTACTTTGTGGGTGCAAACCATGGCATTGAAGTATTGAGAAGCCAAGGAAAGTACAATCAATAATTTATATTATACATGAATATCATACTCATATACAGTATCTATAAGCAGCAATAAAAACAATATTGCAAAGTAATGAAAAATTTTCAAATCATCATCATTCAACACTTACTAGCCTTTTTACAATCTGTACACTATACATCTACAGTGTATAACCTTGTATTTCTTCAATGCATTCTTAAGGCATGACCTGTTAGGTTTTTCTTCATGAGCTCTGAATTCATTAGCTTGTGGACTTCATCTCATTATAACACAGATGCCATTCTCATGGCTAGTGGGCATAATACATGGTTGATGTAATGTTTCATATTATGGCATGTAATGACCCATCCCATAAACTATTGAAGGAAAAATTCTCTTGGAGGGTATTCACAATGCTGTTCTTTACCTACATGTAGTTAGATATCTGTTGTGCATCACATGACCTCATTTCAAGCAAAGCTACATGAGATCTTTTTTCTTTTTTTTTCTGTACAACATTGCAGGTTTAGGTTTTCCCAAGATCCCCTATGTCAATACACACATTAGTTTGTCCATGTTGGGATATTGGTTTTGGTAAACTTGCTGAACTATGAACCCACTAGATACAATGACAATGAAAACATTAATTTCTGATGATATACACCCGAAATTGTCCAAATAAATAGTGGCCTTATGATACAATATATATCCAACTACACCATGTGTAATGTGATAACTTAATCACCGTCAGCCTACTACCTGCTATTTACCTCTGTTCCATATGTAAAGTTGTAAAAGCATACAAAGACATCACCCCTACAACTAATACTTGCAATCACTTCTACAAACAATGTGCAACAATGCTATGATTATGTTTGAGGAAACATGCATGTATCTGGCCTCACCTGTTGCTGGTCTGGGACGGCCTGTTTGCCCTGGAAACGGGCTCACATGTCATAGGCTGGGCCGGTGTGTAGTGTGCCTTGCTGACAGCGATGCTGGTCCCATACGAGTGCTGGACCCTGGGCTGCAGGTGAGTAGGGGTTGAGGTGGTGTACATGTTGGCCGGCTGGGGCTCGTGGTAGGTGCTGTTGTGGGAGGAGGAGCTGGCCCCATTGCTGGAGAAGGAGGTGGAGGGTGAGAGGGAGGCCAGGGAGGTGTAGACGGAGTACTCGGACTGCCGGCCGCTGCTGTTGCTGGACGTGTGGTGGAGAGGGGTCCGGGGGTGGGGTGCCTGGTTGTTGGACAGGCCGGAGGAGCCCTGAGAGGAATAGCTGCTCGTTGAGCGCTGTGAGGAGAAGGAGTTGTGCCGTCGCCTCGACGACATGGAGATGTCATCAATGCTGCCGCTGGGGAGTGGCGGTTTATGCATGGGCCTGTCCATGCTAGAGTAGCTAGAGTCGTTGGAGGTGTGGTGGTCTTCCGCACCATGAGGATTGCGTCGATCCAGGCTGTAATATGTCGAGTCATGTGAGAGGATGTCGCCAGACGGGCGTCGGTCCCGCTCTCGTCGGGTCCGGCTTGTCCTGTCCAGACTGGCATAGTTTCTCTCATAATTCCTCTGCGGCCTCTCAAGACTAGCAAAGTTCCTCTCCTGAGACATGTGGCCATCGCCAGAACCATTCCGTTGCCTACTGGAGCTCTTCAGGGCATAGTAACTGCTGGGCATGTCCCTGTGCCTGGGGGCAGAATCCACGCTGGAGTACTTGTGGTACTGATGCATGCGATACTTGCTTCGATGCAATTCAGAGTTCAGTGAGTCGCTCTCGTCAAAGTCACTGCCGGGGAGACTGCTGGACTTCATGGCCAGGTTCCCCAGTGAGGCATGTTTCTTTGGGGATGGTGGTTGGCTCAGCGAGGTGGGCTGCTGATGGTATTCTAGTTCATCGTCACTGAGCGCTGGCAGGTTGTTCCCCTGTAAGGCATACTGTAAATCATGCATGGACGATGCGTGCTGGCGTAACCTCGGTGCATCAATGTCTGCTCTGCCCAGAGTATCCTCTGGTGATTCATAGTACCGTCCTGACTGAGAAAGTGACCTTGACTTTGCAGGGGAGTTGTAAGGAGGAGGAGGACCTCTGTCTATTCGCTTCTGGATGGGGGGTTTTCCTCTGCGAGGCGAACTTTTTTGACTTGACTTATTTGGTCCCACTGCACTAACGTCGCCTAAAGACGTTGAGAAATTAGTCTGTCTTGTCTGCAATATGTGGTTCACATTACCATGATCTACACTAGTCCTTGAGTGGGTCATATAACCCTCTGGTTGACTGCGAGAGCTGCCACCAGAGTGCGTGCTGCTGTCATCCTGGAAAGAGCCTGCATCGCTACCATGGTGATTAATGTCCAACGTGGCCATTGACTGCAAAGACGTTTCATAGCACACAGGTGTCCTGGACTGACTGTGATGGATGATTATTGCCCCTTCCTTTTGCACCACAGCGGGACTAGTGTCTCCTTCATGATCCGAGTATATTTCAATGGGTGTGGTGGGGCGCATTGGTGTCTTGTCCTTTTTCCTGCCAAGAGAAGGTGACCTCCAGGCATTTTCAAACAGCTGTCGCGGCACGCTTTTCGATCGTGTTCGGCTTGCCTTGTCCTCTTTCTTCTTGCTGCGGCCCCTGTCGTTCTTGGCGAATGGGCGAAGGAGAGGGGGTGTGGAGGGCACGCTGCGCTTCCTGGGCAGGGTGTGTGACTGTCCAACCTGCATATCTGAAGGGGGAGGAGTCTCCTCTGGAGGTAGGAGGCCAAGGTCCTTTTTCATCACCACCAGGCGCTTCTCAATGCTATCCAACTGGAAAGTAAGAATGACAGACCTGATTAATGATCACAAGAGATGCTGATTGAAATTACATTGAATGTTAGAGCTACATATTGAACACTGAACAGTCATCATTCAGTGTCTTCAATCAGTACATTCATGTATATCCATCACCATCAAAACCAAACGGTAATGTGGTATTTTACATAAAATGTACATTATGTAATGCATAAAAGGGCCCTACAGATTTTCACTGTACTGTCATTCTACATATATACAACACCCTGCCAGTAATAATGTGCTATAGCTTGCAAACTGTGGATTGACAGGTCAACACATGATATGACACTGCCACAAACAAAATGGCAATATGGTGCATTTCGCAAGCAGGGCACCCAACCTGGCATTCAAACAAGGGGGAAGAAGCAGACGTACCTTCTGCGCCGAGCGTTTGTAGGACTCCCGACGGGTCTTGCGCACCTTCTTGCTGATGGTGGGGTCATCTGCCAGCTTCCTGGCAGCGATGGTGATCTTGGACTGGATCTCCAGCTCACTCTCCAGCTGGTTCAGGTGTTGGGTCTCCTGTAATGAAGGAGCAAATGAGTCCATGAAGACTATCACCAGGAGAGACAGCAGCAGCGTTCATCAAACACACTGTGCTACTCCTTATGAATATTAGAGATGAGTGAGTAGTTTGGGGTTTTTTTTTCCATACAGGTAAGCCTAAAGAGACAGAGACGCTCTTTGTTGTTTTTGTTGTTGTTTAGTCTTTCACCATTTCAAATCTAAGGAGAAGGTGAATTCTTCCCTCCTCATATCTCAGCCACACTCCAACGCAAAATTGTGAATTTGAGCTAGAAGCTGCACTTTCTCAAATATGACTACATCTGCAATGTCAATGAAATACATCAAAACATTTTACTTCATGCATCTCTATGTTAACTACACATTAGTTTTCACAATTCTTTATTCCTGATATCAACTTAACACTAATATGACACTTCACAAAAATTGCAATATTGTCATCAGGACAAACTTCACTCTCTGTTCTCTTCATCTTTTAATAATACATACAAAATCTTTACAAAATTTATATGCTTTTGCCCAGCTTTATTTCATGAATTGATAGTGAGACAAATTGTATCAGATGTACAATATATTTTGAGGTTGAGCAAAGAATCACATCATAATATATAACGTTACATGACAACTCTCTTTTTAGAAGACTCTGCAACTTTATTTCAAGACATAACATGACAATAAAAGGATAATGTGAAGTGAAAATTCTTTCAACTAAAGCAATATCTCATTTTCAGAGAGATATATTCTTCATATATATCCTTGTAAATAATGCGTGTTAATCTCATTTCAAATGCTAATGTTAAATAAATTGAAGAATTCTGGAAGACAAATGTGAACTACAATGTTCATTACCATCATCGTCATCACTGTCAAAAAAAGAACGAAAAATAATGCCTCCGGCACCACTTCGTGGCGGAAGCATAAAAAGTGAAAGCAGCCCACATGGAATCACATCCTTCCTGTTCAAACATACAAGTAAAATGGCACCTAATGAACAAAGAATGAAAGTGTCACATGTGACATCCTTGGAGACAACTATTATTCATGCTCCGCCTCAAGTCATTCTACAGAAGACTGAACACTGAAACCTTGGAGGAAACCCATTTCTCATGATATTCTCTCCTCATGCAACCTGAGAGAGCATGTATGACGATATAATTGCTGACACCGTTTTGCTTACCTCCGAGCAGGTCTTGTCCACGGCATTGACTACTCTGGTCGACAGAGTGAACGCCGTGGCGACGCGCTTCTTGATCTTTGGCATCGGTTCTCCCGGCCGCCTCGGGTACTCCAGCGGCAGCTCGCCCGTCAGTTCCTAGGGGAGTGCACAATTGATTACCCATCATTGTCACTCTGGGTTAGGATTACTTCTCCATTAGAATAATGAAGTGGAGTGTGTGTGCAGCATGCTAGTGCTGGAGGGAAGAAGTGCTGAATTATTTTCCCTTTCTAAGAGAATGTTGACTTGATATGACACATAAGCATGAATGTCATGTATCTAGGCATGGAAAAACCCGCACCCTGAAGCAAGCCATTAAGATGTCAATGTCTAGTTCTCTTGAACTAAAAGAATCATACAATCTAACAAAGAAAATGACAAAGATGGACCTTTCTGACACATCAAATTGAAAAGTGACACATAATTAAATGGAAAAGTAACACAGTTACAGTGCCTGTATTGGCACATACAACAATGCAACACATGTAATGCTAAACATATGTGTCCCCTCAGTTATACCCATATCATCATCGAAGTATATATCTTATCCTTAAAACAAAAAAAAAAAAAAATCGGTTCAATACTTGGAAACATTGTCAGGAGAAAATTGCTTTATTTGCTCCATGACCAAAAAGAAAAAGAAATCCAACAGCTTGTGCTGTTAATTTATACACTATGTAGGTATAAATTGGTTATCAAGCTAAATCCCAGTATCAGAATAATTACGGGCACTAAAACAATCAATACTCTATCTTTTCACATTCAACGTATGATAAACCATTCTAAAAAGAACTGGTAAAGGGGAATTCAGTGTGAATCATGCACAGATTATAGCATGTGTTGCCCATGCTTGAAATCTCACTGTTCTCACTTGTCTCACTTGTCTCACTTGTATTTGTTGACTTAACCTAAATACAAGTACATTCTGACCAATCTTGCTGATGCACTAAAAAACATCGAAAGTTGAGTCTTGCAAGGGATCTAAACAACAAATTGTCAAGTGTTGCTGACTCGTTAGCACTTGACATGATGCGTAATCAAAGCATCATCCTTGGCATCATCCCAATAAAGGGGGGAGGGGTCACAAGGTAACGCATGACCAAGTGAAAAAGGAGGTACTGGAAGTGAGTCTAGGAGCAGTTACATACAAGAGAAAAATCATTAACAGAATGAAGACTGGAATGAGGATTGTAATTTGTTAGGAATGATTGGACCGTACACTCTGTATTTCGAAAACCGTAATACAAATGTGAGTTTTCAAAAAGATGTGCGGCTACTCCAGACCTTTGTGCAATGTCAATCAAACTTGCATGTTTAGCACACACTCTACAATTTTTCTAGCTGCACTACAGCTGTGCATCAACCCACAGTATGAATTACTGATACACTTGTGCCACGCAATTTATCAGCAAAAGCGACTGGAAGATTATGAAAGCTCCGCCTCCCAAATCATGTTTTACAGGTCAACCCAAATGAGCAAAAATCCTCACTGGAATTCACCTCTGGATTAGAACTTGATTTCATGATCGTAACTTGAATTTGTGACTCCAGCTTGGTTAACTTACCGCTTCATTGATGCAGATCTTCTTGAGTTCCTCCAGACGGTCTCGCAGCCGGTCCTCCAGGGCCGCCTTCCTCGCTCTCAGCGCCATCACCATGTCCTTCTTGGCCGTTTCCCCCTCAATGGCCAGCAGCTCTCGCTCACCTGGAACACAAAAACACAGATGGAGCAAGATTTTTAGAAGTAGATTAAGCTTGAAGAGAGGGAGAATTTACAAATAGAATAAATTTGAAAGGGGGAAAAAGGACATAACATTGGCAAAGAATGCAGGAATGTAAAGAATACAAGAAAAGTATGGAAAAGAAAGAGGAATTGTTGAGCAGAATAAGGAACACGTGATTCGAGGGGCAAGTTAATGTTTAAAAAAGTTATGGCAAGGAAGAAAGAGAGGAAGAAAAGAAACGTAGGTAGAGTGGAATATCAAGAGTGTGATGACAAAAAACAAACAAACAAACAAACACAGAACTGAGCATAGAAGGAATCAAGTATGAACAGCACCTAATGTCTACAGATGTAATGCTGCTGTGGATCTGCATTACTGATATTCCAATTGAATTTCCCACAGCTGGTGAATAAAAACAGACTCAAGTGGACTGCTGCAACACAGCAGCAGATGAGTACCATATCCATCCAAAGAAAGGGAACCTGTGAAGATTTTTCCCTGGCTGCACCTCGCAATGTTGTGGCAGAGGGCAGTTCTGTAGTTGCTACTTAGAATTCAATGATAGGCCTCTACAATTCCAATGCTCCGCGATGAGCATAAAGAGTGTTTTATTACAATGCTATTAAAAACATAGCTTGCAGATCTAATAGGCCTCAGTCACTGACATTTATGTCAGGAAATTGAGGGGGGGGGGGACCCATACTCTACTTAAAAACTATTGTGATATCAAACAAAACTGCACATACATAGAATAACAACATGAAACCTGAACCCCGAGAAACACAGGGCTGTAATTTCATGTATAACATCATGACTTTTCTACTGTGGCAATGCAATGAGCAGAACCACAGTTAACCACAGCGATGTGAAGGTATCATCAAAGCGTGACGTTTGGTGTTAATTATCAGCAAGAGATAGAGTATACTCACTATGACAAGCAGCAAAAGCATATTACAGTTTCTATGTCATGATAGACTGTTCTCACACTTCAGATTTTAAAATCAAACTACGTCTCGGCATGAATACGTTGTCATTAAAGATGACGTCATCCCACAAACGTATCTAGAGCTGTGAATCAAAACCCAAGATGTGACATTGTATTTTTATACAACATATGTACTGTAGATCCTTGCCATCTGATTGGATCACATGCGGGTCACATGACATTCAGAAGAATCAGCTATCCCCCGCTCACTTTAAGGCAGTGCAATAGACGTCTATTGAACAGTAAATCAAGCCAGCCAACCGTGCAATAGATCCTAGGACACATTGAATTGTGTATCTACAGCATTGAGCCTAGAGCCGGATCTAGATCTACGCCTAACTGTTAGTCCTCTTCCTAGATAGGCATAATGTTAGATCTTTTTTTTTTGTCTAGACCTGACCTACATCATGTGTTGTATAAAACAAATATTCAATGTTTTATCATACGTGCAACTGTTCAATAATTACACTTGGTGCAAGTTTAACCGTTCTATTCAACGAAGCTTCGCGTTGAGTTACACTTACACGCTCACGTAATATTTGGAACCATCGCACTCATAAACATTGAATATTTGTATACTATTGTATTCTCATTCAATCTCTGAGATATCATTTGCCAATGATATGATCTGATAACCATTTCCATCTCAATCACTTTTTACCGAAAGTATTGCTAGTGATGTGTGAAATACGAAAGGTAGATTGTGTTGCATGTGATGAGTGAATATGGCATGACATAGACAACAATGAGGACTTAGAACCTTTCAACTCTTTATGTGCCACGGTGGAAACTCCCTGTGTGTGCCACATTACTCTGGGACACCAACGTAGTCATGCTTTGAGAGAACATTCTGTTTTTCAAATCTATGTGACTTGTATAGATTTGTTGAATTGTCGATGCAGTGAGCAAAGTTGTAGAGAAAATACCAAGCTTTGCATTGATGTAAATTGTACGACAAATCTACGATTGCTCTTCTTTCAAATGCCCAGTAGCTACGGTCTGACTTTTGCTCACAAAACAGTGACAGAAACTTAGAATTTACGTGCAAATCCAGTAGGGAACATTGCTTGGTAGTCAATCACTGCATAAAATGCACGCTATATGTGAGAGGAACGGAATCGCGAGAAACGCTTTCATTGTACTGTGGCATTTGGCGATTTATCGATCGGTTTGGGCGGGTTTGTGCGTTGCAGCAGAATATGCGAAGTTGGCATGCAGTCGATTGAGTCTGGCCTGCGAACATGGCACATAAAGAGTTAACTATGAAGTCTTCCTCTAATTGATGACAATCGGTGTTCTTCCACTCACTGCTCTCTTTCTCTTTGACGGTGCCAAGCTCTGGGGTCTCCTCTGCCGTGACTGGGGCAGTCTGCTGACCGGGGTCACTGCTGACATCTGATGTCTGTGAGGACGCCAGGGAGTTGGTGCTCTTGGTGAGGTCATGGGCGATTTGGGTGAAGCTTCGCTGCATGGAGGCATAGCGATCCTATTAGCAGTGATGAGGAGAATGTGGGGAGGGGGTAAGAGGAATAAGAAGGTAAGTGGAGAAGAGATCAGCAGAATATTTGGTCATGCAATAATCAGCTACAATATGTAATTCAATTATGTGTTGTTATGACCTCAAAATCCTACACATTTTTGGGTAAGAAGAAAATCTACTACATATAACAGTATAATGGCAACTTTGATGGTGTTTGAAAGTAAAAAAAAAAAAGTGTTATTTGAATATTGGCAATCAATTGAATTGGCACTGGCAAGTGAAAATCAGCTCAAGAAGATGACATTTAATGAGATTTGCTATAATACTTGACATACATAAATATGACAAAAATCACAGGCTGGCAGATGACCTCATTACGCTTTATCACACAGTAGACTTGCGTGATGACTTCCTATTCTTTTTGATATCTAGTCTATCGGATTATTTTTGTTCTTTCCTCTGTAAACACAAAAAGGTCAATAAGTTTTGAGACTAACTTCAGGCTTAACAAAACTTCAGTGTGTAAGTACATGAATACATTTTTCATGAATGGTAAACAAAACATTTCTTTCATTCTCGTTTGTTCTGTATGTGCATGTTGCTCTATGTTTTTTTCCAAGGAACTTTTCAAAAGTTTGCCCAACTTTGTCTCCCTCAGATCCATATTCAGCCCCCCAGCAGGTGGCCAGGCCATTAGACTGGCCCACAAAATGGCTCGTGACGTGCAAGGTCATTGTGATCGGGGTGAATGCATGATTACGAGGCACCAAGCTTTCCCACGGCCACACTGGCAAATGTAGGTACCGGTGCAAACAAGTCAAACATGAATAACAGCACTACGTAATTGTAAACATATTTAGAATAGCTGCTTACTGGTGTATGTATTTTCCTGGCCACACATAAATATTGGTGACAATGGTTTTATGGATAAAAGATGTTCAATAACGACAACAATTCAACACCACCGAGTGCCACAAGCAGCGGTTTGACCTCCTACATTTCATAAACTTCCTTTCCATTGTTAGTATTGCATATAATCCCCTCTGAGACACTGGAACTCAATATCATCCTGTTGACTGTTGCATAGGATTTCTCATGAGGAATAAACTGGGTCACAGAAATGACTGAAAATAGCCCCACAAAAGTACATTGATATCTATTATCTAACTGGAGAGCATTGTGTTCAATAGTGTAATCACAATGCCGTGTACAAGGTGAGATATAAAATGTTGCTGCAAGCAAACTACAATTGTATGTCTCCTGATAATTTATGAAATATTATGTAGAATATGAAGACCTTAGTTTAGCACCCCTTCTCATGAAATACCATCTAATCTGAGTTACACATACACAAAGATTTACATGAACTGTATTAAACAGTAGTTCTACATCTACAAAATATTATAATAAGCTGTATACAGCCTGATGTTTGTCCATTGTCTCTGGGTGACTTTAATAATCATATAAATTAGGAAAAATATATGATATATCATAATGTACATGTATATTGTTGTCTTTCATTAAATTAAGTAATTGCATGATGTTTATTTTTCATTTTTATTACTTTTTTCTACAACATGCAACAAAATTGTGCCTCACCTAGAAACCTAGAAATAAAAAGTACTGGAATTTCAGAGTGCACAAAATTAAGCCTGGCCCAGTTCCTTTAAAAAAAAGAAGAAGTAATGCACACAAAATTATACAGCTGCTCCTAGCAGAAATTGAGTTGTAAATTAAATTGTATGACTTCAGTGTGTGTATCTCTGCCCAGTGAGCTCTGCACTAACCTTGTTGTGCTTGCGGTCAAGGTAGAACTGGTGTTGGTTGACCGCCATGGTCCACATGGATCGAATCAGGGTAGGATGGCCGTACCAGGCGTGGACGGTGGCGTTGCTTACGCCAAACGTCCGTCTGCTGACCGACACTCTATCAGAGAGGAAAGGAGAGGGGGACAGCCATGAGAATATGATCAATTCAATGACACCTAACTAGCTGTCCATACCAGCTGCACACATCATAGCTCACGAGACTGCCATAATTGCTGTCCATCACACATACAATAGTACTTCAATAGAAGTTTCTTTGCCTGGTGTGCAGAATGTGAATCTCCCGGCATAAATAGAAAAACTATAATTCTCAGCTGAATCCTTGAAACAGCCTAAACTAAGCCTGATAGCTTCCTCTGTCACAACAGAACCAGTCTGTAAGTCTTGATAATTTGGCCTTCTTCTAAAAAATTCCTCTGAATTCATATGATGTATTAACTGGCCAATGATATTTCATCCCTCTTTTGTGTGTATTTGTGTGTATCCTTGGGTTTCTGGTTTCTGTTCTTGTTTTGGTTTAGTCAAATATTTTGAGTATGACTAACAACAACTGGTTGGCATGCAATGCTGTGCATGGGCTGTTTGTTTGTAAACCACGCTGTTTTCTGTTAACTTTATCCATATTTTGAACAACACGGTACTGTACCATCAGACACAAAGACTCAAAAGTTGTTTTTGGCATCATGTTGACTGTCGAGGGTCCATATCCGGCCAACATTTCAGCTATATTTATGATGTGTTGATTCATGAGTCATACCAAGCGGTGAGAAGCTTGAACAGTCTTATCATATGTGACTCTGCACCTCAAAACAAACAAAAAGTCGCCAGACATGAATTTTTAGTTAAGACCATATTCTGAAAGAACAGATTTTAAGCTTTAAAATGATGTATAACTCAAATCAAATGGACTCTCCTAACCTATCTAAATATTGGAAAGAAAGCACAAACTCAGTAAAAGTGTGAACTGAGAAAAGAGGCTCTGAAGTACAATGTCTATTCAAGCGCTTAATCTTTACCAAACCGTGCTGGCTGTGCGATGAATGGGGCAAAAAACAGGAAGTAAACCACCAGAGTAGCAACAATGAAGGGATTATCAGATTAAACTGAAATTAAGCATGCCTCATTAACACATTCTGTCCATAATTAATGCCAACTTTCAAAGCAGTAGCCCCATCCTTTCAAAAGTTATTAGAGTTGAAAGTGAAGAGTGTTGACAAGGTTTTTTCAGAAATGAAGAAGGGATTCTAAAGACACACATAATCACACTATTCTACCAAAAATGTTCGAGATAAACTGCTAAAAAAAAATTTTTCCTGCCCGTTTTATGATACCAAATTTTAGCATAATGTAAAAGAAGATCCGCTCTTTCAGAAAATATGAAAAAGTCAAGTTCGGCTAGGTTGACCCATTTCACTTATTTTCAGTCCTCACGCAAAATCAGTGTGTGCGACTTTATGTTCGTTTTGAGGTGCACTGTCACATATATACATGTACAAACACACACTGCATGTCACAGATGCGTCTCTTCACGTACTGTTTGCCAACTAATCAATGCACACGCTGGTGTGTGGTGCATGCCAGCATTTGTTTCGTTTTTCCTTCTAATTTCAATGTTTTCTTTTAATTCCAAAAAGGCAATCAATCTAATGGATGGTTTTATGATACGACTACCAGGCTCTCACGGCAATTCTCATTCATCATGCAATGAGTGAAATACTGGACCAAGTAGGCTTGTTGAAAGTGATCTGGCAATCACTCCTTCGATTGAATTACAACATTCAATCATCTGTAATCAATCAGTGTTGTCTTACTGTAACTTTTCCCAGACTATCCTCAATGTGAGCCAATTGTTATGTGTGCAATGCTTCATAGAAGCTATTACACTTTTCAGTTAATCCATGCCAATGTTTCTATTCCTATGGAAACTTTAAATTGCACAAAACTGAAATCCACAGCAAACTACCCAAACAGTATTAAGAATATGCATTTATGAATATGCATCAACAAAGTTCATATTTTAAAATCAAGATCTGTTACAAACACATCAACGTGTCAATGAACAAAAAGTACTTCAGGGCATGTTCCATCAACCATGCAGATACAGTTATATGTGACAAATCAATGCACAAACATCAAATGTAAACAATAATCACACATACTGTACGTGTACACAAGTAGGATGTAAAGTAGGAAGTATGTATCATTCTGCTAATGCACCTGACCAAATGTTTTCCTCATACACTGATGAACAAAAATAATGCTACAAACAAATAGCATACTTGCTGTAGACATGCACACATTGATGCACACTAACGTAATTGCTGTATACAATTTACAATGTATCTGCTAGTTCCACAAATGGCTACAGGTGTAATAAAATAAAATGAAGTGAAAAAAAAAAAATAAAGAGTGGTGATACTGAATGGCTGCTACATGTGCCATGACTAGTTTATATCTACATGTAATCTCATATTTCCTTAATGGATCATAGAAATCATAAATCCCCTTGCCTTTCTTTGAGGCAATCACGTTCAGTATCAAAATATAGAGATAATTCACTACAAACAGGAGTGCTCTAAATAATTGGATCACGAGATCCGCAAAAGTATCAGATCAGCAAATGATTTCTGCCATGAAAGCTGAAAGATGCTTTGAGTAAAGTTTCACGCAAGTGCCCATTGTTCACCTCCCAACTAGCCCTTTGGTTCCATGAAATGATGTTGCTTGCACAGGAATTCATATGAAAACAATTCCGTGCTATTCAGAATTTGGAAGGTGGTAACTTGCTATTTTCTCCCTTTTCATGGAGGTTCAGGGAAGCAACAACATTAAATGTACACTCTTGACATAGTGTGAAAAGTCATAAAAAATATTTCATATCTTATACATATGATAGAAAATTGATAAGTTCTGAGATTGAAATGTAACACTGATTTTGTCAACCCTACAATCATTTGACCTGGAAGATTCTGTGTAGGTGCCAGTTGAATGACATCTTAGATGAAACTAGAAAAGCACTCTGAGAGCGCACACCTCCGCCAAGCATGCAGCTCATTTCCACCACTGATCTTGTTCTTCCATAGATATATCAGTGATTTCCATCCATAGGCCCTACGTACTTATAACATTGTGTGCATGAAAAGTCGCCCGATTTCCCAATATAGAAGCCTTTGTTACGTCATAAACCCTCAGCTGCACGGCGCGCCTCGCCCTAGCAGAAACTAGAGCATGCACTTTAGTGCGCGCATGCAAGCCTCAAATACGCGCAGCCTGAACTCTCAAGTTCATTGACCCTTCCTGCCATAACGTCAAAAATACTTTATAAATTCCCCCAAAATTCTCGGATCACTACCAAAAGTTTATCGTTTGGTACTTGTGTCATTCTTAACCTTTCCTGCAAGTTTCATCCAAATCCGTTCACTACTTTTTGAGTTATTTTGCACAAGGACAAACGAACGAACGAACTAACTAACTAACAAACAAACCAGCGGTAACGAAAACATAACCTTATCCCTTTGCGGAGGTAATAAGGCACAATGTTCCAATGGTACTGAGTTTACTGAAGTTTTTCAAGATCTGTTCCACTTCCCCTCCTCCTCCCCCTCCCCCCTTGCTTTCACTGAATCTTGGGAATATTCTCTTGTTGTTGCGAGAGAAAAAATTGGAGAGAAAACAATTGGAGAAAAGCATGTGGCTGTCAATGTGTGTGAGGATCTTGAGCAGCGTGATGGTCATGTGACTTACTGTGTGGTGGGGTCAGAGATTGCGTCAGAGAGGTCGTCGCAACACTCCTCCGGCTCCTCTAACGCATCTCGGTAGAGGTTGAAGCTGCTTAGTGTATGTACCACTCTATACCATCGTACACAGCGACATGAGAGAGTTGGGTGTCGGTGTTTGGTGTTCGGTGTTTGGGTTTAGTGTCAGGTTGCACACGGACATCACAGTCAAGACACAAAAAGAAAGATACACAGGGGAGCAACAACAGACTCACAGTAAGTTTCATGCATAAACTTTGTTGGTTAATGCAAGGAAACTGAAGTCCATGCATATATATGTACATGTACATATCAGTGTAAACACACTGATTTCATTCACTTTACATTGTACGTACAATATAAATAAAAAGGATTCATCTTGCCAAAACTACTGTAAAACGAGAATGTTCACGTGCATTTTAATTTCACGAATTTCGCGAGCACCAAGATTTGCAAAAATAAAATACACGCAAAAGTTCTTGTCTACACTGTATGCATTGAGCACCAAAGGCAATTCGTGAAAATTTTATGCCACGAAAAAGGCCGTCGGCTCCAATTCGCGAAAATTTCATGCCGCAAATATATCGTGTTTTACAGTATTTCAGATCTTTTAGGAGGCCCATGTAATTGCAAGCTGCAGTTGACTGCCAATTTATTCAACACTTGGTTAGCCACAGAGCTATTGACATAAACTCACATTCAACTGCAACTGTTTATACTACTAAGGGCTTCAACAAGTAATCATAAAGGAGTAAAAGTGGGGTATCAATACCTGGATTATGCAAATATATTCCCATACACTGTATCAAAACAGGACTTGTCATGCTCATGACACATGACACAAAAAGAATATATAGATTACAGGTGAACATATTAACATATACATCACATTATGCATATATTATTCTAGACACAAAATCCACCTCGAACCACTTCAAGCACCGCCCCATGGATACAACAACTCATCAGCCTACCTACTTGTACATATGGCAGGTTGACAACCTACACCAACGACGTTACAGCATTGTATGCTAATGTCATCAATTAACATTAAAACAATACCAATTGAAACACTGTTGCGTCAAGGGGGGTTAGTAAGAGGAAATATGAGAGGGAGATTGAATATCACAGAACCAATCATCAAGTGCTTTTTTCCCACGGATGGTGGGAGGATGGGTTGAACTGCCATCCTACACAAATAGAGAGTCGGGAGAGAGAGAGTCAGCAAGGTATCCGGTGGAAGCACGCCGTAAATCTCACCTACTTATGGGAGGTTCGCTGTCAATGTCACATTACAATCGAGAAATATCACATCAAATGGCACAACTCGTTCTCTGCTGGCCATCGGGGCGCATCCCTCCTGCATGAATCAGCACCTGTCAAAGCGTACCGCGGCCTGGCTGTGGTCCATCTGTCACCTACTGTACGAGCAATGCAGCGGGCATCCATGCACCAGGAGACGTACCTCTCTCTCACACACACACACACACACACACAATAATGTGCAGTGGCACATAATTCATGTACAGTGTATCAATCCACCTTCGTACCCACATCCACCTCTAGCTTGGCTGTTCAAAGCTTGCATTTCTGTTTTTCTCCTCTTTTTTTCCCCTCTCTTCCTCTCCTGCTTTTTTCCCTGTCAAGTCTCAATATTTCCCTCCATATCAAATACATGAGATCTTATTCTAACGGCATATCTCTATGCTTGCTATAATCAAAGGAATAAAAACAGCTATCATGCCCATTATGAAACAATAACAGCTCCCAACTTATTCCATTAAAAAACAAGAATGCCACTTCATGCATAATAGCTAGACCTACTGTAGAACCATCAGTTACAAGTCAGAGTTGGTTTTCTTAATGTTGGAGAGTCATTAAAATCAGAAGTGGGTACCTGTGTTTATTATGCACTTGAGGGTTACTGGTAGTGGTACTAAAGTGAAGGTGGAAAAGTGAAGGTAGAAGTGTGCAGTGGCTATGCCTTACAACGTCATGCCATTACCTGCACATTCAAAAGAAAGCATTCTAAACTACTTAGCACTCATGAAATGCAATGTCTGTAATAAAATAATGTGGAGGACGGACTTGGCAAGAAAGACTTTGATTGGTGGACTGGTATTCAAATAATGCCGTGTCGACATGTGCATCCAACGGCGAGGTCCCAGCTTCAACTTATGTACAAGCAGTGTTACAGAATGTTACGGGTGTGGACATCTTTAGCAGCAACTGGCTTCATCATTTAGATGATACCCTTGAGGAATTCTTCCTCTCTCTATTTCAAGAGAGTGATGTTAACACGCTTGTTACTCCTGTCTCAATTATATACAGTTGTATGCTTCTAATGACATATTGTGTTCTTGTTTGCCCAGGGTAGCATCTTCAGTATACATTTGAAGGCAGTGTTCTCCCTTAGAGCATTGTCATTATTGTACTATGAAAGCATTGCCAAGTACCTATTGATAATCTGGCTAAAAGGATTGAGACAAGTGGAGGGGAAAAACAAGAGAGGAGAAGAGTATGTTCTGTATAGGCCTACATGCCATCATATATTTTGCAGCTGGGTTGTATTCTGTCATCTGATAGGGCCTACATAATGACACTGTTCAACATATGAAGTTTTGAAAATAATACTGACATTATCAAAATATCCATGATGTACCAAATACTAAAATGCTGGCAAATGTTTCACAAATTATCTATTTTTATTCTATAAGTCAACTTGATGATTGTAAATCCAGTTACTCACATATTTTTCACTTTGGTGAAGCATCTGCTGATAATACTGTACACTGCCCATATTTTACAAGGTTTATACTTTGACGAATTTTGCGAGTTCGATGCTCTTCGCGAATCTAAGAAGACACGAGAATATCAACTCTGATCAAGACATGAATGCAACATACACGCATGCATTTCTCTGTTCATTACTGTACTCCATGATCGCGAATTTAACCACCTGTGAAACTGCCGGGAAGTCCTGATTCATAAAAAAATTACACTCACTATCAACATATGGCGTAGGCAATATCAACAGCATCGTTATCACAGCTTTTTTTTTTCAAGCATTATCGGAAAAAAGAGCAGCACATACATGTACATGTATAGGACTACGCAGCTGAGATTTCTAAAATGCAAATCGCCCTTTAAACAATCCCTTTAAAGCATCCATCATGTCTGCTGGGAGGGAGGGAGCATGTAACTACACACGGTTTGTACCTATCAGTGTCTCATTACAGATGCCAGACACATACTCTCTCAAGGGGCAGATGTCTGAGCAAGGGGCGACTGGGAGGCCCTCTCTGCTGCAAATGCGCTCATGTTCTGCGGCATGTGAGGGCCATGCATCTACTTCTCATCCACGTCTTGCTTCACTCATGAGTCTCCAAGCCATACTGCCATCCAGTGCATAAGGGACTGGTACATTGCATATATATATATGTATGCTGTTACATTCCCCCCCCCCCCCCCCCCCCCAACGACCAAATAATAACGGCAAAATCGGTGGCGCTCAGTGACAGGATACTATTGCATCCTCATCTACATGTACCTCAATCAAAACACATTCTCTAAAACTGAAGCTCACAGCTCTGCACAGATCTTGAAACTACAGGTGATTATGTACAGAGACCTATTAACGTAGGTGATAAATCTGTTGCACCCTTGTACATCCAAGTGGCCCATGGGGCTGAATATGCGTGGGGTGTGGCAAGCGAGATGATGATGAATACACACAATTCTGCGATCACTTGTAAATTCTTTTGACATATGCAAGGTGGCGTATATAGGGCTGGCTTCTCACGGCTGGCTCACGACCAATCCATGGAGAATTTATGTGTAGCTACAGCTGTACGCCTTGCAATGGCTTGAGTTGCATTTCACTTGGTCCCCTGTTTATAGATACACATGGCCCAACCTCACATCAGGTTTTCAACATATATTGAATACAGAAATAAACACTTTTCATGTTATCTCACTCATTTCCATTGCACCATGGTCCAGGAAATGTACTGGTAGGTGTGGAAGTACGGTAGAAAAGAGAAAAATAAATGAATCATTTACATTTCATATCAATGGACCTTTCGAACTAAGATCTTCTGTAAAACTCACACAATATTACACCTAAAAGAAAAAAAAAATAAAAGCTATTTTGAACATTTGCAGAACTTGATCCCTCTTCCCACCCCCCCCCCCCCCCCACCCCCACCCTATGCTCTGGGTGCGTCACATGGAGCCATCAACCTGCTTTCCTTGAACATTCAGTGTTTAATGATTCCAAACTGCAAAATGGCCCTGGAGCTATAAAGGTGTAAGTTACTGGGACATCTGTTGCAACCAATTACCACTGATGGCCATGTGGGATCTTGCATTGGGAGGGTGAAACAGCTTGAATTATGAAGGTATTGCGAGGTGTTGGAATAATTATTGAAAATGCACTTCGCCACCACTTTGGTGTCACTAACCTGCCGAGCATGTTTCTTTTCTTTCTTTCTTTTTTTTCTCTCTCTCTTTTTACGCCTTTTTATCCCAGACTTGTACCTGGTCTAACGCCTATTACTTAAATTTTCATAGTTGATCTAAATGCAAATACATGCAATCAATGCTGCATTTTGTCGCTGAAGATCATTTTTAGTCAACCAAGAATATGTACTTGGGGGAGGGGTAAATGGGTTCCATCACAATTAACTCCTGCGACAAATGCTCCCATGAAATATCTGCACTCTACACCAAACATATATTCTACCCACAAACATAGCCCTAACCCTAATCCTAATCAGCACATCATACTAAACCTGAAAACCCTATCACAATCCTAACCCTAACCGTAAGTCCTTGGAGAAAATAAGACTGTAGCAACTGTTGCAGGAGCAAATGTTGTTTCTCCCGTGAATGAAGTTTGCCACTGAAAATAAATTTGAATTTGATACAATACGACTGCATACAATTGCTTATTGCTTGATGAAACATCAGAATCAATTGCAAAGGTGAAAATTCTGTACTCACTACAGCATCAGGAGTTTTGATTCTTAATATGAGCACTAAATACGCATGAATTGCTTCATTATGTATGCATATTTCTCCAATAAGATAGGGAAAATCCCAGTGACTTCCCTACACCATGATGCGCTCACCACACAAGGAAGTGGGTGGGGAAAGTATTTTCTCAAGAAGAAACAACTCAAGCTAAGCTTAAATTGCAATGTGTGCTAAAGAATACACTGGGGGAAAAAAAAAGGAATGTAAATGTCACATGCATGAGAATTCACTTCTTCCCCATTCATTCAAATGCACTGTAACAAGTTCAACCTTTGCTGTTTAGTCTTCAGAACAATTTAGTGGAACTTGACAGAAGTATCATTCTTAATTTGTAGTCCATAAAGAGCAACATCTCATGACAGCAAAAAAAAAAAAAAAAAAAAGAGCACAGGAAAAAACTTTCAGTATTGTTTCAAGCCATCCTAGCATTTGCACACATCCTGTCTTTCACTTACAAAATGGACTTGGAAACCTGCGGTCAATGACTGCTGAACATGTAGCCGCACCTAGCCTTCCAGTGGGATAGGCAAGACAATACAACATTTCTCTATTGTTTCTGAATGCCCGCTCAGCTAAAGCACCATCATGTGCTACATATTGAGAAAGCACTCTGGCACACCCAATCAAAAGAGCAACATAACTGTAAAATTGGACATTTTTGCATATCTTGTGCAAGTAAAGTAAAGTAAAGTAAAGTGCACAAATATTTTGCTTGTTTTATGTCATATTGATTTTACAGCTTTGATTTCAAGGTAGTTAATACATGTATATTGAAGGAGTACAAGTGCTTTGTTATTTGTAGTTTTCTTCACATTTAATTGCTAGCAAGTTCCTAAAGCATGAGCGAAATTGCTGCCGTATGGAGGACCTGTTATTTTCTACTGTAGTAAATGTTGCTGAAACCTTCAACAGTTCAAATGCTCAAATGTTGTGACCGTCCATGAAATTGAAAACACTTGAAATTCATCTTACCCAGCCAATCGCAAAGAATTACTTGCACGAAAATGTCTACTTTTACAGTATTACAAATAACACAAAGTATTTGTCTATCAAGAAGGAAACTGCATATTTTGGGTAAAAAACGAGTCTCACAGTTTGAAAAAAAAAAACCAAACAAACAAAAGACTAGAACAAGCAACAGTTACAAAAGAAGACGAAAATCCTCCTCTGGAAATCCCCACAGTCATTCTACAAACTAGCTTGATGTTTCCCTTTCATATCAGAACAAGAAGTGATAAAAACAAAATATCTTTTCTGGTATAAACAGAATATTAACACCCTGCACAGGTCTATACATCGAGCGGTTTCACATCTTCTTGTGGTAAATACAGAGACGGAGAAAGAGTGATGCAGAGAGATACGGAGAGATACTGAGAGAGAGGAGAGAGAAAGAAAGATGGAGAATGGAAAAAAAGGAGAGTGAGAGGGAGAGAGATGTTGAGAGACAGCTTGTTAAAGAATGTATGAAATACAGCCACATTAGAATTAGAGGACCTTATATAAGCTGCAGATGCATAGCAGGTAGCATATCCAAGGCAATCATTTCCAGCCTACAGTGTCTCCACATCAGCCACACAGCTGACAAAATGTAAGAGGCTAGTGGGTTGCCAGGGGATACATTATTCTGAGGGGAACGATCGTCTTGCATCACGTCTGGCCTGACAGCAGATGTTCGTGCAAGCGGGAATGCACCCTTCCCCCACATACATGTAAGCATCTTTGCCGGAAAATGTGTGACAATGCAGCCTTCAAATGGCATTGAATCGGGCGATTATTTTTCTAGGAGAACTGTACAGCTCGTTAAAACTAATAGAATCGTGTCCTTCCCTACACTATGGCCCTTCCTGGTCCAATTAGAAACTGCTGTATTTCATGTGACAAATATCCACTGATTAAGAATTTCCTTGTGCAGATGAATGCTCGGAAAAGAGTTCACCACATCTAGGACGTCTTTTTGCATAAATATCCTGTTATTCATACTTGCCTTGAGGTAGAACAAACAATGAGAACGTTTCATCAGTCCAACATGATATTATGAGCAAAGCAATAACAAAGTTTAATTTACTTTTGTTGATCTTGTTTAAGTCTCAGTGTGCTGACAAATCCTTTTCCTTATATTTTCTAAGGGCTTTATACTGCTCCTGCAAAAGCTATGTTGAAATTAATTCAAAATTATACACTCAGTTTTTCCCTGTTTGAAGAATTTCTTTCAATTTCTATTGTTCTACAAAGAGTTTAGATTTGCACTTTTGATTCTCATTACTTTTTTAATATTGGAAAAATTTGTTACTGACTTGTGCTGTATATGGCTGTGCCTAAATGGCAAAACATCCAGCCGATGTATTAGTTGGACTTCTTGATCATCACATTTAGGGCATTGCATCAAAACCTCAAGCGTTCATAGTTGATCAAATATAATCAAAACATGCTCCTGCAACCTTCACCAGGCTTTGCTCCAAATGTCCTAGGGGCCATGTCAACATATGAGTTGCAGAAATTTAATAGGCCAATAAGCTCAATCGTCTTGCTTCTTTCTTTCTTTTTTCTCTATCCCTGGCATGACAGGGCAAGTTTGTCGTAAGGAAGGGATTGAGTACACAGGATGTGTATCCACTAGGCTCAGAGCAGGGCAAATGAGAACAAGGTTAGTGGTCATAGCACTCCTTGGCTGACCAAAGAGAAGGCATAGAAGAGAAATAACCCTCTGCTCTCTACCTATGAAGTGATAACGTGATTATCACTGTGCCTTGCACCAGACAGCTGTCTATGCAAGGTGCAGTGCTAGGTTTAGCCATTATTTTCTCTTGAGAGCTCAATGTATCACAATGGCCGGAATTCACACAGGACATTTAAATCCTGTCCATGGATTATGTAAATTTCTACTGTGCAAAAGCATGTCACACATCGCGTACATTGGCAACAGCCAATTCTGAATGCGGTATGATACTCACATGTGAATAGGACACCTATTTCGCATTTGTTTTAGCTCATGGACTCAATGTAAACCATGGATTTGATTAAAATTCTGTTGTGAAAACCGGCAACACGGTCCACGTTGACGTTCTGTCTGTTTCAGGCTGTCATAAACACACACATATGTACACATTCAAGCAGCAATGACAGACTTATTCTACATTGTATCTAATACCAGGGAACAATGGGTTCTCTAATACATGATGCTTTATCAAAATACACATACTGCACACTTGTGTCTATAAACACAAGTGTCTTGGTAAAAAGGGAGAGAGGCTTGGCAGGTAATGCATTTCTATCCAAGCAGAGATACTGTGTTACCACATGACTAGTGGGCGGAATGGCTTAGGATAGGCCTCAAATTTGAGGTTAGGCATTGCTGTCACTCTAGTTTTGGAAGGCGAGTGATCTCGCATGAGATCCTTCTTGAACACACTTAAAAATGATTGATTCAGAGAAATTTGACCACCAACAGATACCCTTACCCTTCCAAGCACAAACATGCAAAAGTACAGTGCCTCCCCCTCTCTTCAAAGCACACTACATAACGATTGTACGTGCCTTTCTTTCTCCTCCCATCCCCCACCCCACATAAAAAATAACTGTTTTGCTCTTTCTTTTCATATTGCGGCTCTACTCTGAGGGTGCGTCTAGACCGATTCCTGTAGACAACTTCCTCTTCCAAATTCGAAGATATTCTGGAGACAATGGGAGGTGACACAGATTGGAGATGTTCAAAAATGGCTCAGACTTCTCACCGGATGAGATCACTGTGGGGTTAAAGGAGTGATGGACATTCAAAGGAGACAAGAGAGAGAGGGGTCGCCATGGCGATGCATAAACTTACGATTCAAAACACATGGGATACGGAGCAACAGCTCTATTGTTAGGGTCCGCTGAATGACACAGCAAATCGTTGCTTTCGCATTTTTTTTTTAATTGGCCAGGCAAACAATGACGGCAACAGATGCCACGAACCATCAGTCATCCAAGACAACAGCAGACACTGGACAGGCAACGAGCAACAACTCTACTCAACTCAAATCCACGGGAGTGACTACTAAAACAAGACCGAAGGGGAGAGTGGGGGAGGGGGTAGGGTGAGGTAAGACATTGAGGAATCAGTAACTCATTGTCTTGTCATTACCTTCTCGGGTCAGTGACCTCGATGGAGAACTTCCTGTCTCTGTAGTAGATATTCTGGAGTTGTCTCCACTGGAAGATCTACAAAAGCAATTAATACAAAGAAAAAAAATAAATAAAAACGAGAGGGACTAACGATTTATTAGACTTTGAACATCACATTCACATACTATAACATCTTAAGGACAAGTTCACCTTCATACACATGTGGATTGAGTGAATGCAGCAATATCTAAGTAGGACACATCGGTAAAAGTTTGAGGAGAATCAGACTATCCATTCAAAAGTTATGAATTCTTAAAGTTTTGCTCAATCACTGCTGGATGAGAAATGTACAACAGTTTATGATGTCAAATGCGTAGAACAATATGTTAGTCAAGGAAAATATGAAGAGAATTTCACAATTTTATTTTTTTTAATAGAAAAGTACACATTCCCTTGACTTGTCACTGACATAGGTTAAAGGTAATATTGTTCCATCTGTCTTCTGGAAGACGCAAGTCAAGTGCTCCTTTTAATATGATGCGAGAAAAGTGAAAATATGTTGAATTTCAAATATTTGTTTATATCATTCTACGACACCACAAGCTGTAGCAGTCTTCTCGTCCAGCGACGGCAGCACTGAAACTTCAAAAATTCATAACTTTTGAACAGACTGTCCGATTTTCCCTTAAACTTTTACTGATGTGTTCTAATAATATTGCTGCATTCTCTCAATTCATGCGTGTATCAAGGTGAACTTGTCCTTTAAATACTCCTCAATTCAAACATTGCGTGAACCCTACAACATAAAGGCAGGGCTGCCAAAATTCACACATCAAACTCAGGTGAGGTTCTACGGGACATTCAGGGAGATACCTGCGTGTTAAACACATCGCAATAAGCAATGACATCCCCAAATCAGGAAGGCTTTCATATTCTCTTGTCAAGACAGGAAGACATATTTAAGTTTCCAGGGGGACTCCTATAGAATTGAGGGAGACTTGGCAGCTCTGTAGCAGTAATGTAAAATATGTAAATAACATACATCCATGCTCCTCTTATCGAATAAAATACATGCAACAATACTTGCAGTAGATAAGTAGATCAAGGGTTACTTCTACATGGTTACTACTATCGTAAAAAAGAGAAGAGGAGTGCTGAAGAACTGATGTTTCTTAATAGAGCTATTGAAACAATATTTCATGAAAGTGACTTTGACTGTAAAAGTCTTTGACATAACTGTATTTACTTTACAACCTAACACAGCACGATGGTTGGATTTATCAATTATCTTCTGTTTCTCAGAAAAAACAAAACTGTTCACATTTAACCAGACAGAAGAGATAACAAAAGTAGGAGTGAAGAGCATGTCCTTCAGGACAATATTATGTAAACAAACCTCTAATTCAAACCGTAGGCTCAGAATCAGTCTTAACATTCTTTTATATGAAGAAAGGAAACTACTTTCATATTACACTAGCATTTATAGAAACTTTAAACGAAGTTAGAAAATTGGGATAGAATAATTTTTCCTCTTTTTTTCGGAGGGGGCTATTACGTATGCTCATTTGTCTCATTCTTTTCCCTTCAATCTAACCTTGCTGAGATTTGGTTTAGTTTCCTCCAGTTTAGATAAAGGAGGGGGGGGGTGCCATATGAATATACTTTTTTTTTTCATTATTCTGTTGCCAGCTGAGGAAGGGAAGGAATTGCAATGGATTTGGGAGCAGCAAGCTGGGCTTAGCAGGGGCCTTCCTGCCTTACTTCCTACCCTACATACCACCTAAACTGCGGTGAGCTCCTCGAAAAAGACATCTCCGCTCACTGTATTAGAATGTGTTTATGTGCCTGTTTGTGTGTTTGTGTGAGTGTCTTCTCACGTGAAGCTCAGGAATTGCCCTGCTGATCCCAAACACTCCCAAACTTCCAGAAGGAATAAGGCTTGGACGCTTCTCTGAATCTGCCGAATTTCTCAGGCTTAGGGAAAAACGGAGACAAGCCTTTAATATCAAGTGCATTCTAGCCATCTGACAACGTATCACTTCCTTAACTTTGGCAGCCTGCCCAGTTCCTCTATTTGAGAATACAGCATTTCTCTTGGTTTCCCTTTCGTATAAATAGCACTACAGCCAAAGAGTATCATTTTTTGCATGTGTTGTTGTTGTTGTTTTTTTTAATATAGAATATGTTCATGTCTTAATCACAACCTTTTGTCTTTGTTGAATTTTACATCTAGATCAAATACCCGGTACCACAGGGATTCATGGTTGCCTGATGCATTTGCTACCCACGGTAGATTCAAAATCAACAAATAGCACCGGTCAGCGAATATGTGCATCAAAGTGTATGCTCATTGGTAACGGTCGATTCCAGTCAAAATTCTTTGGCTGTGTGTGTACTTACACAGAGTTTAGTGTTAGAGCTGTACCCAATTTGTTACGGGTATTCTTCAATATGTGACCCGCTACAACAAAATGATCCTAAAGTCGGGCGAGGTCGATTATTTGAAAATTGCATGATATAATCCCCTAATCTTTCTGCTTTAAATTGATATATAACACATTTTATAAAAATAATCGGCTGCGGAGATATCGATGTTTAAAGGAGAGCATGTCGAGACGTCTGGAAAATCACTGTTTCGAGAAAAGCGCCCTAAAAGTCTTCCTTTCGACGCAATCGCGATCAAGGGACACGCAAGTCAGTTTTCACCTCTGGACAATAGAAGGTAAGCCCTAGCAACCCCCGAAGAGTTCATTCAAGCACATCAGCGCCGGCGGTCTCCTCACCAACCAATCAGTGACCAGGATGTGAGAAGCGGCTGAGCATAGCGCACCCCGCCCGCACGCACCAGTCGACTGGGCAGTGTTCGGTTAGCAGCAAGCAGCAAACTGACCAATGAGATGACTCTGGTCGTTGTTAGGGGCGGAACCTATCTGTGGCGCTCAATCCAAATTTTCGAACCAGTTTCTGCTTCGTTGAAACGCCAAAAAACATGGCTCAGAAAAACGCTATTTTTTTATATTTCCTTTGATCATTTTGCTTCAAAATTTCAACAGATGAAAGAAGACATATTAGACTCTAACAATATATCAAAATCAGAAAATCGTACGTTTTGACCAATTTTAATGCTCTGACTTCAAACTCGATTTTCACGGCTTCGACCGTGCGCGACTTTAGGACCTTTTTGTTGTAGCGGGTCACATATATCTTGAGTCCATCCAGCCTTCTCACTCCATGGTATCCCATGCTACTGGATTTTAATCATTAATCTTAAAAGGTTCCTACTGTATCAACCTCAATACATCCAATTCTCCCCTCATTTTCATTATCTCCTTCTATGTAACCAAATGCCAAAGTGACAGATGTCTATAAAACTGTCACAAGCACTGGTTTTTAAGTCACACACACCTTTCTAGGCGTGACTCGATCCACTCGGTCGTATTGGCACACTCCCTTGAAACTCAGCCCAAGCCACCATGGGATCCCTGCTTTGTCCTTTACTTCGTAGTAATGAACGCCGTAGGTTGGAAGGCCCTCGGCCAGCTGCATGTAACTGGAGATGCGGAGAAAGAGAGGGAGGAGAAATTGGGGGAAGAAAGAAAGAAAAAAAAGTTTGGTGAGTAATGAAGCTACCATCTAGTCAGGGTACATCAATATTATCCTTTTTTACTCAAGCTAAAAACAACGAGCAAGAAACAAAAACTGATCAGTAGGCTGTCGATGTCCTCAGGCAAACTCCTAGGTTGATCATTAACCTCCAGATGAATGGGCGTGGCAGAGGTGAAACTCTACTCCTGAAAGAGATGCCTGATCTCCGCGGCACCAACATAATTGACGGAGGGCTCATGTGTTCAGTTGTGCATTCTTTCCAATTTCTACTTTGCTATCAGCATTTTGCTATGCTGCCTTCTTGATCTCGGAACTTGATCACAGTCGAGAAAAGCAGTATAATTTGCCTTCCTCTGTCACGCCAATTTGATACACCACAATCATCTTAATGTGAAGTTGAATGACTACTTTCCCAAATGAAACGATCACACATATATCAAAATTTCTAAACCATGATTACAAAAAAAAAAGACAAGAATTTTTCTGACAGAAAACAAAAAGTTACAGAAAAAAAAAAACTTTGCTTGCACTGAGTTACATACATGAGAGACATGAGAGACATGCCTGAATATCAGTTATTCAAAAACTTGATTGTTAGCTGGTATCTTCATGTAGGGGTCCTTAGTTATCACTGCTGAGTTCCTTCAAAGTCAGTGAAACCTGGAACATGAATCTGATAAGAGAAGTCAGCGGGGATGGCAGTCTGGCAAATGCAACGCCTTGTGGTAGATAAGAAGGTGGTTGCTACCACATTGACATGGTGAGGGGGTTCCAAGAAACTCCCATCTGTGGTAAGTTGGTTAATACTTAGCTCCCCCTTCACTGTGAACATTACCAAATATAGCTGAAAATGAACTCCAGTAACCTAACAATGCACACATACTGTACATATTAATTGCAAGTATGGGAGTGTTCTGCTGTTACTAGTCTGTGATGACAGACCCTCCCTATCACTGACAATAACAGTTAGTAATGAATAGCATGAGATGACCCATCAGTTGTAAGCTGATGATATACAAGTCTGCTGGATCTGCACGAAATCCTACTGTTTCCTCAATCATAGGAAATATCATTTTTTAAGTACTTGGCATTCAATTACATTGTCTGATGGTGCCAGACAACAAATTCACTGAATGCAGGTAAAGAAGCCTTGAACTTGACAAACTTGCTAATGCCTATTAGGACATTTCTAGCATCACTTTTAGGGTTAATGCTGGGTATCCTCATGCCAGTATCACCAAATGGGCCCATAATAAATAGGCTAAAACATTCACTAATTTGTAAAGAGCAGTCTGTACATTAAATCAAATAGAAACCTGACAGAAATACTGGATGAGACATTACTAGCCTTGGGACTTGTGAGTTTTCTCTTTTTTTGTGTGTGTGATCAAGTATAAGTCTGTAGCTGGGGGGAAAAAAAATTCCAGGGAAAATCAAACCGGCGACCTTCTCACAATGATACAGATCAAACAGTAGTGGCATCTCTTTTGCTGGTAGCAGAAAAAGCTGCAATTTTGCATGAGTTCCTATGGAAGAGTGTCTGCAATCAATACAATGGCAAGTCAGATTGAAGGGAATCTCCATGTTTTTACAAAGATGTAGCTATGGGAAGAAGTTGCTTCTATGGGGAAATGTATGACAAGATGGTTGGGAAAGGAAAAAGAGAGAGAGAGAGAGAGAGAAAATTGGGAATATAAAACATGCAACAAAGAATGGAGAACATGCAGATACAAGAGAAAATGGAAAGTCCATTTGTCAATTTGTATTTCCCCTTTCCCCTTTCAGTGTTGCTGCAGTGACAAGCACACCGTGGCACAGTATCGGTAACATGAGGTAAGCTGTCTTGCCTTGTAATTATTCTGTGCTCTCGGAGCAGTAAGCAGGGTGAGGTGGGGGGGGGGGGGGGTGGGGGCCTAGAAGGTGCCGCTTCTGGCGATAATCTCACTTCACATTATCGGACTGGGCCAAGTGTGAATCAATCAATCTTAGGGTCTTGTTTGTATCCTACGATTAGGCCCAAATACATTACTGTTTTTCCTGCGCTAACTGCATGACCTCAAGCAAATTGTAGCGTGCCCTACTATATCGCTTAATTTTGTGCATTTCCACCGGCTGAAATATAGGGGTAGCGGTTTAGCACATAATGAGAATATATTGAACCTCATGCATCAAATCAATGCAAATGTCTGCCATTTCTACTCCTTTCTCATTTTTGTCCCTTTTAGTCCTTGCACTAATTTTACATTTCTCATTCAGCCATGCAATTCACCAATCTTACATCTTTCATTCAGGCCAGTGTTCCCCAATTTTACATTTTCTCATTCACTCCCCACTAGCTATTTTCTTCAACAATGCAACCTTTCAACAAATCACGAATCAAGGCGGAGGCAGAAGGAAATAATTAGGGAATATGTGGGCACAATTAGTGATCACAATTCTCACAAAATTGGCAAACCATTTCTCTCCACACAAAGGGTAGATGAAAATTGGTGCCCACTGCTGCTCAGGCTGTCTGACAATGCATCAATCTAGACTCCTTACATTCCTAATATCCCATAAACCATGGTCTGAGCTTTTCTTTTGTGAGCTGATTGCATGGTGCTGCAAGACTTCAACATCTTTGGAAGACCGAGTGTCTTTCTTCGTGCAGACCTCCGAAGAAGGCTGACATGTCTGTTTCCCTTCATCTTAACGTCCTTTCCACCCTGTCTGTTTTATGTCAATGAAAAGAGAGGCGTGGAGCCCCTGCCATCTCATTGAAGAACACTATTGCATGTACTGCCCTATGGAAAGACTGGCATACCTGAAATGCCATGTCATCACTGCCACTGGTAGGGGGGCTAATTTGCAGGTAAAGGGCGATTAATGTCAGGGGTACAGGAATAATTCAACAAATGACTACATGCTGATTATCCAAGCCCTCCGACACTGGCACAAATACGACGTATCTCAATAAATGCAAACCGTGAAAAAATATGAAAGGACATCATCATTACCACACAAAATCTGGGGGGGGGGTGGATGATTAGGCTATGAAATGCCATATATTTCAATCATACTCTTTTCTGCTGAAGGAGAAATTATTCAATCAAATTAAATGAGTGGCTGAGAATTTAATCTCAGTATTTTTTTTTTTTGTCTGTCTGAGAAAAATGTATGCAGATAGTGTCTATGCTCTGATTGATATACATTTGAGAAATGTCAACTGGCGGAACCATGCTATTCAGAAGAGAAATTAGTCAAATTGGTTTGACCTTTGCACTGAGTTATCTAGAAATTTTATTCTTGAAAATTTCTTTTTTTGCCAAGCTTAACCACAGTGCTAACACTGGAAAAGATTTAGCAACTTTAGTAAGAAAGTATAAACATATCAACAGCAACTTGTCAGCAATGGCTGAATACTTCATAGTGCTTACATACATCAAACGCAGAAATGAAGTTTTTGCTCCAGTTCATATTATATGGCCTTATCAACATTTCAGTGGAGTCGAGGAATGACAAAGAACACAGACTGTATAAATCCGAATTCACACACACACACACACAAGTCACAGCTACTTCCCTTTTCCCTTCTTACACTCTGTCTGTATGCCCATGGATTTTCTTTAAAATCTATTTTTCCTTTTTTTTTTTGGGGGGGGGGGAGGGAAGGTAGAAACTGATTGTACCAAGAATATCACAAAGCACTACAACCAATATCTCACTTGGACAGATTTTGCACAGATGAGAATCAATGCAAGCAAATTTGCAAGGACTCAGCATATCAGAATAATGCTGCACATAGAGTCTTGCAGGCACTGAACGTACAAGTGATCAAGGGCATCTCACAAGCAATATTTCTTGGACTGCGTCATTTCTTCTTCAGGAGGGGACTGCGGCCCAGGTTCGAGCATGATGTCAATTACAGCCCAGTCCCGCTTCAAATTAATTCTTGTTCTGTATCTCTGCTCATCTGGAACACTGCCATATGTATCAACTCATCTAGCTGACAATCCATCCAATAGAGAAAAAAAAAATCATACCGTCATGCCACAGAGCTGTCACCATCATTATCACTAATATTTTGACATAGCCATTCATCCTAGTGCCAATTGCTCAGAGTCTCAGCTTACAGTCTGCTTGCATCCTGCTCATTCCAGCACGACTGCCGAGCAGGTCCGTGAAGAGATGAAACTCCATTTATTCTTCGTTTATTGCTGAAAGGTGATAAGATCAGGCTGAACTACAGATGACAGCATGGATAAATATGTCTGTAAATACCCTTCCTTGTATCAGAGTGGAGAATAGACTTGCAGAGATACATAACCATGGCAACTACATTTGTATGAAACAGGGATTGATGGTTCTGCAAAAATATAACACTGAAAACACCCTCATAAAGCTCTGCCAGGTTTTCTTCTCTCTCTATCTTGTCAACAATTGCAGGTATAACAGAGTAGGTGACATGTGCATTGACAAGATACAGCCTCTGATGGAAACACACAAGTGCTGTTTTCACTGCAAACTTTCAAAATTTGGGTTGCCGATCTGGGTAACTGCTTTTTGATTCAGCATTCTCACTTTAAAAAAATTGAAAAATGAAACTTTTTGGGTCGCAATTATTTGTGAAGAGCTGACCCCCC
Organism: Diadema antillarum; assembly: GCF_040938485.1. Taxonomy (NCBI): domain Eukaryota; kingdom Metazoa; phylum Echinodermata; class Echinoidea; order Diadematoida; family Diadematidae; genus Diadema; species Diadema antillarum. The sequence continues at coordinate 288,777 of NW_027271364.1, read as the reverse complement.
CCCCCCCCCCCCCCCACCACGTGTTATAAATAGTATGCTTTATACTAGTCTATGTCTCAGGGCCAATTCAATACATGTACACATACTATGGCATACCACAGCATGGTAAAAATAGAAAGCAATGACATGCATAATGCATTGTGGGGTATAAAATCTTTTTCTTGCAGTCATGGTTTTCACTGCATAATTTTGTGTCTTTTTAGCAAAAAAAAAAAATCACACTAATTTGTGTGATTTGCATCACATTCCAAATTACCCCCCCCCCCCAAAAAAAAGAAGAAAATCATGTAATCTCTGTACTCACTGTAACAATTTTGAAATTTGGGCTGCGATCCTGACTGTGACACACACACAAAAAAAGAAAACATGATATTTTGAGTGTAGAGAGAATGGCACTATTGTGAAACTGATGCACACAACAATGCCTTCCTAAATCCTGACTTAGGCATTCTCTAGTCTTGTCAATTGGTCATTACAATGTAGCACTCTGGAGTAATTACACAAGGTACTCTGCAATTGACGTTTCGATTGGCGATCAAGGAATATTATTACAACTCATTGTCAATTACACATTAGTCTCAATGGCAAGGTTATTCCTATGTCAAACATACAAACCTTAATTACTTGAAATGTACCATCAACAACTTATAAGTATTCTGTTGATGCAAGTTGGTATTGGTAAAAGTAGCACAAAATGCAATTAGACTGTATTTTTCTAGCTTTGACATTTTTTTGTTTTTGTTTTTTTTTAACAATAAAAGTGTGAAGTTTTCATAGAGTAATTCACATAGAAGGAGAAAAAAAAAACCAAGAAAAATAAGGCTGCCTCTGGTGTTCCCTTAGACAGCACACAAATAAGAGGAGGGGTAAGGACTTTCATATATAAACATTTTGGTTGCCACACATGACCTATTTGATCTTTTCTGTTCAACCATGGAATAGAACTCAATGAATGCAATAAACGTAATGTGTAGAGTATTTGTGACCGAGAAGGTTACTCATCCAGCTTCATGTGTGTGTGTGTGTATGTAGATTTTTGATTTTTGATTTTTTTTTTGGGGGGGGGGGGTGAGATCAGCATTTCAACTTCATGGAACCAATTTTCATTGTCATCACTCATTGTCAAACCTGTTATCACTAAATTCACTGCAGGTGATACTGCACCAAATCCAATTCTCTGCAGTTGCTGAATGCTTGAAGAATGAATGGATTATCATTTAGCGCGATGAATATTGACGCCCCTACTCTTTCGAACAGGGAGAGGGTTGAGGAAAAATGGGGGACACCTTGAAAATCTGTTAGAGCCCAATGAAATAACCTCTGGGTTGGCAAAAGGTGACCCTATGCCGTGATAGGCATGGTTCAGACCCAACCTTTGTGAACTGCGTCACACATGTCAAATTGAATGTTTTTGCCATTCAAAATCTGAAAGGTTGGAAGAGAATTCATCCACTGTTAGCAATCATTTTAAAGATCCTGTTTACCTTTGGGAACAGTAATTTAAAAATTTTAAAGATATGACATTTAATGCATAGGGTTGTACCACAAAACATCCTATCATATAAAATATTTGTGATAAAGACTAAAATGTGAGGAGATATCTGTGTCTTTCTCAATGCACCTTACTGTAGACAGTTTAGTCTGGAAACACTTTTTATAACTATTGTTCACATTTTGTATCTTTAACAATACTTAACATCAATTTTACCAATTCATATTTTTACAGCAGTTGTTTCTATCCATAACTCACATCTAAGAACTATTTCAAAGCACTAATGTTGGGTTTTTGTTTATCTGCAAATGGTAAATTATGCCTTTAAGTACTACAGTACATATTTGTTCTTGAAGTTGACAGAAACTGAGAGGCTGAACACTTTAGCCATCATTTGTCTAGTGAAATATATATTTGAATATACTATATTTTGTCATACTTGAGAGTTTCATAGGTCCAATTGGAGGTTTTCATATCTAGGCCGACTGTACCAGCTTTAGGGCTATTATACCAGACATGTCCTACACATTTCATATGTGTAACCATGCAGACCCTAATGGACAATGAAGATAACAAAAATACATTTGACAGAAATGATAAATGACCAATTCAATGAATGTAAGACCATTACTGTTTGTAAATTCTCATCAAAGATATTTGTCTCACAATTCATGTCATTTCAAGGAAGTACATGACTTGACTGGCACATGTGCTTTAAATTAGGGCATATCATGTATCTACATGAAATAATTAATACCATTTCATAACATATATATCAAATCTGCTCCTCGCAGAAACTGTAGTGTAGAAACATTCACAATTATAGCAAACAGGGACTAGGCTGGTTAGACTATGTGTATCTGGTACACTGGTGTCACCAGATTTCAGAATTCAGTTGTATGAAAAGGTAGAGTGTTCCAGATGTAGATGATTAAAATGCCTTGGTTGTAGCTCACATATGATGAAAATCTCACATATTGATTTTGTTCCTTCATTCTCCAAAATGCAAAGAATAGCTGCAGAGTAGCGAATGGTCTTAAACACCAGGGTGAAATGACCATATGCTACAATTTCAACAATGGGTGGCCAGGTTTATAGTGTTACCTTTCTGTGACCTCTGAACAATGAAATTTTTGAACAAAACACCACTAATTAAGATGGAGAAGAAAGAGTTTGGTCTGCCTTGTTGAACAGCATTTCAATACAGACAAAGGAGATGTTGACCCTCCTGTTCCGAGAACAATCTTTTGCCCTCTTTGAAGTGTAAACATCTAAAGCTGCACTGTTTTGTGTGTGTTCTCAAAGGACGATGCATGGTAGATTACTAAACACAAGGTTCAATATCATCGACATCAATGAAACTGAGTAAATTGCTGGAGTATGGGTTGATGAGGATATCTATAAACAGACCTATTGTTTAATGGCAAAGTTATATTCCCATGCTGTTTCACAAGTATGTCACATCTCCTTAACTTAGTACTCCATCTGTTGAGTGTTGGCTTGACATTTGAAACCATGCAGCAGCATGTAAAAACTCATAATAATACAGAGTCAGAAATCAGAATTTTGGAAGGGAAAACAGTCTTCACAACTTGAAATGAGGCTAACAAGCAAATCCACATGTGATACAAACAGAAAGAGTAATCAATGGTTTTGAAATGACAAAACAACAAATCTTGGCAAAATTTTTAAGCAAGTCTGCTCACTTGAGGGCTTTGATATGATTACGAACTCTGCTGTACATTTTCCATTTTCTTCCAATGCACAGGATGATCAATTTGTCATTGCATTATACACACTTGTACAAATGTTAAGCATCTGTAGATTCCATCCCGATATTGATATCAATTTTCACATTGCCTGATTCCTATTAACATCTAATGTTCAAGTTCTAATGTTTTCCTAAAATTAATACTGATTTTGTTTGTGCTTTCATTTGGGAAAGGGGGCAAGTAGATATTAATATTAATCTCAACATTGGCTGATTCCTATCCAATTTTCACTCAGCTATTGTTGCTGTTGAGTTTGATTTTTAAAAAAAATCTAATTACAGGATTTGTTTTTGCTTTTTATTTGTGCGTGTGTGTGTGTGTGTGTGTGTGTGTGTGTGTGTGTGTGTGTGTGTGTGTAGGGGGAGGGGGATGGATGGGACAGATCACACAAGGGTGGGGAGTATTCCCCTATGTATGTACAAACTATGCAGGCCAGCCTGACATGTTTTTCTATCCATTCCCTATGCATACAAACATCATGATAAGCAGGGACAGGTAAAAATGAATGGCACAGATAAAAAAAAGACAGACAATGAATGATACACACATCTTACAATGCTGTGATGGTCTTGACGACTTCAAACTGAGGTGTGTCCACAGCAATTCCTTGACAGTTTATGTTCCACCCCATTATTATTTCATAGATAAGGATTATCTGGTAGGCCTACATTTACCTATTCTACATACGCAGTAATCCCCTCCTACTCCCTCCACCCATCCACACACTATGTACGCATGTATACATACATGTTCTATAGTGTGTGTATACAGTATATCAACTTTACTACTGAAAAACCACAAATTTTTCACATGCATGAAACTTTCGTGAATTTCGGATACTATGAACTACGAGCTGAGATTTGCGAAAGTAGAATGCATATGTGAATGTTTCTGTTTACACAATGCATTGAAAAGTTTCATGCTAAATTCCCAGCAGGTCCAGCGCCTTCAGAGGGTACAGAATCGTGCGGCGAAACTCATCTTCATGTGCCGTAGGCGTGATCATGTCACCCCCTTGCTGAAGGAGCTACATTGGCTACCAGTCGCACATCGCATTGCTTTCAAGATCTTAACAATTGTATACAAGTGTCTTCAAGGGAAAGCTCCAACGTATCTTAGATCTCTGATCATTCCATACTGTTCTGCTCGTCCTGGACTACGTTCAAGTGCAGATAGCACCTTACTCCATGTACCCGGCTGCACCGCGATTGTGGAATGATTTACCTCGGTTCGTCCGCATTTCCCCATCCCTTGATGTCTTCAAGAAGAATCTTAAGACTTTCCTTTTTGATGCCAATCTGTAACTGAATGTTGTTGTAAAGTGCTGTGAAACCAGTCATTGACTGTGTAAGGGCGCTATATAAATGATTAGATTGTATTGTATTGTATGCTGAGAATGTTTCTGGTTATACAGTATAACTCTCCATGTATTTGTTAGGGAACAAAGTTGTGTACTCATAAAACATTATATCAATGATGACAGGGTTTTTTCTTTTCTTTTCTTAATTGTAAGTTCACCTAATGTTGGCTCATAGGTCTGTTTTACTATAGTTGTCACTGCAGCTTGATACATTTATAATTTAAGATAAAAATATCAAGATCTACATCTTTGTATCTAGGGTGTATCTGTCTATCTATCTATCTTAATCTATATCTATCTATCTATCTATCTATCTACATCTGTATCTATCTATCCATCTTATAGTATCAAAACACTACAAACATCTATACTTCCTTTACTGATTTTTTTTTCTGGTCCCTGTTGTAACACTATTGAACACAAAAGACTACATTGTATCATCATCTTCTTTACAAGTCTCATGCTAGCATGCTCCAGGCATTTACATACGAACTAATCAATGAAGGCTAGGTAGTGACGTCAAGCTATAAAACATTCAGCATCAAAAGTAAACCGCAGCCTTCTTGGCTGTCCACTAGAATGTAACACAATGCTCATAGCAATTGCGTAGGGATAAAAAATAAAATATGAAGTTCTGAAAATGATAATTCATTACTTTCCTACCCCCCCCCCCCCCACACACACACAAACAAACAAACAAACAGTATATAGCCCTCAAATCTTCTCTTGTTGTTTGTGTTCAATAGAGATCCATATCTATGAAAGAATCAGTCTTGAATAAACTTGCATTCTCAGTGGCAAGCAAATTTAATGCTCTGATGTGCAGGTTATAGGTATGCTAGCTGGTGGACCAGAATGACTGGTATCTCTATAATATTCCGCAAGTGCACTGATTAATGAAAACTAAATGATGCCTACGGCCCCCTTCAGGCTTACAGCATACACCTCATTTACACGAAAAGATATGAGGTAAAAAATCACTTTGTGCTATGTTCAGTTTACTTCAGCTGAATGTAAAAACTGTTAATTTACGAGGTAGGGCCTATACCTCAAAATTGTCATATTTTATACAAATGCATTAATGGCTCATCACTGAGCTTTATTCAGATCAACATTATATTGGTTGATTTTCAAGAGTATGGGGACTATTTGATGCTGTACTTCCATGTTTCTATGCAAAATAACCATTCATGGCACTACCACTGGAAGTTGAAAGCAATCACGCAACAGCATCACTTACTGCAGGCCTATACACAAAAGCTACTAACTCTCTCTGATAGAGTACAAATTGTGTGATTAGGAAATTGTAATCTAACACCAGAAAGGTGTCCATCAAAGTATATGGGAATAAGTATATTTTGGCAATTTTTTGTTTGGTGGTATGTTCTACTGTTTAACATTTCATTTGGCCGTGTTTCTTTTAAAGGTTAATTTAAAAATGCACCAGGTATGGACTAGATACATTGCAGTTAAGCCTTCTTTATTATATGTTTTTGTTTGTCACGTCATATGCCTAAGCCTTAAAGTTTGGGGATGAACTTGTGGGTTAGATGGCTGGGAAAGATAATTGCACTTTCTCACTTGTTCTGATCTCATCTGGGTGTGTCTCCCTTGCACACCAGCCTGAAGTTATACTCTACCACACAAACCTTGGAACAGCAAAATCAATAAATTCTAGGCATCATGATAAAAGAGTTCACTGATTCTTCGCAGATGTGAGTCAGACTAGATGACGATTTAACTGCGTACAGGAATTTCTCACAGACATCGCTAAATGGCTGTACAAGGATTTGATCTTTGGCCGTCGTCATTAAAAGATCATCATGACCACTAGATTTCAAAACAGCCTGGAACAAACAAGCTGGATTGATCCCGCAGAACACATGTTTGTTTATCTCTTACATGTAGCACTTAAAACCAAAACCTTTCCAGGCCCCCTCTCCTCATTCCAATCCCAAGTTTATCACCAGCTAAGAAAGAACTTACCAAATTGAGATTTAAATGCAAATCACAGGGGGGAAAAAAAATCATGCACACAAAATGATAAATTGGTTCGGTTACACTTCCAAGTACTGCAGTTTACTAGTGTTTTCCAAGTGTGGCAATCCACTTCAGGCTTGTTTGAAAGCTTCACATGATAATTCCGTCAGCCACTGAAGCTGATTTCGATGAAAATACAATATCTCTGTGTGTCCTTCTGATTCCTAATCATAAATCTTTTCACTACTTCCTTGGCTAAATGGCTGCTACTTGAGGGCCATATACCTGTACTCCAATACTGAGACCATTCGAGAATGGTCTCAGTTTCTACAGTTCAATATAAGTTGAAATAGATCACCTTGGAAATATGTTAAGCCTCACATTATAGTATCTGTCATTCATGTGTGAATTGCAAACATGTGTTAGTATGCTTATAAAGGTCCATGGGCAGTATTGATCATCACAAACTTGGCACTGTCGTAACCCCTGTCTTGAGCAAAATTACAAATAATCCTCTCATATAAAGAATAGACAGACACAGCAAACTTTTCATATAGTACTTGCTTTAAAATCAAAAAGCTAGAAATGGGGAATTCGCTGTGACACTTTGAGTTGGACTAAGATTTAGGACGAGGAAACAAGACGGCTGAGACAAATACTGAGTGCTCTTGTTAATGCTGCGAAACTGTAATTTATTGTGTTCTGAAGTACAATCCTTCACGGCCTTATTCTCAATCAAGAGATAGAGAAGAGAAAACGCCCTTGACATCAGCAAGCCTATTCCACAAATGAAGGTGAGCATGCACACTACACAATGAATACACATCATACATCCTTGTTTCCTTTCAATAGGTTTCTCGTGACTTTCTTCTTCATTTTGGAGCATACAGATATTAGAGTTCAGTCCCTTAAAAAAAGGCAATTTATCATACAAAGGAGAAAAAAAATTCATGCATTGACAAATTTTAATTCAAGTGACTGTACTGTTTACAGTTTCAATAAAGTCAAACGCATATCCCCAAATTATAAAATGTTCATAAAATGAGGGTTATGAACTTGAATCTCTTTGCATTCTTGTACTTTCATGAGACACACATGAGACTATAAAAGAATTGTAGATATGAGAGCAAATACTAGACACCATATCTATTCACACTCTTCTCAGGTTTCAGCTGATGAGTAAAGCAAGCCATACTGATTAAAATCCAACTGATGTTGCTCACACATCAATCTAACTTTAACACTACACTCTTGTCCCCCACAGGTATATTAAAAGTGAATGTAATTTCATACATATGAATTATAATTAAGAGCTTTTCATAGGGTACAGTGTCATTGTCTTTGATAACAGAACATATCCTACAGATGTACTTCTATAGACAATAATATGTCTATAGAATGAGCCTGAGGGATTCAAGTTCTATAAAGGATGCATTCAGATCCTTTTAATAACAGAGTGGAAATACACTGTACTCTGCCGAGGGTCAAATAACTGTGGTGAAATAAAAAGATAATAAAGACTATTAAAAGAGGAAATAGGCTACTCACCTGTGCCAACACCCAGATGGAGAAGCACATGAACATTAAATCCTTTATGGCAATAAAACCATCACCTAGGAGATAACACACAGATGATGCTTCACAGAGTAAGCTTGAATCAGCATCTACGCAAGCTGCTGCCGTACACTGCTCCATTCGTCAGAGGCCGAGAACACACACTCACCCAGTCTTTTTATCTTTCTCTCCCTTTCTCTCTCCCTCTCGTACTCCCTCTACCGACCCCTATGGTCATAGATGAGTGGGTGCTACGAGATGTGAGAATGGGAAACAACCCACACACACACACACATACAGCTCTCAGTGCTGAAATGAGTGTCTGCGAGCAGTGCGACTGCCTGTGTGTGTCATGCGTGACTCGAGTGCATACATTTCCCACTTGTGCCAGCACACGTAATGCACAAAAAGCTGGCGAGGTGAACTGTGTACCCCTCCCCCTTGATTTGATTTGATTTTTGTTTCTCACATATCAGGTTTAAAAAACGGCTCCCATCACAAGTACAAATTTACAGAAGATCAAAATAAAAGTATTCAGAATACATGACATATCAACAGTGATAAAAGCAGAGTCCTGGATAATTTTCAATGAGAAATAAAGACAGTGTTTGTAGAAAATCACATACTTTTTTGCGATGAATGCAGACCACCTATAAATAAAAGCAGAATACTTCCCATAACTGTGAATCGAAGTGTACACATGCATAATCATGCAGAACTAGAGTGCATTGGTATGTCACTGTCTGAATTTCTCACTAGGAGGATTAACATTAAACAGTGAAATTCGGGGGGGAGCAGTACTACAGCATATCATACAAGGTGTACCAAATATATGCAGAGAAAACTTGTGGTAGAAGCACCATTACACAAGACATCATTATGAAATACAGATGCACAAAGGACTGAAAATACGTGCTGGAAAATAAAAAGGAGAAGACAGCACAAATTTGATTGCACTCTCCATGACTCCATTTGTGTGAGGATCTCACAAATATCGCAAATGGTTCACAGTTCGTCGAATTCACACAAGACACATGTGTGCCATTACAGAACATTAACGCACTTCTCTGCTCTTTTCTGTCACTCTACCATCCACTTAAGACCTAATTAACTGTCTCTTTCAGCACCTCGCTTCTCTCTGAACACTCTCCTGTCTAATGCATGCCAGGCCACGACCATTACACCATTAATTCTGCCATGCCAATGACTTCATCAGTCCCACAAATGCCTTTCACTGTCGGTCCGCTGGGGGCATCCTGAGGAGCCGTGTAAGGGAGCCGCTGACCGAGATAGGCAGCCTGTGAGGTATCTGCTTCATCACGATGCTAACTGCCCCTGACTCTTCGCTAACAGAGTTATAGGGAATTCCAATCCCCTGCCGCTCATTAGGGGATTGAAATTCAGGTGTTAAGTCCAGATTAGGATGACTGTATAGCTCTCTTCAAGCAGCCTATCAACCAAAAAATTTTGCCTGCTGACCTTTATTGTCATTGTAATAGAGCACGAAGAAAACACTGGGATAACATATAGAAAAGTGGCAATTTAATTGGTTTCCATTCGGATAAAATTCAAATGCCAGGCAATGTAATGTGGTGTCATTTGATTTGAAGTCCGTGGTGTCAGTGGTGCATATGCCATATCTTAGATGGGCAGTTCATATTTCATGGACAATATTTCACACAATTTACTAAATGTTAGATCATAACAAAATGAGGATTCAATGTAGAAAAAAAAAATCCTAACTTCAGTGAAAGTTAGCGTGATACATCAGTATTTATTACATGAATAATCAATTTGCTGACATTCAGAATGGTTCGGTGACACCCTTTTCCCCCAATCCTCCCTACTCCACTCCTGTGAGAAATGACAGCAATCTCTTGACATGGGCACATAGACATCAGCCAGAAGGGTGAGCTGACCAGGCACCATGTGATCCTCACAGATACCCTCTTCCTCTTCCTGTCCTACATTGACGGAGGAAATCCCCACATCCTGATAACTTTAGTTTGTGGGATGGGACAGGTCAATTTCAACAGTTTTCTCCAAAGTCAAAACAAATACAAAACAGGAAAAAGAGGGGGATTTTTTTCCCCTTTGATAATTTGCAAATTATAGAAAAGTAGAGATTGACAAGTTGGCAGGGAGGGCCCAGTATCACAAACAGACTCAAGTGATTACAAAATTGACATAATTTATTGTGACCATGTGGTTTATGATTGCATCTCATAATGAACAAATTTGAATTCAGTAGCAAAGCTCTGTAAATAGAAGGTGCAGGACATAAATGAATTTGCACTTTTATAGAGACACTTTTTTTTTTTGTGGTGGTGGTGATGGTGGTGGTATTCCAAAGATAATAGTGACAATAAAATTATTATAAAATTATTCTTGTAAAATTTCATCAAGATAAACATACATGAAATCAGATTTTTTTTTTCTTGCTCAACAGCATTGGTAGAATAAATATTCTTGAAACTACAGTTGTTAGGTGAGATTTTTGAGAGACGGCCAAACCAGTTTTGACTGATAGGGAACTTTATTCAAATCCTTGTTTGATTAAGAAAAAAAAACTCTTCCATGGCAAATTATTTGGTATCTCAGTTCTGATGGTCATGAGTTCGTTTATGACTCTGACACACTTTTTCTTTCTTTTTTTGCTTTTAATGGTATATGGTGACAAGAGACATCATTTGCATGACAGCCAGCAACAAATGAATTACAAGGCTAGATGTAATTTAAAACAATGAGGAATGCTTCTGGCTCTAATCACTTTCATCGAAATTGGCTCAGCATCAGCGCTGACAGGATGCTGTTGTCATGGTGACCAACATCTCCCTATAATGCACAGCCATATTAACCGAAACATGCATGGTACGTACAATGTACGTACAACCTAGAAAACAGACATAATAATAATAATATCTCTTTTACACTACGAGTGCTGGTGGGCAAAAAGAGCAATAGTGAGGTATGGAATATTTTTTCTAATGCATCTTGAGATTATTTTATTTCTGCTGAATATGAAATTGACATATTTTCAATGAATTTCAGAGAGAAGTAATAACATTTTTGGTTATATTGGGATAACAGCATACTGAAAAATAGGAATACATGGAAGGTCAAAAACAGATCAAGATGGCAGGAAAGGGGGACAATTGGGGAAGGCAAGAGAAAAGATCAGTACGAGATCAGAAGGCGCAAAAGGGAACAGGATGGAGAATGACACGAAAGATGCAAAGACTTGAAGGGAGAGGGGTACACACAAGATGTAGAAGAAACTGAAGGAAATGAGGCTGGACACTAATTTATTTGTTGTTGAGGGAAAGGAAGACAAACAGACAAGAGGAGGGAATAAGGGGTTAGAGGTACACGCATGTACACTGCATGGACGAGGGCAAGACAGGTTGCTTTCAGACACATCAAGTTATCTTTTATTACTATTACGTACGGACATACAACATTTTAATATGAGACCATCACATCGAGTTATATGTTCTTTGCAATGTACTAGTGTATGCTATGAATTGACATGAGAGCATACATGTTATACGATGTTAATTGTATGGGCAGCATGAGACCTTGCGCACTGTCATGTTTCATAGGAAGTCTCTCCCTTGCGCAGTATGAACTATGTGCAGACTTTGCACAATGTGTGACATACATTCATCAAAGAAGTGCGCTGATCTTCAACTATGAAGGATGCATTTCTACAGAAGAAGAAGAAATAGCTCCCGCAAATCTGGCGAGTGCTGCGAATTTTGATATAGGATGTAAATCTACATGTTATACAAGCATTCACACACAAAATGTTATATCCGTATGAGACGAGAACTCTCTAGTCTGGAAAGTGGGGAGCAAAGGAAAGAGAAAGGACATAGGGGTATGGTGCGATAGCTCACAACACTCTAATACCCCATTATACAGTGTATTAAGCAAAAGGGGGGTTCTGCAGCCTCCTATAGCAGCCTTGAGCAGACTTTCAGCTCAGTATAAACAGATAGGATATGGAAAACGAGATTCGATCTGATCAGGTTCTGAAACTACTTATTAATATAAGGGATGGTTTCAGAGCCTCTTAGCAGCTTCGAAGAGCCTCGGCTTCAGTATAGAAGCTACAGGTTTTGAGAAGTGTTTTTTTTTTTTTCGCCGATCTAGAAGTAAATCACTAAGGTCATCGCCAGCTAACATAAGCCAGCCAGCCATCATGACCGACCACAGCTAATAAACGCCTCACACTGCGCAGACTTTTGCACTCCATCACGTTTGCGATAAGAGATTCAAAAGCCTACACCATTTATCAGATGGAAACATGACTACCATGAAAACGGAGCCAGTCAGGGCCTGCATTTGGAGGGCAGCCCAAAACAGACCGCTTTTTTGAACCTCCTCGAGGAGGCTCCAAATTTCGCCTTCAGTAAAAACGGGACATAAGACACTGGGACAGAGGATGGCTGGTAATCCAGAATGGGGGCACAGGTACCCTGGGTCAAAGGGGACGCTGCATATGACATCTATAAGCCATTACCAGAATGTTTCGTGAGGAGTAATCAAGGAATGACCTGGCAGTGACGGTAGACAATTTCGGTGACATGTTTACCTCTTTCATCTGCTATCTCCTTCCCTGGGGGCCAAGAAAAGCAGACTCTTAATTCGGACAAGCTGTGCCCGACATGTGCGCCAGTAAACATACTCATTAGCGATGTCTCCAGCCACACAGTAACAACTTTGCAGTCAACAGAACTCATCAGGTACTCAACTGCCACATCATTTCATTCCAGCAGTCTTGTCTCTGTTCTGCCCATGGCCATTGAGGGAGTTTTTCTACAGCAGCATCCCTGCCTTAACCAATTGAAGATGATTTTATTTTCCTCTCCCCATATTCCCCATGGACTATGGCAATAGTACACAAGAGATGAGTCTTTTTCAGGGTTAAGGAACTTCTCTTACCACACAGGCTAATTCACACAGTCACATTAAAAACAAAACAAACAATAAAATGACGCTTTTCAATCACGACAAACTTTGACATGACAAACTTTGGAATTTGCAAATTTACATACAAACTTTCAATTTCATAAAGCTACTAAAATGGAATATTTGCTATCTCAACTTGACCCTTCATCCTTCCTCTGTATGATATGTTATTGATGTGCATCAGGTCACTTACATGCACAAATTAGATTGAACAAATAAATAAAATAAAAAAATCATCAAAGATCTGGACTATCAACCTGGGGTAAACCAGTGCTATATTCTCTACATACACTCATCTGTGCATATCAAATTAATTAGCATATTATATAAATGAATCAATTTCTTTTTCTTTCTTTTTTAGTTTCTACAGGAAGACTTGCAAATTTAATCTAAATCAACTTTTTCCCTCTCCCACTGCAAGACAAAGTCACCAAGGAGGACGTGGGACAGGACAAGACCTTGGGTAAACCAGGACAGATGGAATAGAGATATTAATGGAGGAGAAGTGATTCCCTCCCAGATCATTATCATGGAACAGCCACTTCCCCCATACCCCCTCCCCCCAGGCTTACACTGCGGGGTTTGGATGAGAGTCTCTCCTCTTCGGAGTAACCATGGAAATGCAAGCTGAAAAGGTGCAAGCCAATGACAAGGGTTGAGTCACCCCTTTGGCATGGCACTGGAGATGATTCTGCGGAAACTAGCGACTTGTAAGGTCTCCCTTAGCACAATTTTTTGTCGATAGTCTCATGTTTTCATTTTTTCTCTTTTTTATTCCATTTATCATCAAACACAATGCAAATACCACTTAATTCCCTGGTTGCACTGCTACACTAAAGCTTCTACGCTTAATTCACAGGCTTACAATATTTTGAATATTCATGTGCATAAGTACACACATATGACGCATTATGCAGTGCACATTCATTTATGCTTAGCATCTATTTTCATGTTCAAATAATGGAAATTCTGCATTCCTGGCTGCCAGTATATTTTTATATGTGTGTGATATCAATATGCCACAACAATTAACTCACAAAGGTATATAAGTACAAATATCAGCAACATTTTGATTGATAGCAATTATTTTATTGCACAAATGTATGTTAAAAGGAAGAGACAAGACATTCCTACCACAAAACACCTGCCTTTAAGCATTTTCCTAGACCTTGGTATTTCCCTGTTCCCTGACAACTGTTTTATAAAGCTATTAACCTTCTGCGAAGAATTCACTGTAGTACTGCAAGTGTTGATCGAGGCATCATTAGACATAGGACATGGAGTTAAAAGAAGGAAGTGAGGCATTTTTGTCAAGATGTGTAAAAGAATGTTTAAAGTTACAGCAGTTATACTCATCCAGCTAGTACATCCTTGGGCTGGAACATGAAAATGTTCTGTTTACTGATGTGTTTATGTAGAAACATGGAATATAATGTGTTGTATCTCAAGTAGAGTACATCAAGTAAGGCCAGACAGGATTTTTTGCCACTACTCACGAGAAAATCTATTCTGACAGATCTGAGTTAATTTTATCTTATTGTTGCTTGACACACTCATCACGTAGCAATGAACACTTAATGTACAAAATGTGATTACAGGTGGGGTAAAAATAGCACACTGATTTGTTTGTATTTTTTAGATTGGAAAAAAAAGGAAGATTTAGATAACAAAAGTCACAAGTCTGTAGGAATGCATGAGAATGCACCAAAACATTGGGACACCATCTACTAAGTCGGTAGTGTGACATGGAATGTAAAGATTAAAAATCAGTGACTGTTGCAAACTGAACAAAAAATTACAGTCTACTATTTAATCATCTTTGTGTAGGGAATAAATGAAAGATGTTCAACGCAATAGTATACAAATAGTAAATGGTCACGTATGCCATGGTACAAGATGTCGCACGAGGTGAAAGATAGAGGCACTTTATTCAACGAGGTGAAGCCAAGTTGAATAGAGGGCCTCATCTTTCACCGAGTGTGAAATCTTGTTCCTTTGCACAAGTACAGACCATACACTATTTGTTTTACAACACCCCAGATGTCACAGATGTGGTCAACACAGATTCTTGAAATTAGCACAGAAGTGGCAACCATTTGTTGTGAAAGGCGAATGAGTAGCACGGTCCAAGTCAACTGTGTATGTACAGTCCATACACGAACATCAAAACTGATCAGTTGAAGTTGTTTTCCAAAATAAGTGACAAACTCTCAATCTCAATTTTCTCTGCTTTCAACTGATATCCTGCTTGAAAATATAAGATATTGACTTCAAATTACTTTTTGATGGGATGAATTCCTCATACAATTTGTATACATGCATGTACAGGTACATATTTCACATCAACGCCATTGTTACACAATGTCCGGCAAAATATTACCTGCTCTAACCAAAATTATTTGTGCAATGCATACACGGATTATATGATAACTACACATTGTACTTTGAGGATGATTTAAAGAAGAGACAATGAGACTTACCACACAAGGCACTGGCCAGCACTGAGTCCTCCAAGCCGCTTGTAGTAGGACAGAATCCTCTCCTCACAGTAGGCCAGAGAAGGGTGCTCCCGGAGGGTGTACTGAGGTAGAACGGGGAGCTTCTTCAGCACTCTGTGGGCCCGCTGGTCACTGTTGAATGGGACAATAGAATGGTGCCAATCAGACACAATAACCACGCCCTGCCTCATTTCACTCTCTAGAGGCTCAGAAACTTGCATTCCATGAATGACTGAGAGACGCTCGGATATCTCGCAAGCAAAATTTGTAAAACCTTCTATCGCACCCATCTTTCGAGGTGGAAAGGGTCTGTGAGCAATCTAAAGCGCTGAATATCAGTAATCTAATGCCACCAAGAAGATCAAGAATAAGGAACCTGTCTCAGGCCTCCAAGCACTTCCAAAAATGTGTGGATGTTCTGAAATTCACACACCAAATTAGAAGCAGTAGGGATGGGGTGTAAAGGATGGTGCTGCTTTTCTTCCTCTTTTTTTACTTTAATTTTTTTGTTAAACTTTTCTGGATGTCTGTCAGGATGTATTGAATTTCATCTTGTTTGTGCAGACTGATCAATTTCCTTCATATTTTTCAAGCCCCATTTTGACTATGCTCCTTTTCTCCCCCTACTCATACCCTCTTCCTGGCTTCACCATACATTAAAATGCAACGCCGTATCACGATGTACATCACACGTGCAGAGTCGTCTGCACCTGTTCCGCGCTGGATGTGATCTGGCGTGCGATGGCAAGGCAGTGGACTTGACGTGACATTTCAGGATGAAAACAGTCCTATTTCTCAAGGACTTTTCTTCTCGACTCCCTTCCACTAGTTTGCAATCGTGAAGACTGCAAACTCTGCATATAAATTTATACTCACTGATACATACAATGTACATCACCCTCCCCCAACTTGTAAAAGTTCCAAATGAAGAATGTATGTTACGTGAGTGTTTACAAAGTGCTTGTACAAAAAAACTTATCTGAAACTGTATCACCTGAAATCCAAGTGGAAGCCTCAAATTTTAATCAAGATCTTTTTTTTTTTCAACTTGAAAAAGTGGATCTGCTCTACTGAACCGACCTTGGCATTTGACAATGGCCTTCAGTGAATTTCCGCTGCAATCTCTAGTCAGTGAATGGAAACTTTGTTTGTATATTTTTTTTTTTTGTGTGTGTGTGTGTATGACAGAAATCAAGATCAGCTGACAAGATAAACAGATGAATGACACCATGATGGATAAAACATACAAACAACCTGAAAACCTAATATGCCATAAGCATCCCATCCAGGTTAGCTTTGATATGTGTTGACATTGGTCCTCTTCTTTCACAGGCCCTATTGCAGCTATAAAGTGACTACTTGGGAAGGAAACAGAAATTATCAGTCTGATCTATAAACTACAGGTGACTGGAAGATATTCTATGCAATGAATATTGAAGTAAAACTAGATTTTACAATACGTACATCTGTATTCATTGAATAACCATGTGATAGCTTGATTTGAACTTGAAGCTTTTTAAAGGGCAACTACAAATGGGATTTGTGAGACTTTGGAAAGACTCCAAATCGGAATCCCCTTAATTTCTGAATACCTCATAGGCTGTGCTTGACTCATATGTGCCAAAGTGTCCCTCTTCACACTGCTTTGCAGTATATATTTTGGGATCTAAATATATGGGTCACAAGCTGTGTTTTTAAACTGATTTTCAATATTCATTTGAAACTTCATCTCCTTCACATCAAATAGCTCATAGATTTTGTCCTCAAATTGGAGAATGGGATAGACTAACAGAAAAATTATGATTTGGGTACTAATTCTAGTTTGGTTTAATTATGGGCAAAATTGATAATGACTTGACTACAGAGAGCTAACAAACACTAGCTATCTACTCTCTAAAGATATGTAAAGTGGGATGTAAGTAGCAAACTTTGTTATGAACTGTTTGTCTAAAGGCATACAAAATCCAATTACCACAAATGCCACTCCAATCACCTGAGCAGAAGGCGATTTGTTGTTTGGCTTTTTTTTTTTTTTTTTTGGTCAACACTGACCACAAACATCTCATTATACTACTGATTACAAACTGGTCCAGGGATGAATAATTAGGCAACCCTTCCCCTACTCCCCATAGATTTTCATATTTTCATGCAGCTTTGAATATTTCACAGTCATATAATTTCTTCATGACCTCTTTTCACAGGTGCCCCTTCCACTGAGAAGAAACACTGCCTGTTAGCTTTGTTTACCTGGGAAAGGATACAATGCATTTTTAGCTAGCTATGATGGCCCTGGAGCAAGGGTTGTCATGATTGAAATCAACAGTGCAAACTTCACAAAGTTAAACAGAGCAAACAATAACATTAAAAAAAAAACACACAACATTCTGAATGCTGAATTCCGGCAGGGTGAAAGTCATATCAGAGTCATTTACATTTTGATTTCACACATTTTAACCATACAGAATGGCCCTTGATAGACACAGAGCAAAAGTAGAGTGTGACAACACATTACATGTGCACCGACTGTGTGACAGGTAGAAAGTAATAGTCATGTCAGTTTCATTTTGATATATGATTTCACACATATCTGTCATGCAGAATGGCCCCTGATAGAGACAGAAGAACAGTCCAGTGTGACAGCACATTAAGAGTGCAACAACTGTTCCGCTCCCAAAAATATCTTGGTGGTTACACTTCAAACATGTAGGTGGAAATCCTCTACTTTCCTTTTCGAGCTGCTGGCATCACTCTCTTTCATTCTCTCAAAGATTTGAATACAATTGCTGTTCTCATTGAACAGACTCGGAATTTTGAAAGTTCAGTTGTGATCAGGGTCACATCTTCTTGATGCAGCGTACTCACTTTAAAAAAGAAATAAAGAAACTTTTGGGGTCACAATTATTTAGGACGAGCTGACCTGTGCATGTTATGAATGGTATGCTTACTAGTCTACATCTCAACGCCAAGTCAATATACCATGGGGAGCCAAAACATGGTAAAAATAAGTAAGGAGCAGCACGTGGGGTGCATTGTGGGATATACAATCTCCTCTCTTTTTTCTTTTTTTCTTTTGGCGGTCACCGTTCTTACAGCATAACTACATGTCTTTTTGCAAAAAATCACACTAATTAGTACGATTTGGATTACAACCCAAATTGTGCAAACAATTGCATCATTTTGTTTTCACTGTAAAAATGTCAAATTTGGGTCCCGATCCTGATCGCGACCTAAAAAAAAACCAAAGTTTTTTGAGCGCAATGAGAACAGCACTTTTTTTTTCAGCAGAAGACATTTTAGAGCCCTTGATGTAACTCAGGCAAAGACTTTTTGGCTAACAAATTTGTCACCTATGGTCTCTATCATTCAATCTGCATACTACAGACACTAGGACCAATCATACTGCTAGTGAAAATTTTAACATGAGAGAAAAAAAAAAAAATGATCAGAAAACTCAATGCATTTGGGTGACAGTAGCAGGCGAATCGTAACAACACCACAAGATTTCTTGCCAGAAAAATCACAGACCAAAGTGTGATTTTTGTAACCTATGACATTTGCTTCTATATTTTGCTGTGAAAACATGGTAGAAAAATCCTGATATTTATCATGTGACTTCGAAGGAATGCACTCCTGTCAAGCAAAAAAATAAAAAATAAAAAATAAAAAAATGATTTTAAAAAATGAGAAGCAATTTATATGCGCATTACGACAGAGAAAAAAATAGCCATATTTCCAACTTCGCAACTTTCATTGAAGAGTGAATGCTCAAACATCACGATTTTTCGTGCTGCATCGTTTTGGATTGACAATGGGGCTGTAATCATCCCCGTACTTTGAAAAAGCAAAATGCAGCTTTGGAGGCAAGTGAAAGACTAAAGGAAGACAAGATAGTACTCTTAATATTAAACATTGTTCCTTCTTGTTTTCAACATAAAAGAGCACACCAAAGACAAAAACCCAAAATGTCACACGTGCCCCACATCATTTGCCCAACAGGCCATCGTCAGGAAAGCTCACCCAGCTAGATGGGGGCACTGCTTCTAACATTCAAATCTAAGCTCACAAGGGAAAAAGGAAAGTTCAAAGAGACTGTACCGCCCTGCAAAAACTTTGTCTTAAGATGTGCCTACAGACACGATTACTTCATGACTTCCTGTGCCCTATCTACAACTGATGTGTATTATTTCCTCCTATCTGTGAATCTAGTGTCTGGTGGACCAATTAACATGGCTGAGGCCCCTTTATCACTTTTATTTTTTTACATGTTCGAGCTCAAGTTATCCTTCACACCTGTGTATGAAAAAAAAAGTCAGTACTGACCACAGAAAGCCCTGACTTTGTATAAATGAATGGTGTACATGTGTTAAAATTGGCATTAAACATTATACATAGGATAAATGAAGGGATGATAGGAATGAAGTCATATGAAAACTAAGCAAAATATTCTTTGCCGTTTTGTTATTGCTTCTTTCACTTATCATATCACATGACTTACGAATGTGTCTCTTTTTTTTTTCTTTTTTCTCTTTTTTTATGCTGTATCAAGAACTCAGCACAAATGCTTCCCATATCAACTCAACATGAAGTGAAACTTGAAATTTCAGACTATTGGCACAAAAAAAGGGGGGAAAAAAGATTCTAGAATTGCTCTTGCCCTTAAGGAATTCCCACGGCAATACGTATTCATTGTTTTCCTTTCACACCCATATGGCAGGATGTTATCTTACTGTATAGAACTCTGTGATGTTGAGTTTTGGACAAACAGAATACCAAAGAAAAAAATAGTGAAGGTTCTTTCTTCAATGTAGCAATTTGGCAAAGAGAAACCATTTACATTTTTATCCCTTTCAAATTAGAATACATGTTTTCATTCAAACATGAGCTCATATGCTAGGAAATTGCAGTTACACTTGCAGTAGTGCATTGTCTCAGCAAACTACTGTTGATAATACTGATAACATTTTATGTTGATTGAAAATACCTGTAGTTTGTGAAGGTATAGTATACAGTCTTCTTACACTGAGTGAATCCATTGAACTGATAGTTGTAACATTTGTACTTTATGTAGGAGTTGGTCTGAAAATTATGAGAGTCAATAAAGTATGTTGACTACACATATATTGCTCCATAGGGACAAGCTACACAAAACACACCCTCCTCAAAAAAAGAAAAAAATCATTGATGATTTATATAAAAGTACGTATGCATACATGTGAATATCTTCACAGTTAAGGTTGTGAAAAGTTGCATGGCTGCCCTCCTATGGTGTAAAACTGATTAACTCAGGAAAGGGAGAAACCCTGTGGAGTGTTAATGTTTGCTTCCAAGAATTCTTGATGGAAACGGCAACATGCATTATTCCCTCTGTGAGCAGGTGGGTATGTCTTGTCTCACAGAATGAAAAAAAAAAAAAAAAAATCCTGGCCAGGTCCCATGAAGTGCATAACTTACATGAACCCTCAATTTATGCCTTTGACTGAGTATTTTTTTTGTTTCTCTACTTTGTTTGCTTGTTTGCTTGTTTGTTTGTTTGTTTGTGTGTGTGTGTGTGTGTGTGTGTGTGTGTGCGTGCTTAATTGGGTTGTTGGGGTTTTTTTGTGGGGGAGGGGGACTGCATGAATTTCCTTGATCAAGCTGTTTCATTTTGTGTTAGCTTCCATTCCACTTTCATTTCTGTGGAAATTCTCCTTAACGTCTGAAGGAATGCAAATCTACGCTAGAGGAGAGCTGGGAGTGGTTCTTTTTTTTTTCTGTATTGCCCACACATAACTGAAACATCCATTAAGATATCACACGACTTCTCAGCTGCTTGTCTACCTCCTGCTTAGTCTCTGAAAATGGGCATTGATTATTCCTTTAACTTTCAAAGCTTCGACGAGACATTCGAGTGCAAATACAATGTTGCAAGACTTGAAGGGTATTTTCAGATCTATTAAAGCCATATCAATATGAGGGGCTGTGATGGATGGTAAAATCTGACATCAACCTCCACTAATAATTGTATGAAACAAACTTGTGGTCACTTTCAACTCTTAAAAATACAGGGCTCTAAAGGTTCTGCATGCAAGCAAAAACAATACAAACTGCATCATACATTTCCTATGGTTCAATGAAACCTGTATGAAATTATTAGATATATGACTGACTTGTAGTGACTACTTGTATATAACCTAACCTCATATGCCTCTGGTAACTCAACTTCTTCTAGTACAATAGATCTCAACAACCTCAACCAGGGACTGACATCAATGCCGCATTGCAGTTATAAATGCTCATATCAAGTGATGATGTTAACGTTAGATGAAGTTTGAAAAGGTGCTTCCAGAAGGCAAGAGTGGTACAGTTCCTTTGCATGCTATCATAAAAACTTCTGCTCGAAGACCAATTCATTTGAGGGAATTATGATATCGCAACTCAGAGAAACACAAACTAAACATTGAGAGCTCCTCTGTAGCAGGGCTGCCAACAATTACCCATCCAGACCACAGAGATTCTAGAGAGCAATCAGGTTTATATAACGTAGGCCTACTTGCCTATTACAGCGTGTGCATCTCAGTGGGTAAAACTACTGTATATGCTATAAATATTTAGCAAGTCTAAATTTTCGTGAATCGGGACTTCCCGACAATTTGGCAAGTGGTTAACTTCGTCATTGTGGAGTACAGTACTGATCACAGAAATGTATACGAGCATGTTACATCCATGTCGGGATCAGAGTTAATATTCGGCATATGAAATAGTCCGCGAATCAGGGAGATCTTTGCATTCTCTTATCCAGAGAGGAAATACTGAAGTTTTCCAATAAAGCCCCTAGCCGAATTAGGGAGACTTGGCAGCTCTGTGGTGTGGATTAGTAAAATGGACGTCTGGACCTTCCACGTGACTTGACCATCACGTGGTCAATTTTGCTTGTATGTTCCATGGAGAAACATCAGAGGCATATAAACAGCATGATTGCCAATCCGCTGACATTCTTCACTTGGCAAACACGGCTGCATCTAATGGTCAATTCTCACACATCTCTCTTCACATCTGAAATGAGCTCACTCGCAATTGTTACATAACCCTAGGCAATGTTACACTTATTTTTAGCGTTATCTACAACAGGATGCTGTCAGCGTGTCCCGACACAGCCTTGCAACCTCTCTGACTTCATAAATCAACATGTTTCGATTAGTTTCAGACATCTTTCTCTGTACATCCAGAGCCTGAATCCAATACAAATATCACGTTGCTTCCCACATCCAATGCTTCATCACGTCACCCCTGTATATGACATCCCCGACTTACTTTGCATTTCATGTACAGGTGTATAAGAGCTGATAAGAACTCAATTAAATGCAGCAGGTGTCTGAGTAGTCAACATTCTCTAAAAAGTTGTCAAATTCTCTTATTGGCTTTGATAATGTCAATTACAGTTACCCGTTAACTTATTTTTTCTTACTTATTTTCCAGTCACATTCTATATCTTTGAAGACTTAAACAGGGAACTTTCAGAAAGCATACAAGGCTGAGAATTGATCCATGGATATGCACGTGCCAATTTAACTAGCATTTATAACATAAATACACTCACCAGCGGGTTATATGATTATGTATTTTTGTCTGTTTGTTGAAGTAGTCCATCATATACATGTTCATTGTATATGCACTGGAATAAATACACAGACCAGCTCATCTGTGATATGTTTGCCCTCTATTATCACAATAAAATCATTTTGGGCCTTTTCTTTTCCATTCTGAAGCTAATTTACTTGTTTATCACACTCAATTCCCCAAAAATGAAGTTGATGATAAATAACCATCCATTAGACTTTTCTAAACAAACAAGACACCCGGGGGTCACGCGCTCACCTGAGTATCGCAATTTCACCTTCCATGCATTCTTGCACATTCTTACCTGAGAACATTGAAAACTTAGGTCTGCATATGGACCCCCCCCCCCCCCTCAACTCCAGGGAGTGGGGGGGGGGGGGGGGGGGGGCAGGCAGCCCTGGATCTGCAATGAACAAACTTGGAACTAAAGTCATCAATGTACAAACTCATGTTATTAACTTTGCTTTATAATTTCTTGTTCTAGAGTAGAAGATTTTAAATATTCCTTAATGTGGGGGGGGGGGGGGGGGCCCTCTAGGGGCCCCCAAGAGGGACATGGTGCCCATTTGAAGTAATTGCGATTCTATCCCCCTAGGGATGCTACCTGCTAAGTTTGGTGAAAATCAGACATGGGGATCTCAAAGTGAAGATGAAAATGTACAATTTAGGCCCCATTAGGACCCCTCCCACTCCCCTCTCCAGGGTCCCAAGGGGGGGGGGGGGTACCCCTGATTCCACCAATCCCATGAAAAAACTTGAAACTACAGTCATCAATGTACTAACTCATAGTATTATCTAAGCCCTATCACTTCTGGTTCTAGAGAAGACTTTTAAAGATTCCTTAATTTTAGGGGGTTTGGGGCCCCCTGGGGGCCCTCCAGGTGGGCCATGGTGCCCATTTGAAGTAATTGAGATCCTGTCGCCCTAGGGATGCTACCTACCAAGTTTGGTGAAAATCAGACATGGGGATCTCAAAGTGAAGATGAAAATGTACAATTTAGGCCCTATTAGGACCCCTCCAAACCCCCCTCCCCTGGGTCCCAAGGGGGGCACCCCTGATTCCCCCATGAACAAACTTGAAACTGCAGTCATCAATGTACTAACTCATAGTATTAACTAAGCCCTATCACTTCTGGTTTTAGAGAAGAAGATTTTTAAAGATTCCTTAATTTTAGGGGGGTTGGGTCCCTACTGGGGCCCCCAGGTGGGCCATGGTGCCCATTTGAACAAATTGAGATCCTATCCCCCTAGGGATGCTACCTGCCAAGTTTGGTGAAAATCGGTCATGGGGTTCTCAAGAAGAAGATGAAAATATAAAAAGTTTACGCACGACGCACGACAGACGCCGGACGAAGAGCGATCGCAATAGCTCACTTGAGCCTTCGGCTCAGGTGAGCTAACAAGCCTGAGTATTGTACGTTTATTTCAATTAATTGAGATATATTTCTGCAACACATTTAGATTTATAACTTTCACGCAATAATTTTCTATTCTTACATTATTTAGCAATGTGAGCAAAGTCTCTTCCTCTTCATGAGGATCATCTGATTAAGCAGGCATAATTTTTCCTGTCACAAGATCCCTGACTGTACTTCTACAATGAACATCACATGTTTTTTTTTCTTTTTTCTTCTTCATTTTTTTTTTTTTTTTTGGGGGGGGGGGGGGGTTGAATTGCCAATGAATTTCTTTTTTAATCCCCTATCCCAGCCTTGCTAATTTTGTCAACCTACAATAATAACACTCTAATATACATGTATTGCTGAACTCTTCAAGATGGGGAGCTGATGGCATTCATAATAACACTCATATAAAAACAGAGTGTGGTTCAGCTCATGAATGCTCAAAAACATATTGCGAAGCAAAAAGACACACACAAAAAAGACACACACACACACAAACACACACAGACACACTCACAGACACACTCACAAACACACACACACACAGATTTGTTGATAGAAATCCTTCGAGAATGTGATAATTGAGAACCACACTCCACAGTCAATTTGTTATCAGCAGATGCAGGAGGATGAGAACCAAATTGATGACTTCCTGGACTGCCTTCATTATTCACTCTCTACCACGAATTAAACATAAATTGTTGTCATAAACATATGCACTATTAAGGAACAATCCGTCTAGCAATATTCACCAGTCTCGTAGAATTCTGTACTGCAAGGAACTTTTTAGCTTGTCTGTGGAATCCATTCACACTTGTAGAGTTCACGGTACTTTGCAACCCATTTCAAGAAACAGAAATTCTCCATCTTTTTCCCCTATCTTACACAGTATATATGTATTACATTTGTATTACATTTGTACAATTGAATATAGAGGGTTTACTTTTCTACTTTACACATTTCACAATAATCAAATGATTTAAAATGTTACAATGCAATTTTGAAATGATGTGTACATATCCCTGAAACGAGAAATAAAAAGCACAATATACAGTTGAGGCATGTTGGTACAGAGCTTTTGTTTGCATCCCTCATGAAACCATCCCTGTCCGCCCTCTCCCCACAACATGTAAAAAAAAAAAAAAGACAGAAGATAATCGGTATCATTATGGTGTAAACTGTTTCAGAGTTGAGCAAATTAATGTGCAGAAGGGGGGGGGGTTCATAGCATAATTTTGTGACAGTTATGTAACTGTTATCACCATCACTAGTTTACATATGAAAGCAGTGTCATTCTATTTTTACCCTTATGATAAACAATCTTTATTGTCTAAGCTACATGGATGAAATATCAAAATTGTCTTTTTTATGAAGTCACAGCAAATTCATAAACATTGATGTTTCACATGATACACAAAGACATTATAACTGTAACAATGTCTCTTTGTTCTTTTATAGAAACAATGAACAAAATTATAGTAAAAAATTCTTGATTCAGCACTTAAAGCACACCATATTTTCAGTCACAGCATGGTTACTGTAATCTCTCCATGACTGCTGTCTGACAACAAAACCTGGCTGGAATCTCACCTGGTGTAGTCGCCCTCTGTTGCTTGCAAGACGTACGCACCAAGTTCAAATACAGTCTCACTGTCAGCTTCTATATCACCCTGATATTCATGGACAAAAACAAATAAAACATGAGACCACAATGTTAATATGACAGACATATATCTGAGAATAAATCTACAAATCACCTGATTCTCACAACACTTTCATTTCACAGAAAGAAAAAAAATTTCTTCAGTTCGATCTGGACATGGAGAATGATCTTTGATTTTACTGTAAAACGAGGAATGTTTGCGTGCATTTGAATTTCGCAAATTTCGTATGAGCCAAGATTTGCGAAATTACAATGCATGTGAAAATTCTTGTCTATACTATACGCATTGAATGTTAGAGGCAACTCGCAAAAATTTCATGCCGTGACAAAAGCAGTCGGCTCCAATTCGCAAAAATTTCATGCCGCAAAAATATTGTGTTTTACAGTATTCTTCCTTGCAACAACTTGGCACATCTGAGTTTATAGCATGTCTTCTGTATAAAACAGTTGCAATGCTGTCCAGAAAAATGAGAAAAACAAATACCCCAAAACAAAACCTGTCATGTACAATCAATTATGATATCCACACAGTTAGTAAAATGAAACTGTTATGAAAAACATGTATCAAACCGATCCATCTCTCTAGTTTCTTATAAGATGTAATTGACAGACAAGATAATAACTAAAATAAATGAAGGATGTAGAACACACAACATTGACAGCAAATATGACAGTTTAAACTTACTGCACCTTCCTAAGCAAGTCAGGAAGATAGCTTAAAGCGATGAGTAAAAAAGAAGGCTGTTGAGAAGATTGATTTATTTCCTTGTAATGTTACTCTAGCTCTAGGTGTTCTTCACAGCTATCCTTGGCTTTTATGGTTATTCCACAGAATCAGCACAGGAAACTGACTTCCTAGAAATCTAATTCAAGTTCAATGTTCCTGTAATGCATATGATGGATTGATTAAGTGAATGAAGAATATCATCCCAAATGTCTACAGGTTCCCATATAAATCTATGTGTGTGGAAGTCTCATACGCGTTAAAACATGGTAAGAATAACTATCGGAATAAAAATGTGTAGACTGAGTAAAAGCACTATTCAGAAGTACAATGTATGACTGCAGACCCATTCTCATGATGGAAGCCCAAGAATATACAGGAATGATTCTGAGAGATACTGTATCATACATTTCAATACTTAAAGGTGCTTCATAAAGCTTACTTTGTTTACAAAATAGGATGGAAAACCTTTGTAAATGTCTACAGTAAGTAAATATGGCAAATACATACTGTACAATAAAGTGAAAATACAAGTAAATGGATATAATATGCACCTGCAGATAAAAGTAAAGTTTGCAAATAATTGCTTAATAATGAGATCCATCAATCTATTGATATAGGATTATTGTTATACTTAACAGATTTAAACCTTGCAATTCTATGCGACAAGTAGATTTTTTTACAATAATGACAGTGATAGAAATCAAAACTTTGAATGAATCATATTAAGTGCTTTGCATCTACCATATGTTCGACTGCTCCTCTCATTGCTATATTTGGCCATGAATCTCAGCATGTTTACCAGAATATTTAAACCATCGGTACACAATAAAGCAATGGCGCAGGGAAACCAGACACTTCTCCAAGTGCATTCTTGGAAATTTCTAATCCAGTCCCATCTTTCACCTCCCACCATCACAACTTCAAGAACAGCAAGACACACAAAGAGAAATAGAGAGAAAGAGAAAGAGATAGATAGATAGAGAAAGAGGATAGAGTAGACATGAATTACCCAGCAGGGTATACAGACTTCTTGATAAAAAAATCCCAAGTCTCTTTGTTCTGTGTGGTAAAATTTGAAAGTTGACACCTAATCCAAACCAGCCCCCATTAAGCACTTATACCACCCACAATAACTTCACGAGTACTTCCTTGTATAACTCACATACTTTAAAACCTGAAATCTATTATTTCCCTCGCATACGACTACTCATCCTTATTCCTGAAATGGCGCACTAAGCAATGTTCTCAAGTTAAAATGAATCTAGACTTTCCTCAGTATATCACTTCAATGATTTTGTCTTTATATGCAAATATATAGCAACTTTTATGATGCACATTTTGTTTCACATGATTATATTTATGGGTTTGTTCTCGAGTTTTGTCTTGGTTAAAAAGTGTACAGATCCTTATCAATTGGACTGTCATATTAATCTTTGATATGAAAGTATGACTTAATAGATATATTCCAAACTCTGTCATCAATGTCAAGAACATTTTGTTTTGCAACTGAGCGCAGAAAATCAGGTTTATACTTAACACTTTGCATATGAATGATTCATGTTGATCTGAGAGTAAAATGATAGTGTGTGGTCTTCTACTTTTTTTTTAAAGCTCGACAATTTACTTTGGCAGAGACAAGGATATGAAAATGAATAAAAACAAAACTGTCACAACTGTGTTCTGCAGAGAGAATCAAGTTCCCATACATTCTGAATCCTGTCGTGACAAACCAGGTCAAACACAGTTTTAAAACTACATTTTCTGCTTGCATGTTAAATAGCACCATTGATACAGACATATAATATCTTGAAGTAACTCTTTTCACAAAATAGTATGTCGATGATTTTAATGTCAAAATTTCGTCGTGATGCATTTCCTTGCTTTTCTCAACATACAAGTGCTTTAATACTCCTTTCAGGTAATCGCGGTTCAATTATCCGCATCCAAATAATGCGGATGAAGTAATCAAAATCGCGTTCATATATCCTATGAAGTCCGCACTACTTTTACGAGTGCCCGTTCATATAACGGTGCGAAAGACGGAGTATTTGTCATGGTTACTTATCATACATAACAATTCGACAACCCCAACTTTCCTTCTTAAAATAATTTCAAATTGAAAAAAATACTAATTTATTACAATACACAGCCACAAAGTATTTATTTTTTCATAAAAGCTAACATTTGAAAATTTCTAATCGACACATGCACGTGCGTGTACAAACTGCAAAACTGCTTACAATGCAGTCGTGATCGGGACGGGACTCGCGTGTATGCACAGCTCTCGCTCAAGCTCAGCAATCAGCGGTTGTGCGGGAAATCGAGTGACCTTTGACCGAACTGTGGAATGTTAGTCCGCATAAGTCGTAAAACGTGTTCATGTATTCTCGATCAACTCCTGATGCTGCAATAATGCCGATAATAGCTGCATCAAAATAATGCGGACTATGTTACTCCTCTCCCGTTCATGTAATCAAAATTTTACGACTTTTAGTGCTCCTATTATCCTCATCCACGATTACCTGAAAGGGGTATAAGATGCCTTTTTGATTAGACTGCAGTGCAATGGTTCTTAATATATCTTCTTGTTTGTATGTGTGTGTGTGTGTGTGTTTCCACACTATTTCTGGGTCATATAATAAAAGAAATTAATATTAACAAAATGAAATAAAATCTATAAAAAAGAATAAAGGAATACATCGAAGGTGGCATGCATGCAGAAAAAGCAGATATAGATTGAAATGTCAAAGTGTCTTTACATTTCCTATGTTGTACTGGCATGTTGTATCATTTACATTCACAATATTGAAGATTTTCTGGAATCTCCCTCCATTATACACTAAATGTGCTACCATTTCCATAAACTTTGGGTAAAGTTTGATTGCTACCATCACACCAATATATCCACGCATGATTTTCTTGTTTTTCATTTTTCTTCCTGAATGAATATGTGGATGGCAGAATGGTAGCTAAGAGCAACACAAAACAAATATTAACACGATTAGAGTGAAACCAAGTCCACTCTTGTGGTACAAACTCAAAGGCCAAGGAATCACATTTCTGTGGTATAGTATTGTGTCTTTTTGTTATAGTTTGGTTTCCTTGATTAACTGTTTCATTCAGTAGAGTGAAATGATTCTTTCATTAAAGCCCATAGTTGTTCATTACTAGTTTTGGTTTTGGATGCACAATTTTCAACAGCCACTTCATTGCCAGATTTAAAGACTCTTTTTTTTTTTCAAATTGGCAACACATTCAATAATTTTGCATGCCTTTGTTACATTGATGGACTGATTCTTAAATTGGCAACACATTTGAAAAAATTAACATTCTTGTTTCTCCCTCAAAACAGCAATTTTTTAAATACTTCTTTCTGATATGTGCAGATTCGATGAATTTAACCAGCCCCATTTAATACTTAGTGTGAAATATTCATAAGGTAATAGAGAAAATACATATTTTCAAAAAAGGCTATGGAACATTTGAAACATCCTAAATGAATTAATAAAAGAAATGCTATTCATCTTCAATTTTGAATCCATTATTCCTTGGATTACAAGAACACACACACTTTATATATCTTTTTAAAATCCTAAATGGTGGTTCTATACATTAACGGACTAAAACTTGTTTGAATTTTGATTTTCCAACTCTCAGAATTGACATTATGATCACTTCCAATAGTATATCTCACATTCACATTTTGTAAGTGCTTTATACAACATGGTATCATTCATGCATTCTTCTCTACCAGTAACTTCAGATTGTACAACTGTTCTAAACATTATTATTTCGTAGAAGTTCAGTATTTATGGATCATTATGTATTTGAACACAACATGGCCTGTGGATTTCCCTGCAAGCACAGAATGTGCTTCTCTATGGTACAAGACCCATTATTTATTTCCACTGGTTACACTGTGAAAGGAATGTCTGCACTTATCACATGACAAGATGCATGCAAATCATAAACACAACTTTCACAAGGCATTTCCCAAAGGCAATATAATATGACTCTTAGTATCGATTACATTCATAGACATTGTACAAAGGAGTCTGGGGGTAATAAAAAAAAAGGTACCTTACTCTTGAAAACAGCCCAGAAAATGTGGTAAAGTATCTGTGCATGTCACAAAAGTCTTAAAGTCCATGTGTAGTTTTGCAAGCAGATTTTAGTTGAGAGAAAGAGGGAGAGAAAAAAAAAGAAATCTGGCTGAAATAAGTCTGAAATAAATCATCTCTAATAATGTGAACGTAAAAAAAAAAAAAGCCACAGATCATGTATGCTCACAAAGACTGGGATAAATTTACATTTAATGTCTGACCACAAATTCACAACAATTTCAGAATGTTTTCTCACCTTTCAGCAAATGGATCATTATCAATATCAAACTTGCCCTAAAAGTAAGCAAACCACACATATCCTGCATGTGCAATGTGCTGTACCACTCGATCAGATGATGACTCAAATGTTTGAATTACTAACTACTACTACTACTACCACTAATGATGACGATAATAATAATAATGATAATAATGATAATAATGATAATAAAAACAATAATAATAATAAAGATGATAATGATGATGATAATAATGATAATAATAATAATAATAATAAGAATAAGAATAGTAGTAGTAGTAGAAGTAGTAGTAGTAGTAGTATTGTTATCATAACTGTTACTACTACAACCACTATCACCGTCAACATCATCATTAATTTAAAAAAAAAAAATCAAAAATAAGAGTAATAATAATAATCAAGTACACAGCAGTTCAGCCATGTCAAATATCTGGCCTAATTGTAAACCAACATCACTCTCATCCCACTGACCGTCCCACTGTTCAGATGTAGCATCTTCCTGCAAACACTGGATACAAACAAAGATGAGTCATGCATGAGCCCATTTGTCAAGAAGACAGCAAACTCATCTTCCTTTTCATGCCACTGGATATTGAGAGTGTGCTTTTAATACAGGCGGAGGAATTTTGTGCTTCAATCATTTGCAAGGAGTGCAGTAAATGGAGTATGTATGTACTTGCACGAAAATTTGCTCTTCCATTCCAAACTAGAAAATGAAGTGCTATATATATGACAAACTAGAGCTGAGAGTGGATGCGAGTGACTTGGCATGAGGAGGGGTGTGAAAATGAAAGGGGAAAGGGACCAATCACGGACAATGGCAATAAAGTGTCAAGTACATGTACCAACACACACTCTCATGATGCTGGTCGACAAAACTCTGTGTTCTCTCAGCAAACTAAATGGATGCTTTGAATAATGTATCACTATCAGGCTTATGCAACTCTGTCCAATGATTTGTGAATGCAAAGTGCAATTCATCCTGCTTTATTTCTCCTAATAAAAGCTCACTGTAGCCATTTTTCCCCTCAGGACATTTAACAATAAAAAGGACAATAAAATGTTACAATAGCTATTCTTTGCATCAACATTGTCATCTTGACATAGTAATGAAACCCCTATAAATCAAATTGGCATTACTGATGTTTATAAACTTACCTCTCTAAACATTATCAATTATTGTTTTTATTACTATTAGACAGTGTCATCATTGCCCCACAAAAAACAATCATGAAAACCTACATTCAGCCAGTGTAAGAACCCACATTGTAAAGCCAACCTTACACCTGAGATTCCATTCCTGAGATCTTACTCGACAGCCAAAACTGCTTCTTTCTTCTTTTTCTTTTTTAGTTGACTCAGATCACCAAGAACAATGTAGATTTATTGACAAAGTTTAGAAAAATATAAACGAGGCATCAAAATATCTTGTTTTATTAGCCATGTCTGCATTCATATCCTGCCAGCCAAATGCAACTTGCTCACATCAAAGTTTAGGTTTTAATTCATGCTAATTGACATCAGTATGTCTACAGATGTGAGCAGCAGCTGCAGACCTTCAAGATGCAGTTGGTGTGTCCTAATCAAAATTTTACAAAATGATACAAAAGTTGATCCTCAAATAAAGATTGCAGAAGAAAGTAGGAATATGCCCTGACATCTTCAGATTTGTATTCGTGATCACCACTATCCATTCTTCTCATTTTCGTTTTTTTTTTTTTTTTTTCTGCTTGTGTCTCGTTTTTCTACGCTCTTTCTTCTTCTTCTTCCCTTTTTTTCTGGTCATTATAAACCATCTGTCTGTAAATGAGAAATCCATCACCAAGTCTCCATCATGAAATTTGACTGGAATGACGCAAATGGTATCTGGGCCAGATTTGGTACAGACTTCAAAACCACAACAGCCAAATTTATCGGCCTCACCCCCCCCCCCCCCCCCCTAGACCAGGAGCTGGCTGCTGGTCAATTTACCCCATCAAGCCCAAAAGGTTTGACCCCTCAAAGTTACTGGGGCCACCCCCCTAATTACAAAACTGGGCGTCAGCCTGATACCTGAGGGCGGGGTCGTCCCCCAGGGACCCCCCCAAAATGGCCCCCGGCGGGTGTAATTTACCCCATGGAGCCCATGGACCAAACCTGGTCTAAAAGAATGGCCTAGGGGTGTACATAATAAAAATATAAAAACTGACAAAATATCTGGTCGGGAAAGGGGTTGCCAGACCGTCCCCCCCTGGGCCCCCCCTGGCGGGTGTAATTTACCCCACGCAGCCCATGCACCAAACTTGGTCTAATGAAAGTACTATGGGTGTACATAATGAAAATATAAAAACTGACACGATATCTTGTTGGGAAAGGGGTTGCCAGATCCCCTCACCCCCCCCCCCCCCCCCCCCCCCACCACCGCCCATTACGCCCCTTCGTGGGTTTAATTTAGCCAACAGCACCCATGGATCAAATTTGGCTGGGGGAAAGTAGGCCCCACTATGGGTGTGCAAAAAATAAAGATAAAAGCTGACAAAATATCTCACTTACAAAGAGTAATCAAACATATCCCCTACCTTTGCTACCCCCCCCCCCCATTTTTTAATGTGAAGGGCCTATACGGTTTGGAGAGGTATGAATGAGCGTGTCATAAAAAGTAATAAATGGAACTTCTTGAATTAAGATGAAGTTATGACAACAGAAGCATTGTGTGTGTACATATATCCACATGCCCCATCCCACTCCCTCCCCCAAAAGAATGGAGTTATCAATATCTACACTAGAAACATACTCAGACAGTGCAGACCTTTGCCAAGCAGCTCATTTCCACCCATCCACACATGCTAAAAACTGCCAAATTTCCCATATAAAAGCCTTTTGCTTTTAAATGCCATCAACTTCCAGCTGTGTGGTAGTGCATTATACCTTGAGCACATGCCTTTACCTTTAGTGCGCATGTATGCAAACCTCAAATTAATGCAGCTTGAACTCCCAATTCCATTGATCTCATCTAGCTGCCATAAGATAGAAATCATCAAAATTTCATAAAGATTCCCGGATCACTACCAAAATTTATATTTATCATCTGTTTTTAAAATGTAATTGTGTTATTATCATCTTTTCATACAAGTTTCATCCAAATGTGTTCTCAACCTTTCAAGTTGTTTTGCATACAAACAATAATGCAGACAATACTATATATAAGTAACATAAAACCTCAAGTGGCAGAAATGATTACAACTGTATCCAACATCCTACAGTTCAACTGTGTTACCATGCATGTGGAGCGAGCTCATGTACAACAGTACAAGAAACTGTATACCTGTGATACAAAAATTGTACATGCAGTGGGTGCATAGGCCATAGTGTGGTTAATTGCATGCATATATTTGTATGTTGTATACATTTTACTTGTTGCATGCAATTATACATTTCGAAGATCGGCAACACGTGTATCATCAGTCTGCAAACAATAAAAAGGCGGTGTTTTCCTGACCTTGGTAAGTGAACTGGGCTTTCCTATTGTAGGTACTATACTGGTAGGCCCCTATGACAGTAGTACATGTATTTCATTACTGGATGACAATTGGTGTCAGTAACAGAGCAAACAAAGAATGGTCAAGAGTCTAGATCTTGGACTAGATCTAAGTCTCAAATATGCTATGATATGGCTAGATATCTAACGTTAGACCTATATTTCCTATACATGCTATAGCTCGTAGAGTACCTAGTACTATTTGGCGAAACCAAATGAACTGGAACAGGGGATGGATTATCAGTGAGATGTAGTGTATCATGAGTCATAACTGAAAAACCAATAAATAGAACATCAATGTTCTCAGCCTATATAAGTTTAAGTGTCAAAGGTGTGCATTGCTTTAAATTTGCATAGAACACTTAAACTCTGAATTTGTTAAAGTCACTGCACTTCCTATCATTCATAGCTAGAGTCAAAAAGGCAGAATTATACTACATTTCAATTTCTCTATCTAATAGACAACTTTGACTTTAGGATTAGAAATAGCCTTATTGATAGCTATATGTATCATAAGTGTTGAAGATGCAGATGTTCCAGTGAATGAATACTTGCAGAATTGGGTATGAAGATTAGGCAAATAATCCGAAACTCTCTTTAAATATAGCAAGAGAGTTTCAGATTATTTGCCTAATCTTCATACCCAATTCTGCAAGTATTCATTCACTGGAACATCTGCATCTTCAACACTTATGATACATATAGCTATTAATAAGGCTATTTCTAATCCTAAAGTCAAAGTTGTCTATTAGATAGAGAACTTGAAATGTAGTATAATTCTGCCTTTTTGACTCTAGCTATGAATGATAGGAAGTGCAGTGACTTTAACAAATTCAGGGTTTAAGTGTTCTATGCAAATTTAAAGCAATGCACACCTTTGACACTTAAACCTATATAGGCTGAGAACATTGATGTTCTATTTATTGGTTTTTCAGTTATGACTCATGATACACTACATCTCACTGATAATCCATCCCCTGTTCCAGTTCATTTGGTTTCGCCAAATAGTACTAGGTACTCTACAAGCTATAGCATGTATAGGAAATATAGGTCTAACGTTAGATATCTAGCCATATCATAGCATATTTGAGACTTAGATCTAGTCCAAGATCTAGACTCTTGACCTTTCTTTGTTTGCTCTGTTACTGACACCAATTGTCATCCAGTGATGAAATACATGTACAAACTAAAGTACTACTGTCATAGGGGCCTACCAGTATAGTACCTACAATAGGAAAGCCCAGTTCACTTACCAAGGTCAGGAAAACACCGCCTTTTTATTGTTTGCAGACTGATGATACACGTGTTGCCGATCTTCGAAATGTATAATTGCATGCAACAAGTAAAATGTATACAACATATAAATATATGCATGCAATTAACCACACTATGGCCTATGCACCCACTGCATGTACAATTTTGTATCACAGGTATACAGTTTCTTGTACTGTTGTACATGAGCTTGCTCCACATGCACAGTTGAACTGTAGGATGTTGGAAACAGTTGTAATTATTTCTGCCACTTGAGGTTTTATGCTACTTATATATAGTATTGTCTGCATTATTGTTTGTATGCAGAACAACTTGAAAGGTTGAGAACACATTTGGATGAAACTTGTATGAAAAGATGATAATAACACAATTACATTTTAAAAACAGATGATAAATATAAATTTTGGTAGTGATCCGGGAATCTTTATGAAATTTTGATGATTTTCATCTTATGGCAGCTAGATGAGATCAATGGAATTGGGAGTTCAAGCTGCATTAATTTGAGGTTTGCATACATGCGCACTAAAGGTAAAGGCATGTGCTCAAGGTATAATGCACTACCACACAGCTGGAAGTTGATGGCATTTAAAAGCAAAAGGCTTTTATATGGGAAATTTGGCAGTTTTTAGCATGTGTGGATGGGTGGAAATGAGCTGCTTGGCAAAGGTCTGCACTGTCTGAGTATGTTTCTAGTGTAGATATTGATAACTCCATTCTTTTGGGGGAGGGAGTGGGATGGGGCATGTGGATATATGTACACACACAATGCTTCTGTTGTCATAACTTCATCTTAATTTAAGAAGTTCCATTTATTACTTTTTATGACACGCTCATTCATACCTCTCCAGACCGTATAGGCCCTTCACACTAAAAAATGGGGGGGGGGGTAGCAAAGGTAGGGGATATGTTTGATTACTCTTTGTAAGTGAGATATTTTGTCAGCTTTTATCTTTATTTTTTGCACACCCATAGTGGGGCCTACTTTCCCCCAGCCAAATTTGATCCATGGGTGCTGTTGGCTAAATTAAACCCACGAAGGGGCGTAATGGGCGGTGGTGGGGGGGGGGGGGATCTGGCAACCCCTTTCCCAACCAGATATCGTGTCAGTTTTTATATTTTCATTATATACACCCATAGTACTTTCATTGGACCAAGTTTGGTGCATGGGCTGCGTGGGGTAAATTACACCCGCCAGGGGGGCCCAGGGGGGGACGGTCTGGCAACCCCTTTCCCGACCAGATATTTTGTCAGTTTTTATATTTTTATTATGTACACCCCTAGGCCATTCTTTTAGACCAGGTTTGGTCCATGGGCTCCATGGGGTAAATTACACCCGCCGGGGGCCATTTTGGGGGGGTCCCTGGGGGACGACCCCGCCCTCAGGTATCAGGCTGACGCCCACTTTTGTAATGAGGGGGGTGGCCCCAGTAACTTTGAGGGGTCAAACCTTTTGGGCTTGATGGGGTAAATTGACCAGCAGCCAGCTCCTGGTCTACCCCCCCCCCCCCCCCCCCCCATATCACAGATCTTTTTTTATCATGACTAATCTGCCATAGAACCCATTTTATGTGTGTATAAAACATATTACATTTTAACAAGACATGCAGAATTTTAGAGTCTTTGTAAAATTTGATGGTTTTTGTTTTCTATCATCTTATACTGGAATCATTTTAATCAATTAGACTTGGTAATGATGTCTTCATATCACACATCTCCAAATGATCTGCACACAAACTGTCAACAAATTTCCTTTATTCTGTTGTGTCCCTTTGATATAGCAGCTCTAGGAAGAATTCGCAACCACTGAAAATCAGATGCTTGTATAGTTTGTAATAGCATATGTATATCTTAAATAGCAATATTGACCTTTCATCCTAATTAGTATCTTGTGTGAACAGTTATCAAGAATCTCATGGCTAAGCCCAACCCTTGTTGGCAGTGAATAATTCCTTGCATAAAACCTCCAAACTTTTGCATTACACGCTAGCCGCAAGTATTACACATGTTGTTATTTTGTGTGTTAACGACACAATTGTGTGTTTATGTTTGTGTGTTTGTGTATTTATGACGAAACTTTTATGACAGAATTCTGAGCCTGATGATTGATTGTAATAAGCAAATAAATATAGGCCTCACCAGCGTTTGCATCTTTCTCCTGGGCACATCTTCCTTGCATTGTGTGCATTCGCGTCATTCTCCCGGGCACACAATGAACTGAAGAATGTATTTTCTATTCTACACGTACGAGGTATTTTGCCAGGTAATGACTTTTCTGATGCTCTGAGTTCTAGAGCTCCCTCCCTCCCTCTCTCTGGGGCTCCCTTTCTTTCTGTACAATTATCCCACATTAAACCATGCTCTATTCCACTTTACTGCCTGGCGTGGGTGTGAACCAATTAGCACCTGGAGCTCTTTTGGGCAGATCAATAGGAATGCAAGCAATGGTCACAAGGGTCCATTGTTGGCCATTGCTAATGAAGAGAATTACACCAATTACGGGCCACAACTCCAATGCATTTATATCCTTCAACCATATTCTCACTCGACATTTATAGAGGTCCACCTTCATGACAAGTGCATTTCATAGACTGTTGGCAAAACCTCTAAGTACATACTTTCTAATGAACTGAACTGACATCTGTGTTTGTCAATGATAAAAACTTAAGGCATCTACTGTGTGGCTTGTTATCATTTAGGGGATACGCTATCAGCGTATCACCTATTGTGATTGTCAAAATTTCTCTTTTTTTTTATTCTTCTTTCTTTCTGCCACATTTTGTGTCGTCAATATCTCAACAATGACATTACGGAATGACATGACATTTTCAGTCAACATGTCTCATAACAATATCTGGGCACAATAAGGTTTTCATGACAGTAACATATCTATGTCGTCATCTAGGCGCCATTTTGTGATTTTCGGACCTTGTCACATGATCGATCATAACTTCATAACTAGATATCATTTCTGTATCATTTTCGGCGGACATAAAGTTCAGGTCAGGCTCTATCTTACTTTTTAACGCTAGTTACCAAGGTCATCATTACGCGCGCGTTTGCGCGCGTCAAAATTTTAAAAGGCTCAAAACGACTTCCCAATGGGAAATCTCGAAGTTTCAGACAATTTTAAGCGTTTCAAACATTTTCTCGCGTGCGCGTCCGTCCGCGCAATTTCGCGCGCAGAGGGCGTAACCAACATGAAAATGCAATTTTTTTGACTGATTTGGATTTCTGATACTTTGAGTAACAATATTCATTGATTTCCGATCGATTTTGACCTATAACAAAGGAATGCACTGGCGTCAAAGTTGAAATTCCGCGCGCGCGTCTTTCTGCAAATATAGTGAAAAAACATGTCTTTGTTTATTTCGCCATAGCTCTTTAAATCGTCTGGTGACCCTATATTTCTATTGCATATTACAAAAGCATATGAATTGGAAATAACGTTTCAAGTACCAATATTGCCAGGAAAACTCATGACGTCATCATATCATCATCTGAAATCAAAAAAGTAGAATTAATTTTTTTGAGGTACTGTTTCTGACATTCATTTGCTCGTATCTCTATTGTTTAAGCTTAATATTGCCCAAAATTCAGATATGTTTTGCTTTGAACATTTGCCTTTCAAGTCCATGTCATGGTTTTGAAATTTGATGACGTCATCATACTTTAAATTGTGATTAAAAGTAAAGACACAAAATCGGACAAGTTTACGTGTTATGTCTATGGGAGGTGATTTTTCTTTAAACCATGCATTGACTTGACAACGTTTAAGCACCTTTATCTCAGCTGATTTTGCTTCATTTCCTCTGAAACTTTAGTATGTTGTAGCTGAGACATTAAGCTGCAGTAATCATGCATTTTATTCTTTGAAATCTCCTCATCAGATTGACGATTTTGCAGTTTAAAACTGAAAATGAAAATGGAATGTGGACAAAACGATTCCTCATGTATCTTTCACATACATAAGTTTACGTTCCCCATATTTTCTCGTCGAGACGTATGGCCGAGTGGATAAAGGCGACGTCTCAGAGACGTAAGGTTGCGGGTTCGAACCCCACAAGATCACGAAACAAAATACTTAGCTATTTTACTTTTTTTTCTTCAATTTTGTATTACATATTCATCCATGTAGAAATCACGTTCGTATATAAACGCACCTATACACACACACGCCATATCCCTCTTTTTTGTGTGTTGGAGACCACATTGCTGCGACTGCAGCAAAATTTTGCAGGTTGACTTTGTCAAACCGATCATAGTATGTAATGACGACGACTGAGGTGTTGTACTTTGAACAATTGTCTTTC
The DNA here is from genome assembly GCF_040938485.1 of Diadema antillarum. NCBI lineage: Eukaryota > Metazoa > Echinodermata > Echinoidea > Diadematoida > Diadematidae > Diadema > Diadema antillarum. The sequence goes on along the minus strand of NW_027271364.1, from coordinate 248,297 downwards.
AAGACGATGTCATTGTTTTGTAATTTGATGACGTCATTACACTGAAAATTGTGATTAAAGGCAAGGTATGAAAACCAGCCGATTATAGGTTTTATGTCTGCGGGACGTATTTTTCCCAAGTTACCAGAAATGGCATAGCGACCTCAGTCGTTACAAGGCCGCTTTTCCGTCTAGCAATGCAATAGATGTTCACACGGCCACGTTGGTTGAGTGGGCATTGACTTTCCCCCTGTTATATCTATACATTGTTTTGTTTTTTTTTTTCTTACCATTTCCGTGGATGACCCGTGGCCGAGTGGTTACAGAAACGGTTTTGCATGCACGCTCAATATAACTTCAAGGTGCCTATATCACATTCTTTTCTTTGTCGATCACAGATGACTGTCATCTGATGACCACAAGCGTATCACCTAACTCGTCCTCAATGTGACGAGTTTTCATGTCTCGTTAAAGTTTGATGCTGGAGTGTCATCGGCAATGAAAAGCTCCGATATTTTCTGGTATTTGTGGTGTGAAATATATTCAAAGGGATATTGAGTCATCTTGAGCGAGAATGTTTCATCCGATTTTGAATAGAAGCGCAAAGAAATTTGTGATCTGAAAATATCACAGTGAATACAGGCACAAGAGGAATATGCTACATCTTATACAAAAATAACTTTGTATCTCTCTTGAATTGAAAGGTAACGACTTTGTTCACTTCATGCCAATATCTAACACTTTGTACTGTTTCAATTTTTCATAAGGCTGAGCATTTAATCATTCTCTGGGGTTTTTTTTTCTTCTTCTTTTTCTTCTTTTTTTTGGGGGGGGGGGCAAAATTAAGAATTTTGTATGATTTAGTATCTACTTATCGTTGTAAAATAGTTTTCTATAACATTTGTGACATCACACCAATCAACATGCTGATATCAAACCAACAGTAAGATAAAGTATGAATGTTTTCATTTCTTTTGTGTGCATACATTGTACATGTACACCTAAGAGAATCTGTCTGTATTCACCCAAAGGTAAGAAAGTTAGCTCACATTCACGAATTATCAGTGCCGAGTTCACTGAGCAAACAAGGCACAAACAAAGTTTTGCAATAAGATTTGATAGCCATGGGGGTAAGACTAGATGATGATACAAGGAGCCTGGATGACAGGGTAAGCATGAAACCAAACACATTTATGTTGGGCACTAGATTTCCTCGGTCTACTGATACGGTGACTTAAGAAGGGTGCTGAAAACACACAGAACAAGAACGGGGATGCTGAAGAGTTGTTTGCCCATGCCATGGTCTGGAGAGACGAGAAAGTGATACCCCGACATAACTCGGCTCGGGGAACGACATTTACCAGGCATGCAAGAAAAGTTGTATCATAAATGCAAGCCATCTCCCAGAATCTTTAGATCAAACGTATTGCTTTCCTGCCCTATGCATGAAAGATTGACGTCAGACGGCATCTTACCAAAAAATGTCTTTGCGTCTTCCGCAAAAGATGGAAATCCTATACTTGATTCTCTAGATCAATGTGTGTACAAACACTTGGTATCTACATAGGGCTGGTGGAATATTGCATTACATTTCCTCCTCATAGAGATGAGAGATTATTATCAAAACATCGTAATTGCCCTGATTTTTCGGGTTCCTTAGGGTGTTAGGACCATGTGAAAGGAATTGCACTTATCATCATATTACACATTTGTGAGCATGAACTCGACTACTGCTACATCAGTTTATATGACTAACCGTGTAATCCATGTTTTCTTGTTCAGGGAAATGCATGGGAAAAAGGCCAATTCTGCTTGGAAAAAAAAAATAAACAAACTAAAAGGCAAAATATAAAAAACAAAGAGGTGGAATATGCCATGCAAGGAACACATGTAGTTTGTTGTGTGTTTGTTTTTGTATAGAACCAAATTTATGACATGGTGAAGTGGGGGGGGGGGAGTAGAAACTCCCTGTGATTGAGTAATTAATCATTTTTTAAAAATGGGAGAAAAATGAAGAAAACAAACACTTTAATTTTTGATAGAAGCAGTCACTACATTTGGAATTCAATGAAAAGTATCCACCTTGAATACAGACTCTTTGGCTTGCAGGTAGAATAGTTCGATGGTTATACTGTCCCTGAGTTGGTTGATGCTCTCTGTGAAAAACTGGACCCTGAAGTAGAGGGTGAGGATGCCCGATTTGGCCCGCAGGTCATGGTCCAGGACCTTCTTGTCCAGCTGCAACCAGTTGAAGTGATTTCTGCCGGTGTTAAGATATGAATAAAGCAAAGATGTGATTACAAGTGCAATGTGTGTCTTTGTCCCATCAATCAAGTTTCATATCAAGTATCATTTTAACAGTCCAAAAAATAATCTTTAAATCTTTTTGTGTACATTTTTCTGAAGTAACTAATTGATGATTTATACATCATTGTAGTGATAGTAATTGTTGTTATCATTATGACTTTTTCATGATTTTTAACATCTGTATTATGAGTATTATTTCATTATTATTATTATTGTCTTTATCAGTATCATTATCATCATCATCATCTTTGCCGTTACCATCATCACAATCATCAACAAAATCAACATCACTGGCTGTGTGAAAGTCAGTCTTTGTTATTTTCGATGTAAAAACAAAATGTTTTCATTTTAAACTACCTTCTCTATTTTTCTATCAGAACAGGATGAACAGATACAGGAACAAACAGCTGTTCTTTTGCTCTACCTCCACACTTCCACAGAAACTAGAGCAGACATTCAGGAAAATATCCTTTAACTATATTGGTTCTCCTTGAGACACCTAGATCTTATCAGGAAGAAAACCACAGGGAAAACCCTTTTTGATTTCTGACTTCATCTGACTTCTTTTGTTGTGCTCCTGCTCTGAATGAAAGAAATAGTTGAGGTCTGAGTCATGCAGCATGGAAAGCTATATTTGTGCTAACTCTGGCACACCACAACAAACCCCACTCCCTCAGTGACTGGGTGCTTCCCCTGTCTAAAGTCAGGCTAAAGAGGTCTCACTTCCATTTTTTGAAGGGGTAGTGGAATAGCTTGCTCCATATTGTAAATATTAAAGCACAGAGGCTACTCATGCCGCGAGTCGATGAAATCCTTGATTTTTTTATTGTTGTTTCACTTGTTAGAATAAATTTCTATGAAGAAATGAGAATATTTATTTTTTCACTGTACTACAGCTTTAAACTATATCATTCATGTTCAAATAAATTTATAAAAAAAGTTGTTCAATTTCTAAAACCACCCTGTTGTCATAAATATGCTCTCTTTTTTAAAGTTTGCATGACAAACTAAGATAAGTTTCCTAGTGACATTAGTAAACTATCAAATACTGCATTATTCATGCTGTAAAAACAGGAAGTTCTCACACCTTGTATTTTCCATATGGTAAATATATACTTTCTTAGAATGAGAATTGATGAATTGATGATTGATGATTGATGAAAATGAGGTAGGTTTCCCGTTCATTCTGTACATGTGTAAATCATACCTTTCTTGCTGAGAAAATTCAAGCACAAAATACATCACTGCATTCTTCAAACCCTTTATAAATACTGAAGTGCAAAATAACAATGTAATATGAAAGAGTCACTGAACTGCATGTTCTCTTCTCAGACATTAGCATTATGTACAATGTAACCAGTTTTGGGGAAAAAAACTGTCGTACAAACATATATAGTGCATTCATGCATCATAAATGCATCATAATATCTTAGTCACTGCACTCCACCACTTCTACATTTACTGAAATGCGATAAAGGTTTCAAAATGAATTGTTAATTGTTTTCCTTCTTTGATGTATCATGATATATGAAGATACATAATTTAAAGGGGAAGATACATAATAAAAAGGTGCAAATACGATATACAATGTAAAACTACAGTATTCATTCAATGTACATTTGATTTACACATTGCTTTGTTTGCTTTGTTGAGCATGTACACTACCAAAAGCAAAGTATTACTGATTCTCATAAAAGTCTAAAATGGTACATCTAGTATACACATCAGTCCAACAATCTTCACATCCCTTTAAACAGCTGATAGGAACTGTCAGTCAGCAAACACAAACAAGTGATGAACTCTTGAGCAAACTGGCCAGGATTACATTTATTCTTGGGTCTTTGTTGTTTTTGGCTTGATTTTTTCCCCTGACAAAACAGTTTCAGTATCTGTTGGAAAGCAGCTATTGTAAACAATAGTGACTGACCACACACACTCCCAGGACCTGTGTAGAGATGTGTGAGTGTGTGTTTGTCTGTCTGTCTGTCTGTCCATCTGTCTGTCTGTCCAGGCATGAGTCATGGCTCTCCTCGCCTGATAACATAGTTAGCTGATGACTTCACTGGAAGACCAGTGTTTCCCTTTTACACTTTGTGGACACAAGAGGGCTCTCTTTAGACCTCAAAGACAGGCAGCATGGAGTGTGTCTCACAATCAGTTACTCATGTACCCCAGCACTTGGCAGCTGCTGTGTCTCTTGTAACTGTGTCATTATGAAGTTGATAGAGGGAAGCTCATCTCCACTGATTTCATCTTCATTGTCTACTTGGTACAAAGCATTCCAGTCATGAGGTCTATTCCAAGAGTTCTTTGTTTTATTATGTTGCAAGTTCGATATCAAAAGAATGAATCCTACTCATCAAAGTCATCAGAAAGGAAGAATAGTCATTGTCCTCATCCACCACTAATTATACTGTTTTGCAAAAGCTCTGGTTCTTTAAAACATGTCATTGAAATATCAGTGACAATGAATACTGTAAACCTTTATTGTCTTAATCATGCTTGTGACCAGTACTTTATACAGGGTTACAATTCTCTCATTACTAGATATATTTGAGGACCCACAATACACTTGAATGTTGTCAAACTTGTAACAATTGCATAAAATGTATTATCCTGCTTAACTAGTCATATGACTTATCAATGCAATGATGTTGTATATTACTCTGAGATTAATATATGAATTACTTGCAAGAAGCTGTAATATTAATGATGCAATTGAATTTTTCCTACAGTCCACTGCAAAGTCTACTATTACGATGATAACTAAAAAAAAAAAGATGTCAGTTTGAAATTCAGAGTTGAGGTGGGTACTAGGTAATGAATATTAAATGATTCAACCAAAGGTGATATCGATTATTTTATTAACATCCTTTCAGGTTCTCCTATGCTTATTCTAATTAACATGTAGAAGATAAATTTCCCCAACAGAATGCAAAAGTTTGTGAAAAAATGAGACACTTGGAATCAAAGCTTTGACTAAGGTCATGTGCCATCATCTCTATGTAATACTAGTAGATGGCAACTCTGCAACAACCTGCCATGTCACACTATTAGAATAGATATTTTTAAAAGAAGTGAAAGGAATTTCACAATCCTATTAAACTTTCATGAAAAGTTCATACTTCTTCAAATTACAATTGAAATATGTTAAAGTAAACATCCTTCATGTCTTCTAAAGGAACTCAGTAAAGTGCTCCTTTGATGTCCTGGAAAATTAATTTTTGTTATTCTTCTTGTAGTTTCGTAATACAATTCTATCAGTTTCGTAATACAATTCTACCAGTTTGACATCAAAAATGTTATAAAGTTACAGTCCACAGAAGTCAGCACATGAAATAAACAAATGCTAAGAAAAAATCTGGAAGTCATATACCAGCTGTCTATTAACTTTCTGGAACCTTTGCTGATGGTCTCAGTAATCCCTGCATCCTTAGTCCATTATTCTTGAGGAATTTTCCCCTTTCACTTTATCCCCACTGCTGCTCTGACAACTCCCGCACTGTTCATACTCTGGTAATTGGTCAAGGTGTCAGGTAGTTTATCTGAGAACAGCGTATCCCAATGCACACCGCCGACATTGAACATGAGTAACATGATGCAGAACACTTGCGGTTGTTTGTCGCATCATCATTTTAAAAATACAGCACAGGCACACATCCTGTTCACAAACCCCTCAAATGCTTCATGAGTGAGACACAACAACGTGAGGGGGAGGTGCAAGCCACGCAGAGCTCTATCCCATGAATGGACCAGGAATGCAGCTGCTTCATAACTATGCAATGCAAGTGGAGCAGAACTCACAATTTCAAGGAAATCACGCAATATTTGTAATGTCAATGATTTTCAGACAGACGGAAACTGCTATGTGTCCCTTTAGACACTGCTACACTTGAAGGCACACATTGGCAACAGCAGCCTATTGCCTCAGTTTGTTTGTTTGTTTGTAGTGGGGTTTTTTTTAAGAGTTCCTGGGGTTTTTTAAGAGTTCCAAGAGTTCTGCCACTTATACACGGTACCATGACGTCAGTGCATTTATTAAACCACAGACGCCAACAACACAATCTCATATCTTTTCAGTGGCCTTGGGTAAACCCTTCAGCCTCAACAGGAAATGACTACTCATGAAAGGCTTCAACCTTGTCAATTGTAAATGTGATAATCCTGTTAGAAACTCATTCATTAAATTCCTTGAAGGTACTTCAATTATCATCTCATCCATTAGAAAATGAATCTGCATAATTTAATGTTTTCTTTGACAGAAATGCAGCTTTTCAAATACTACATGCATGCCACATGCTTTATATACACATTTCTTACAAACAAGGTAAGATTTTAGAAAGGTGACACATCACACATGAATCATATATTGTGATCTTTTTTTTTTTTGTCATGTTGATTTGGTCAACAAAAATCCTCTTATTGTTCTATTGATATTTTGATACAGATATTCACTATCATACAGAAGGCAATCCTATTGTCTGTTCAATAAATAGCTAGCAGATACTTTGCTGCTACAGAATAACAAAAATATGTGGCAGTCTCACAAGATTTAAGTCAAATTGTCATGATGAACTGTACAGTATGAATGGAAGACTCAATATACAACGTACCTCTTAGTCATTGACGGAACAAAACATGTGTGTGGGATTATTCATGCATTGTTCAGCTTTACAACGCGACCTTCGGCAAAACCACTATCTCTTCATTGAGTCTGTATTTTATTGACTGGTTTTCTCTAAGTTTGAATTAACATCATTCCTGTCTTTGCATTTACTTCAATACTACCCCACATACCTGCAGTAATAGCATGTGACATATGTATACAACAAATACATTCATTCCAAAATTAAGATTTGTTCAATGGGTTGATCACATTAACTCCGTCTCATTCTAGATTCATGACCTTCTGCATGCAGGCCGACAATACATTATTCTCCAATATCAAATGCAATTTCAGTATTCTCTTACATCAGTCTGGTCATATACTGTATTTAGCAGGAAGAAACCATACCAAACAGGGATAGTACAGAAGTAAAAGTAAATGATTGATAAAGACGGGGAAGGGATTTAAAGAAATATCCTTCATGTTTCTCGTAGACTGAAAAGGACTGTGTATGATTCTTGCACACAAATTCTAGCAACTTCTGTTCAGTGACAGTCTATGAGAAGCATATGATCTGTCTTAAACCAAGCTTCATCGTGATCATCTGATTCTAATATCTGTGATTAGGCGATTCTCACTCAGTTTATACACAATGTACTCTCAGAATCATGGCTTATTGGGTTGTAAGTGCTCTACGGTGTAGCTTTTGATCTATCAAACTTCATTCACATTTTCATTGATATGCTGTTTTTATTCATTCATTCTCATCACAATATTATTTTTGTCTTCTTCTGGGGCAAAAAGCACCTCGAAATCTTCCTTTAATATGACAAGTGATGACATTGACATATATTTCCATCACTTCCAATACCCTTACCTGGCATCAATGTCAAAATTTTAATCAGTCATTTTCTTTGTGTGTGACTTGTAGATGAGCATGGGTACAAAGGAGAGATTCTTGTTTCTTCTCCTTCTCAAACATCTCCCTGTGGTTGCGTTGTGTATTTTGAAGTAAATCAAGATACACTGTAGGAGGGAGATTACCTAGTCTTTACCTTGCTATGTCATCCTTTAAAACAAAATATGTTTGGTACGTTGTATGTGATTGTTTAATTGTTTGTTGTTTGCCATTTTCTTCTCTGTTGTCATGTTTGAACATGTATATCATTATATCTTTTCATTTTTTGAAGCACCATGAGCACCGAAAGGTGGACCTGTGCACTATACAAGTAGCAACTATTATTATCATTATTTTTATTATTAATCCTTTTGTCTGTATTTTCTACAGTTCCTCTGTAGTTAAAGTCAACTCAGTCTACTCTGTTCTCATCATTCACATCAAATCTTGTGTGATACACATGTCTCTTCTCAGACTTCACTTGAACATTGATTTTAGTCTGTCTGTCCTGTCAGTATGTCTGTTTGTCTCTCCTCTTCCAGCAGAGACTGCACCCAACAAGTAGCAATGAAGTTTACAAACTGCTGGTTGACAACCAGAATGACATACAGTAGGTCTGTGCAAAGTTTACAGTACACACTCGGAGTTACAGTGCCCTTTGTATTAGGCTTAAAAACAGTTTAAAAAATCAAAGAATATCAGTAGTATTGTGGTAAAGGGAGAAACATGAGTCATATACACTAATGCACGCACACACACACACACACATACTTTTTATTTTTTTATTTTATAATATTCTTTATTTGAGTTTCATTCAATATCAAATCCACATTAACAATGAAATCAATATTACCAACAACAAAAAAAGCAGCTGTATTCTTCTTTCTTGTGCTGCTGAATCACATATGCACGCACACACACACACACACACACACACTCACACACTCCCACACAAATGATATTTGATGTTATGAAAAGCTCCTTGAAGGACAGAGCGCGTAAATGACATTTGGAAATTGCATTGATACGCCACACTGAACCTCTATCAAATTCATGGCCATTTTATGCATGGTCCAGAGGTGCCACAAACCATTTGCTTCGGTGTGATTGTGCAAAATCAACAACAACTGAATTGGTACAAATGCCTTTAAAAATGCATTTGTTGTTCTCTACAACCAAATACAATAGAAAAAAGCTTGGAATACTGAATATGCTGCCAGTGTACATATCAGAGAAGTCCTCTGCTGATTGATGTGGATAGGTGTAATGCGACCTAGTCACTCTCAATCAGCGCTGGTAATTTCCGCCACCTCGCATTAAGTCCCAGACATGTGTACATGTAGATTTTCTCATCGGTCTGGCCCTCCTGTATTAATGTTGCTTTGAGTGCAAATGCAATCTGATGTGATCTGGTTTAAAGAAACCAAATGAGATGACATCTTCCACTATGCTAAAGCCTTGCAGCCCTTTATAACAACGATAGCAAAACATGTTATCAGATGACTACCCACTATCTATTGATTTCAGAAGACATCTAGCCAGTAATATCCCCTAACCAATCAGCACTACCAACCCCCCCCCCCCCCCCCCCTGCACAGGATGGCGGGTTAGTCTATCAGCGTAGCAAGTTGGCTTGCTGGCAATATGGGAAATATTCATGTTTCATCTTTCCCTCTAAAGAGAGCAGGCGGAAAAAGGATACATAGGTTGTCAGAGTGGGGGAAATCTATTTCCAGTAGCATCCACGCTCTTTCTTATGACTTCCCACCTGTCCAGCTGTCCAGCTCACAAAGTGATACATAATGACACAACCTGACGAGAAGCAAACTGTAACAAAGTGAAGAACCTACTTCTACTAGGCATGAGTTGTTTCTTTAAACCCAGGGTTCTTGCATCTTCATGAGGCAGACACAACTCCACTTTCTTCACCTGAATAAGACGGATGCTAAAATACTATACGCTGTAAGCTGTTATTATCACGTACAGATATTTTCGAAAATGAGGGAGTCATTTTCGCGAGATGTTGTTTTTGCGATTTTAACACTGTTCATACTGTACCTGCACTTATGTCTGTCAGTTCGAGTATTTTTGCGTGTTGTTGAATTTGCGATCCAACAGTGATTTGCGAAATTCACAGAAATTAAACCCTTGCAAAATTAACAGCTTATACTGTAAAAGTAGATATTTTCGCGCGACTAATTTTTCGCGCTCGGCTGTGTAAGAAGAGTTTCGCCTGTTTTTAATTCCACGAAATCAAGACATCAAGTACTGGAACATAAGGCATGGTAGCTTCTGGTTGCGCGAAATGCGCGAAAATTTCAACACCGCGAAAATTTCCACATTTACAGTACAGTACTATGTCTAGGCCTACATAGTGTATGAATGGGTAAAGCTAGCAAATCTGTTTCACAAGTGAATTGCTATACTAGTTCATGCTTTAAAACAGCCACTGATACTGAAAATTATTGAATACATGTGTTTTGTGTGTATAAAACAAAGCCAGTTTAATGTCATCATGTACGTCTGTATGTTATTCTGAAATCATTGGCATTAGCAGATACATATGTATTCATCACTACTTGTGTTAGAAGAAACAAATTTCAGTTTGTTCCATCACATATTTTCTACATACATGATGTAGTAAGTCATTGTAAAACATATGGGTGCATGACCTTAAATTCCATTACTCTGTAATTATACATCATACCATGTAACTATGGAATTAATACTAAAATGCATGATGCAAACATCTTTGAGTCTTCTGTCTGTCAAATATACTGTACCTTCTCTTCTGCAGACAGATAAGAAACAAAGAATGGCACAAAAACACCAACACAATGGCAAGTGTTGCATTATAACTTCAGTTATCCAATCGCATGGCAAAGATGATTCTTTCTTTTGTTTTGTATCTGAATGGCCCCATTTTTTCCACTCTACCAAACTACCATTGTGACATTTCAAACCACAATGACAGGCTCCTGTGTGAATGCCGCACAGAATGAATCCTTTTCTGGAGTACACTCAACTTCGCCCTCTGCACCTTGGCTATTTGCCTAAATGCCATGGAGTTGAGAAATATTATTTGCAACGAGACAGTCACTACAAAAGGCAAGCTGTGTGTTTTTTAATCGTGCGATTGGCAGAAATTATTGTATGTTCATATATTTCCCTCAGGCACAATAACAGACACTCGGCTGTCAGAGCTCCTTTTGGTAGTTCTCCATCATTTTGTAGATTTAAATACTGCTGAGAATACTGTCACTTTACCCTAATTGTGCAAGGTTTTTTATTTTTCTTTTCATATGTGTGGAGTTTCTGGGTGAAAGAGATGAAAAAAATAAATGAAATAAGCCAGCTGTAAATGATCAATGTAGATAAATCACCAAATACATACTTGTACATACTTCTTTATACAGATTGATAACAGCAATATTCCTCAACTAATTCCTATTCACAACTTGCCGTCTTCTGCGAAATGACACATCACATGTCCAGTTCCAGGGTTTTTTTAGCCATCGCCTTTGTTGAGCCCCTCCAGACTAATTACCTTGGGCCAGTCACAGGACACATTTGTCTATTACCTCACTGCCTTGGGAGAGAGCGTACACCGCATTTGCAACCTGGGTCCCAATTCAAATTACAAGGTGGGGCCGTATAAAAGCAGTTAGAGGAACTAGAGCAACATCTCAGGAACATTGCAACCACAAAGACTTTGTTATTGCTGTGCGGTAGCTGTAGATCAACCACAATACCACTAATCGCACCATTTTATCATGAAATACAGTAGGGCTTCAGTCTATACTACTTGGAACAAAGAAAAAATACATCTCGGTGTTCTACTGAACATTACATAACACAACATTTGGATAGAATGATTCACAACTATTGTGAATTGATACAATCTCCATTGTTACTATGGCATTTGGTACCTAACATTATTATACATTGTACTTGCTGTAAAAATCCTGAGCACTGTAGGTCCTACAATGTAAATATGTAGAATGCAATACAAGTATTATGGCATTATAACACAATCTTGCCCAGAAATAAAATCACACCGAGTAGGGAAAGGGTGCAATTTGGAAAAGATGATGAAAATATCTTGTCTCAAAGAGTCATGTCTAAATAATGGTAACTGAGGAAGAAATGAGATGCCAAAATTGAATCCCTGGTATTTTTCTACTCAAATATCAAGAAGAAGAAATGAAATAGTCTATGAATTATTAAGTACTACAAAGACTATTATCATCAGCAAATTGTCAATGCACTTTGGATGATATGATCGTGTTTGTGTTGACAAATCATGTCTGTCGTTCCCTCTTCTGCTTCACTGGTGTACTCATTAGCAGCCGATATCGTCCACGAGAGGAAACCTGTCCCACCACGAGGGCAGGTGTGCCATCTTCAGCAGTGCTGTTTCTTGACGGATCAATTTCATTTCCAGACCCGCTCTCCGTCTCGACCCAACTGGCTGCACGGCTGGCAGCGAAAATGAGAATGCTGCCTCACCATGCATTTCCCTCTGGCTGCTTCACATGGACTTAATCTAATTTCTCAGCGAATTAACTGCATTACGAACATGTCGCTACACATGCACTCTTAATGCATGTGAACCGCACATAATATAACACGGATCAAGCTAATCATACACACTCCTTTGCAGTTCATACTCATCGCTATTCTAAAATGCAATATCTTCCAAAGTCCCCTTTTCCCACATTGAAGAATACATTTATACTCCTCTATTTCTTTCCTCCAGTTGAAGCATCCACACAGTTAAAATCAACTAATGCTAATAATGGTCAATATATCAAGCAGACGTCCCTTTGGTCATAAATCAAATCATAAATGATCAATGAGTGAGTCATCAGTTTACGGTTGTCAGAAGTGATGTTCCTCTCAAAACTGATGATGAAGCAAAAAAAAAGATGTGTATCTTTAAGGGCACAGAGAGATGCCAGAACTACTGTCAGTGAGAAAATCATATATTTTTGAAGCTTATTTCTGTTTCCCCCTAGAGAGCAATATAATCCCAAATTTGATAAGAAGTCTAAAGCAGATTTGGAGAGCTAAGAAATTTGTTAGACCTAAGCCCATCATTGCTTTCACAACAACAGCAACAAAGATGTTCTATAGAGAAACTGTCAAATATAGTTGAATTGGCTGAGTAATTGATACAGCACAGCAGACAAAAGTCCACAGAGCACTGGTTTCTTTGGACCAGCCATTCAATTGTATGAACAAAACTCTACACATCTCCCAACAACCAAGTTGTAGAACATCATTGTTGTCGAAAAGAAAAATTATACTTCAGCCATTCTTTACTTTGATGCATTTTTAATGACATAATTTGTAAATACCATGTTTGTTTGTTTGAGGGTTTTTCTCAGTTTAGAGGAAGAAATGAAAGTACATGCATTGGACCCATTCATTAATCACCGTAATCACACCACGAATATTTAATCATTCACAGATCATGAAGTGTATTCAGTGTGGTATATTACACCAAATTTCACATGCCTTGATACATGGTAATATGCCCCAAATAGTAATACATGTATGTCACGATACTATTATCTTGTACTGTAACTACCTACAAGATATCACTAAAAGTAAGTCTTTACTTGTTCGATATGTTGTAGTTGCGACAGTCTATTGACGTAATTTACTTATTGTCAACTTTTACAAGCAAAATTAGGTTCAGGCAGCAACGAGAACTCACAGAGCACTTCCATCACATTAAATGCCATCAACACATGGGGCATGATAAAAAGGTACACCTAGGAGATGTCACAGGTGAAACAGGGGTGGGGGGTGCCCTCATGGGGACATATATGGGTGGGGCGAACAGATATCAGAAACACATTATATATCCATTGTCATGATGTCATGTCTGCTTTAATAAAAGATTAGGCCCTTCGTCTTGTTTTTTTTACCTGAAGATGCCTCAAGCTGTTAGTAAAGGGAAGAGGAGACTAATTCACAAAATGGTTTTGCCACAGTATTCTGCACGGTGCTGACATTTCCAAGTCAACTTTGGTATCACACATACACGTATATGTAGAAGTTTGAGCACGTGAAAAAGAGGGTCACTCCCTATAAACACAGCATTCAGAATACAACATTGCATGAGGTTTGCATGCATAATACGCATGAAGGGATGCATTACTTGTATGCAGATAAAACATCTGTAGCTCTTTTCAGTTCAAATCGTCTCCATTATCCCTAATTGAGACAGAGAGCATAATACAAACTCAGAGACTCCAACCCCAAGCACCTTCTGATGTGGAGATTCTCCCGCCCGAAACCCCTAGCAAACAGGAGACTCCAAGTTGATGTGTGCGAAGCGCGAAGTTCCTAGGGTTCTAGATGTTCTCTGGTGCTATCTAAGGCTTATTTTTTCAACATACGATAGCAATAAGTAAGAAATCCTTTCCACCGGGAGACACAGAGCCAGGGCGGGAGAAATCAAATCTCAAACGGGAGAACGGGAGATTTTGCAAAAATTGGCTTTCGGCGGGAGATCTCCCGTCAAAAATGGGAGAGTTGGAATCTCTGCAAACTGTACAGAGGATATCAATGCATACAAGGCAAAATATAATCAACAAGGAACTTACGTCTCATCGAGGAATGCTAAACCAAAATAATCCTTCTCTTTCAGGTTGAAGTAAGATGCAACGAGGTCAAGCAGATCACTGGCCAGTAGCTTTTGCTGTGAAGAACAAAGACAAGAGTTGAAATGTTACGGGTCATCTGCAGACAAGGCTGAAAAAGCTCCTAAAGGGTGCAATGAACACACCAGGCCTTCTGGTATAAGCCTCTTACTCTCACTAGCAATATTCACAATCACAACTTAAGAGGGCAGAAGGATAACTTCTGTCTTCTTAGTGTACGCATGTGTAGCAGTCTAATCAATACCCCTCTGCATGCTACAGCCACTCCAGAACTTTATACAACCAAACATACACATTAGGCCAAGTAAAAAAAGAAACCAGTTTCTCGTCCTCGCGCGCATCGATTTTGGCCGCCGCATCGATTTTTTTACTATTTACTATTTTCAAAATGGCGCTGAAAATACCAAGAAATTCATAATTCTCGTCCCAGCTTCTCGTCCCAGCCCGCTCCCCGCCCGCGTCGATTTTCAGTTGCCGCATCGACTTTTTTGATATTTACTATTTTTTCGGCCGCCGAAAAAAAAATCGACAATTCACCTACCAATCGTGATGTCTCATTTCTAATTACGCCTTGCGTCCTGTAGCTGTAGTACAGCTGTAGCTTCTGTAGTGCGTATGTAATAACGCATGCATTTCACACTGCGAGTTCGGCAAGAAGGAATGACCCACAAAGCAGTCGAACTGTAGTTGGATGGGCGCGCGCGCGGGCCTGGGCTGTGATGCACTCGGTACGTCGTGAACTCGATAGCGGCAACATTTTTGCGAACAATCGCTGATATTCCACGCATATTTCGCGCATTGTTCGTATTTTCTGCCGTTTCTCATATTTTAAGCGGATGAATTGTACTGTACAAATGCTTGTGAGGATTGTATCGAGTTTGTATACATTTTCATGTCATTGTGACTATGTGCATGTGTGTGCAGTGTCGGAAGGTACGGTGCCAGTGCAGTGGCGCTTTATGGCCGTGCCGGCCGCGTATGCGTGTCTGTAGCTAGCTAGCAGTCAGGGTCCCCATCCCCTGGTCTGTCAGCTGTCTGCACGCACGCATGAACACATTCGAATGTGTAGAGGCCCGTACACTCTGCTCTGTAACGTTGCATCTGACGGCGATGTATTGTTCTATTTTGAAGAGAAAATGAATGCGCTTTTCCAGCAAATGTAGAATTATTAAATAGGTGTATCTACAAAATAAATAACTTTTCCACGGATTCTGGTTTGTCTCGTATTTCTGCGGGATACTTTTCTTTACGATGTAAATTCACGGACACGGCCGTGAGTCGTATCACCTGTAGTGTGATACAATCATTCATCATCCAAATGATGAGTGATTATCAAATGTCTTTTTAGAACATGAAGAAACATCTTTAAATGTTTAATGCTATAATGCCATATCAGTATCATTTTGACATCCATCTGCAATTGTACAAGCCAGTTTCCAGTTGAATGTGCTACAATTGTACTGTGAAGAGATGCAGATACATACATATCAGCTGTGTGGACACAAAAAGTCACAAACACCAGTGACAAATAAAGCAGTGTTTTGAATATCATGGAATTTATTTCAGTCGTACATTTGTTGATAGAATGTTTTATACCTGTTTTAATTAATAGCACAATACATCAGAATTGCAAGTACACTGGTATCAGAAATGCCATTACAACACTAAATACCAGTATTAACTCTTAACGTGCCATGGTCGCCGAACGGCGACCTTAGTCCTGACGTGCCATGGTCGCCGATCGGCGACTAAGAAGAGCGAGAAAAGCATTGATCATTTAAGTTATTGTGGTACCGTAATGTGTTACACCAAGAAACTGCCAATGATATGTACTGGTAGCTGATTAGTATAACCATCGTTTCCACTGAAAATATGACCATGTTTACATTGGAAATTTTTGAGTAAATACATGATTTTTCAGCTAGATGTACTTTTTTCGCGTCGGGAAAATCCGCAGTGAGCGCACCCTCCGCAAGATGTGTATGGACCAAAAGTCTCATTGGTAAACCACGCGTGTGTATGCTATTGAATCAGCATGTATTGTCTATGCGGTTCCACTCGCATTGTTCCACTTGGATGCTGTCCTGCGGGAAGCTGCTTTGATTTTGTCCCTGAAAGAGGGTCAGCTTTCGTTCATCGGTCAAGTCTTTCATCCTTTTGTTTTGGTAAACGTCACTAATCGTCCCCCACGCTAGCATAGGAATTACGCGCGGACAAAGGCTAGCCGATTTCAATAGAATACGCCCGCCCCCGGTCCGCTTAGACAAAAGGAGGATTAGTAGGTTCTTCCTTCTCAAGTGGACAAAAGACACTCTTCCAGGGCCAGGGACATTACTTCAGTTGCAAATACAGGATCTGGGACTAAAGAAGTCACATTTGGGAATGAATTACTGAGGCAGAAAGAGAAATTGCTAAGACAAAATAAACTGCTAGTATCTTTGGAATCATACAATTCTAGAAGGCAATTTTGTTATCATTTGAAAGAGGAGATGTTGCTCTAAAACTTTCTCACAGAGTCAAGGGAGCGTTCTATTGAAGAAAAACCGCGACTGACTCTTTTTTCCATACTACACAAAAATTTCTAATAATTTTTTTGATGTATCAATTATTTCTGCAATATTTCAGGTTCAGATAGAAATTATGGCAAACTGACTACATGACATGAAAGAACAAACATTTTTTGATATATGTTGTGTAGAACTCACTTCAAAACAGTCAATAGTTTCAGAGATATGGCGGTTTTAAATTTCATTGTCGGTCCAATTTCGAAACGTTCTGGCTTTAGGTAAAAACCTCTGGCACGTTAGGGGTTTTGGGACTGGCACATTAAGAGTTAAGATGGTCATTTTCCCTTGACATCTGTAGTGGAAAGAAAACGCAAATGTATTTCTGCATGCATGAAGTTTCATTTCAAGTATGGTACATAAGTTTGAAAATGCACAGAGTGCAGGCAAGACACACACTTGGGACCTGGTCTCTCATAACACAGCTACCACAGTGATATTTCATTTCATAAATTGGATATAGAAAATAGTAAAGCCCTTTCTCGTTACCTTTCTCAGAATTACCGGACGAGAAACACATATTACTTTCATTTTGACAATCCTCGAAAAAATAGTAAGATATCAAATAGTAAGGACCTCCCTCATCGCCTTGCTCAAAAAACCCGGACGAGAAACTACTTTCTTTTTTTACTTGGCCTTATCAAAAGTATAAATGGGTAATTCCATGGGGTTGGGACTGAAATTGTGACATACAAGTTGAAAATTCAAGTTGGGTAAATTGAAATTTTCTTTTTCCCCCTGATTTGTTACTCCCATTCTTCAACTTATTCCACTAGAAATCTGTTTATTACTTCGCACACTTTCAGTCAGCATGGGTAAACAGGTATGACAAATACCTACGTTACATGGACTTCATTTTGTGACATCCTCAATAATTTTGTGTTCTGAAATGATAACAATGAACATATCCCAGTTTTTTTCCACCATAACACATCAACATGTTATCTGACAGGCACATGAGATCATTATTAGTAAGATTGTCCATTCTGATATCAACTGCAAGACACTTTTATTAACATGTTTTTTCTACAAACCATTAACAATTTTAACCAAAGGTTTAACTTTTTCCTCAAGAGTGACACAATAACAACAATCTTTAAAAAACTACAGTTGAGGCAAGTGAGTTGTATGGACATTCAAGTGAAAACATGATTTTATTGTTATCATCAGGGGTTTTCGTACTACAACCTTGTCCACAGCATACTACCTATGTTACACGGACAGTATGTCTTCGTAACATAGGTACATTACGACATATCAACTGATTTCCTTTGTTGTGGTGTCAGATGTTAAAACCTACACACATAGACTTTATGTATGTTCCCATGAATAACACTAATGTAACAGTTCTTTGGAATTATACCTGCTGTATACCTTTGGAACAATACCTATGTTACACAGACTTCAATTCTTTGTAACTCTGGTATGAAAGAAGGTAGACTTAATAATAATAAGAAGAATGATGTCGAGCCTTACACAATTTGACCTTATATACTCTAACAACTTCATCAACTGTCAACTCAACTATGAAAACTAATAAAGAGAAATCATACAAGTTTTCTTGTCTTCTCCATGTTCTTTGTTTGAAGTTAATTTCTGCTCTTTTCTACAATGTCCATTTTCCCTCCGTGCAGTTTTCTTTTTGTCTAGTTTGTTAGGTTCGCTCTTCTTTGGTGTTGCTTTGTCAGCTTCCTCTCTCTGTTTGTGGAGTGCTGTGGCTGTGCCCTTTTCACTCTTTCACGTAGTTTAATCACGTAGCGGCGGCAGAGGAGGATCCATGGCAGATTCATCGACAAACTGGACAAAAGGTGTGAAGAGAAATAAAATGAGAGAATTAACAGAAAATTTGTGTCTGTGTACTCTTTATATTCCTGTTGATGTATCTGTGTATATGAATGGAATTAAATAATTTGGACAATTTTGCTTAAACCTTTCTACCTCTTGTCATACCAGTTGGCTACAGTTCCATGTGTACCATCCACCAAAAAAAAAAAAAAAAAAAAATGGGTTGCGCTTAAAATGGTGTACAGCAGTAATGTTGATGATATTAATAATAATATAGCATGTAAAAAATCATTTTAATATTCTACGCTAATTTTTTTTTCACATCTATGTAAGCTAGCAAGGCCAAGGGCAGGGCGCTGCCCCCAATGTCATGGCTAGGGTTAGGGATAGGGTTAGGTTTACGGCTACGGTCCTATTCCAAATAGACCTCAAACAAAATACTAGGCCCCCTTCTTTTTTTTTTACGGTACTCAATCCCCATCAAATTCAAAATTTTTGCCCTCTTTTTAGGATAGGATAGACCAATATTATAAAATGCCAATTTTGATTGCGGTACATATGGAACTATTTCCTACCAATTACCTACCCAAAATGAATACGAAACTGGCATTTTAGCTTTGAGACTTTACAGTGGGTGAACGTGGAATGGAAACAGTGAACCCATGTACTGCTTCATCAGAGCACCGTAAAGCCATCTAACACTATTAACAGGTCAGTGAAATCTTGAAAGGAAAACACTGACATTGTAAATCTGTTCAAGAGAAAGAATCTAACAGCTCTTAATTCCCAAAATATCAACAACAAAATTGGGCAAACTCTTTCTTTAGCTCAGACGCAGTCTGGATGTCTAGATCTACGTATTCCAACTTCATAGTACCGTACTAACGTTCAGCACATCTACTTGGTAGATACGAATGACATAAGTAAGGTCCAAAATTCACAAGAATCGGGAGGTAAAATAATGTTATATTGCCGTGAAGATACACTGGACATACTTTTGTACGGTTTTCTAAGAGAGGGACACATGCTCCTTTTGCAGAGACGGGCATAAAAGGGGAAATTTGGCGATCACAATTACGAACATGAACAAGTAACAAATATCTCAGTATGTGGGACTACAGCGTGTTAACAGCATCATCGTCCACCGTATATTTGGCCAGTTTAGTGGTTTTAATATCGTTTTTTTCCTCCAATACAGTTTACAAAATGTGACAAAAGTTATTTACTTCGTAAAATAGCGTACAAGCTTACTGATTGACATCGGAAACATTGAAATTCCCGATCGGAAACATCGAAATTCACGTACCGATGTAACACGGACTACAGCAGAAAAACGGGTCTTGCTCCGTCCAGGTAGG
The DNA here is from genome assembly GCF_040938485.1 of Diadema antillarum. Taxonomy (NCBI): domain Eukaryota; kingdom Metazoa; phylum Echinodermata; class Echinoidea; order Diadematoida; family Diadematidae; genus Diadema; species Diadema antillarum. The sequence goes on along the minus strand of NW_027271364.1, from coordinate 228,126 downwards.
TGTGAACGGGCTGTAAGTGGTCTTCCCGCCGTTGGGGAAGTACTGTAAACGTGGAAATTTTCGCGGTACATTAATTTTCGCGGATTTCGCGCTACGTTCGGCTAGCGCGAATTCAAAAACGCGCGAATATATCTTCACAATTTTCTATGGACATTTTGAACGGGATGAATGTGTGCGCTTCATCTATGATACTGCTACGTAGTACAATGTACAGGCATGCTTACGCTACTAGTACTGTGCGAAGAGAATATAGATTGCTGTGTACTGAAGCATGCATGTGTGCACCGCACGCACCGATGCTACATTCCCCCGTGACTACGGTACTACAGTCACAGCTGTACTACGTATTTGAGTGCTTGTACTCGCAGTCGAGCCGCTCGCTACGTCGCGTGTCGTACGCTGGCATAGCAAGCTATGTAGCAGAGGCTTTGGATGAAAGCAGTTAATGTGTACTACAGTAAAGTAACCTGCTGCGGAGCGCGAATTTAAGAACCCACGAATACGTTTTCGAGCCGCTCAGCGCGAAAAATTAATCGCGCGAAAATATTGACGTTTACAGTACTGCCAGTGACGTAAATACGATTGCTGAAGTTAGTAGCTCTTCTTTTTGTCGCGAGCGCGACTTTCTTATCCGATGTTACACGAAGAGGCCGGACTTCGGACGGAAGTACGGTAATATGTTCTGTGTTTTCTCTTTTATTTGGAGCTTTTTGATGCTAATTTTTGGACAATAATACTCCTAAAATATGAGTCTAATTATAGAAATCAAGTTTCTGATCATATTATGATTATAAGTGTATGTAAAACCATGCAATACCGATGTTACAACAAAAATCGCAGCGGACTTCGTTTGTAACATCGGTATGAGGTTGCTTCAAGATGCTCTGGTGTTCTTATTTTGTGACACATGTTTATGTGCCTTATAGTCTTTGTAAAAGTCACCTTGCCTCTCTTAATTATGATAGGCATAATGCTGAAAGGTTGTGTATTTCTGTATTACATTGCCATGAAAATGGCATATATTTTTGTCACAACTGGTACCACAAAAAAAACCATGAGACATCAACAATGAAACAGTCACAGACAAAATAAATTTGTACACAGGCTTGTTTTTTATTCATCAAATAATTCTTCACACATCTCTCTCCAAGAATAACCACAAACCACAAGCAATTATTTGATAAAATTTTCAGAATATGACTTTTATTCCCTGCACAACATGAAAATCTAGAGCAGGCCCAACCCCATGGAATGACCCAAATCTACTATCCAAAACTCTACAATTTTGAACTGAGCCAACACAAGTGAAATTCGGAATATGAAATATTGTGCTTTCATTGATTACCAATGGCCTTGTGACCTAAAAAATGACGAAAACAAGGATTTACAACACGTCCGTAAGTTTTACTTTTTGTTCGCTGTGTCACATTATCAATATAAGTTTCATCTTGTGGCTGCACTGATGTACAATATAGAAGTGGAATCTTCTACGCAATTATCACAGGGGAGGGGGGGGGGGGCACTGGACTTCTTGCAGGGATTTCTACTTGTATTAATAACATCACAGTATAGAGTATCTTTGTACAAAATTTAAAATATACAAAATCATTAATGTGTTATCATTTTCATAGTAATACATGAACACCAGGGTTCAAATGCATGAAATCACGGAAAATTTCCATGATATAGCAACAGATTCTATGTTTACAAGAAATGTACAAGTGTATACAACACTGTATATACAACATGTATGTAGGTTTGTGGGATTCTTATAACCATGGGATCCAATATTTGACAAAAAGTGTTCATGTTATTAGCCAACAATGATTATTAAACAGATGTTAGTTTGTAATCCTACATTGCTTACCATTTGATTTTCTTCAATGAAAGTCAAATTCTTCTTTATACCAACACATTTGCAAGGCAGAACAGTATAACAAAATGTCATAAAAAAAGGATAAATCATATAGATTTTTAAAGAAAAATTAAGATGAACAGATAACAAATTTTCAGAGTCACTTTGAAGAAAAGTCAGAATGCTTAAGAAACAGTAAAAAGGTCGCAGAACTTCTAGATTTGAACAATAGGCACAAATATTTGAAGATTTTGTTTCTCCTAAAAATATTTACAATTTGCAGTACAAATTCAATATATATTTCTCGTGAGCATATTCAGGAGCAATGTTTCTACAACGTACATACATTTGGTATGACCAGCCATTGTAACAAAAGAACATATGGCTTTGAGTTTAACCAGGATGTAGTTTGTACAGCAAAATATGGTTGCAAAGTCGAACAAGGCCACAGATTGCTACAATTGGGATATATGTACTTTCCTGAACAGCATTCTGACAAACGTACATTGAATTAATTCATATTACCTTGCAAATGCGGGTTCAGTGTAGATGAACAGTATATGAATACATAATGAACTTAGAATACAGATGATATATAGGCAAATGGATGGGGGGCAGAGAGTAATATTGCTATCAGTGATAACAAAAACAAGACGCCAGCAATGCCGCTTTTCCGCAATCCTCTTGTGGATTGTAGCCAAGCTACCCCTTGGTGTGTGCGCTGCCTTGGCCCGCCAACAAAATTGATTCTGGTGCTATTAATATAGTCCTCAGATGACTCAAAGCCATTTCGAGTTGCTCCAGATGGGGTTTAACATTAATTGCACTGTGTATCAGCTCAGTAACCATCTCCCCCCCCCCCCACCATTCCTGAGTGAGCTAATGCCAAAGCTGCATGATACTGTCTACAGAAACAAATTGGCAGATTGTTCCCAGTAAACTTCAGTAAACAAAATAGGCAAATCATGCTATCGCGATCCAGATTCTTAAGAGCACATATCAATTTCACAAGAGCACAACTTACATAATATGAAAAAAGGAAGCAAGAAGATAACATCACATACTGCAAGATAACCTTACTACAGAACACATTCGGGTTTTTGAAAGCCTGTGTGACAGGAAATATCTAAGCAACAACTGAAGTTCCAAAGAGGAATCATCTAAGATAGTGAAGACTTTAGAGGATGCTCTCAGATGCTATTTTTTTTTTTTTTGTCATTATGGGCTCCTGGAGTGGAGATCAGGCAGTCACAGACATTCCAAAGTATACCCTATGGTGCTTTGTCTATATTGTGTACCCAGGATAAAAGCTACTGATCTCTTTTTGCCCTGTTAACAAAGGCAATGCCAAAATACAGATGAATTTGCTTTCTCATCAAGGCACTGTACACATACAACATACTTGTAGGTCATACAATTTTGTAGAATAAGATTGCATGCAAATCAGACATTAGCTTTCTATAAACTCAACCTTATCTTTTTCACCTCATACCATACCCTATTAAAGAAAAAAAAATCAGGTTTGCTTCGCAGTCATTTTCTGCCATTTCGCACAGCAAAGAATCTCTTTCTGAAAAAAAAAAAAAATCAAGCTGTGCTGGGCAATGTTACCAAACTCGCATATGGGCAATTCCACGGTAACTAGGACACAGGTGCCAAAAATTCAAAATGATATTTGTTTCAAACACCATACATTTTCAGACAGTACTTGAGTTGAAGTTTTAAGAATCATTATGTTTTTCAATAAAAGTGTCCATTTTGATTTTCAAAATGGCTTCCAAAATATGCCTATAACTCAATGGTGAAAAGAGTGGATTGTGGCATAACTTACTCTCTGTATATCCACTTTATTAGTACTCTAAACAACAATCTTTTATATGTATGCAGTTACCAGAGAAGTCTTTTACCACGACAGAAAAAAAAAAGCTGGTTGCTTTAAAGAATTTGATAAAAACTTTTAATTACTTTGACAATGATGGATGTAACGTCAGTTACCAAAAACAAGGAATTTTTAACTTTATTCATCAAAGAAAGTGAACTTTATGATGTAGCTTGGGATTTCTAATGTATGCCCATATGCCTTCATTTCAATACCAGAAATAAGGATACTTGGCATACTGGAGAGTCAAACTGATCACTACAAAATGTGTAACGTCAGTTACCGAAACGTCATACACGAGTATGTGACGTCAGTTACCATGACAGTAATTATAACTGAGGCAAAATTTTTGACTCTTGGCCATTTCAATACATCTGGGAAGTCAACTTACAACAAAGAGCAGCAATCCCTTTCATAGGGAACGATGTCATTACCATGGTATGTCCATGGATATATTTTTTTCATTTTATTTTATTTCTAATCTATTTATTCACTCATTTACCATGATTATCTTTTTTTTTTGGGGGGGGGAGGGGGCTTGAGCTTTCAATTTTTGATTCAGCACAAGTTTAAGGCTAAATCATCTGGAAGTTCAGTTTGCCACATGCAGTATATGCACTCAAACATTCCCAGTCCTATGGGATGATAAAGCTACCAAAGTTTGTAGGCCTAATCAGTGACATGATTGTTTGTTTTTTATAGAAAAGGTGGTTTACATGCAAACTTGTGCACAGCTTTATACCAACAGTTACAATCTTCACCAATGTTTGCTTTTGCCAGCATTTTTCTTTTTTTTCTGGAAAGTTAATAGTCAAGTTTCCACCTCAAGGCAAATGCACAAACAGATATTTCTTCTCTTGAACTTAAATGTGTGGTGTAGTTAACATGGCGCATCTTGTATTATGGTACGTAAGGCATGTACTCATTACTGTTTGAGACTTAACACTGATGTTGCTCAAAGTGAGAGGGGATTCTAGGGTTTTAAAAAAAGTTGTTCATACAGTGTGTATTTGTTAATTACTTTATTTTATTCATGCAGGGACATTATACAATACATGATAATTATGAAAGGAAGATTTTTTTTTTTAATATTGATCTTAGAATTCTTTCGTTGCAAAGTCCGATTTCTTGGTATCTGAAATGTATTTGCAAGCCGTGATATATCAGTGTAAAGGAAAAGAAAAACAGTTAAATTACTTCAAGCAAGGAATAAACCAGTAATGCTCTTTTGACAAAAAAAGTATTTATCTTTTTTTTCTTCTTCACAGAGAAATATTAAAAGTGCTACACTTTTCATTTAAATCGATTGATGATGGAGACCTTTTTTTTTTATTTATGGCCCTAACAATGCCTTGAAGGAGAAGGAGTAAAATAAAGAAAAGAAGAAGAAATATATCACAATAGATTTCATACATATTTATGCATATTTATGCATATTTATGAGTTGATAAGTGTGTTTTCCCCATGACCTGAAATGTATTTTGATATTTTTTTTCAAGCACAAAAATATCCATGTTTTGTGTAGTACGGTACTGCAAGGTATTATGGGTGGAGCACTCTAGATATAGAAACTTTCCTGTTCATTAAAGGGGAAGGCTAGTAACTGATAAGTGGGAATCAGTGGAAATGCTGGAAGATGATTGTTCCAATCCTTATGGGATTCATTCAAGAGTTCATTGTATATCCATTGTTGTGTGAAAATGATTTGCTTCAAAATGGTCTCATATTCAAGTAATGTGCAGTTTAATGCTTCCAGGTTAGCATCCCTGGTCAGTGACAGAGCATTAATCTGCACATTACTTGAATATGAGACGGTTCTGAAGCAAATCATTTTCACACATCAATAGATATACAATGAACTCTTGAATAAATCCCATAAGGATTGGAACAATCATCTCCCAGCATTTCCACTGATTCCCACTGATCAGTTACTAGCCTTCCCCTTTAAATAAAACAAACAAACAAACAAACAAAAAAATCCTTAGTCATGTCAATATACATGTATTTATACTTGGAACTGCTTAATCTATTAATGGCTCTGTGTAATCATAAATGTTGAATTAGAATTCAATCTTCAGACAAATGTCAAGAAATATCGTCTTGTGCATTTACTTTATTTTTGCCCAACTGAGCTTTGCCGGGGGGGGTGCCCCCTAAGGGCCCAACCCATTTGTGTCTTTAGATTTTGTTTTAATTTGTTGCCAAGTAGTTGCCTGGGATGGTTACTGGTATATTGCAGCAGTATAATAACCTGTTAAATAAATCAGTTCTCTGTAAACCCCATAGCAAAGTATGTGTAACGTCAGTTACGTAACGTCAGTTACTGACATGTTTACCTTTAAGTTTTCATAGAACACAATGAAAATGGACTAATGTTTCATTTCATTTGTGTATTTATGACTGATGAACCAAGGTATGACTCCATATCAAACAAATCATTCTGAATGGTCAGAATTATGAAAAATCACAAAGCTATTCCCAATCATGATTTTGCATGTGTAAACCCTATGGCAAATGTAAGCGTAACGTCAGTTACGTAACGTCAGTTACCGTCATGCCTTCACAGAAACTGGCATGGTGCTAAAAGGAGACAACTAAAGTGCACATTATTTTGCACACCTGTTCCTAAGAACCTAAGTGTATTGCCATATTAAACACATAAAGGTTAAAAGTCAGGGACATGAGATATTTCCATTTAAATCTACACCATAATTTCCCATGTCCTTTTTCCGTAACATCAGTTACCGACACATTTTCACTTGCTATGTGATAAGAAATGCAGTTTGAGAGAAAAACTTTCCACCTATTTCTTCATTCTCATGAACTTATTCATCAATGCTAATTGCAAGCCCCAGGTGCTTTCATTCACAAAACTACAAGGTAAACAATTTCATGAAAATCCTTACGCGTAACGTCAGTTACCGTGGAATTGCCCATATATAGATCTGCACTGTTTGAGACAAACTGTAAGGAAAGTTCTTTATGTCCAGTTTGGGAAAGGGAGAAAGATGAGAGATACTGATTTGGGTAATTCCGTGAAGTTGGGACACAAAGTGTGACATTTTAGCCTAACTCAATACTATTATATGCTATACATATATTGTTTATAGGCTTTACATTTGTATTGAGACCATACATTTTCCTGGAAATTTTGTGCCATTCAGACTCAATTTTGATGAAGTTATTAAAACGATATGTAACGGTGTCCTGTAGCATCGTGACGTGTCCATGTAGCATCGTGATAGTTAAAATCTGGTCCTAAAAGACAAATTAATGCAATTAGCTTGACCAAAATTTGATATAATATGCATAATTACTAGATTAGTCAGATAGCTAAATATCTTAACTCTCCTTTCCACAGTTTTACTTTTACAAGAAAATTACACAATGTGCCACTATGCTACGCGGTGTCCACCAAATGTCACAAAAAAAGGACACCGCATAGCATCGTGATACATTTTGTAATTTTCTTTAAAAATTAAAACTGTGTACAGGAAATTTGAGATATTTAGCTATCTCATTCATATCTTGTAAATATGCATATTGCATCAAATTTTGGTCAAGCTAATTGCCATAATTTGTCTCTTAGGACCAAATTTTAAAATATCACAATGCTACATGGACACGTCACGATGCTACAGGACACTGTTACATATTCTTTAATAACTTCATCAAAATTGAGTCTGAATGGCACAAAGTTTCCAGGAAAATGTGTGGCCTCAATGCAAATGTAAAGCCTACAAACAATAAATGTATAGCATAATTAATATTGAGTTATGCTGAAATGTATTTTTTTGAATATCACGATGCTACATGGACACTGCCCCAACTTCATGGAATTACCCATTTACTTTCATTCAAAAGTTTCATCTATGCCCATTGCCATTATATCCTAGATCAATACAAAGCTGTTCAAGAATATGTCAGAGAACTATATGAAAGCATTTGCTTCAACCATAATGACTGATTTTGTCAAACATACAAAAATACAAATCGGCATTCAAGCTATGGAAGTTAATGCCCTATTGTTTTTCAACTCAATCAATGAGGGGCACATCCATACACATCAATATTCAACGTCTGTAACTTTACTTCTCAAATGGAACAAACTTTATTCTAGTTGAATAAAAAAAGAAAAAAATCTGCCAACTCTGTGGATCTTCAAACTTATGAGTTTAATCTTCATTCACTAACGGCACAGTCTACTCTAACTCCTTTCCTGACACACAAAATGCACTGCCTTTTCACAGTGGACATCAATTCAAACACAGGAGGATGCCACAAACAAAGGGATGGCGATGCACTTTTTGGGAGGCGGCTCACGTTTCTGACATCTAATAAATATTTACTCTCATCTTTGTCCTGCATCTACCCGGCAAATGCTCACTGGTGCATGGCTATCGCTCATACTCGGCTAGGATGTCGGCCATTTCACTTTTTCATCATTTCCCACTTTTGCAAGAGGGGAGGGGAAAAAAATATGGTTCCAATGAAAAAGCTGCACATAAATAAATGTTTGAGCAGATGTTCACAAGGATTTATTGGTTTTGCTTTCAATACAGTACATCATAACAGAGTAGTGGGAGGGATGAGGTATCTCTGTGCAGGCATTGTACCATGTGTAAAGCAGGCACTAGATCTGAGATACATGAGCATGAAATTACCCTTCTTTGCCTCACACTATTGAAGGCAGCACACATTATTCTTGCAGGTACAATACACTACTTGTAGTCAAAGATACATGTGAGTGTTCACAGCTATCCACCAAACTATGACTAATTCATAAAGTATTAGCACAGTCCATGACTGCACCTACAATGATTTGATAAATATCTCCACTGGAAAAGTTATATCACCATGTCAGATGCAACAGCAGTGTATCAATACTGTAAATTTACATCTACAGTCGCCACCGCTCACTAGGAACAACCAGAGACTATGACATTTGTCCCAATTTTAATAATAACTGTCCCAACTAAACGAGGTAAGAAATTGAGCTTTCCAAATAGGCCTACTGGGCAAAGTTGATAATATGGACCTTCATACCACAATCTGGCACACACTTGAATGTCATTACATGTAATAAAAAAAACTTTTAGACAGTATAACTTGTGTCTGTATGAATGAAATTCACTAGAAACAAAGTTTTACTTGCATCTGAAAGCAAATTTTGTGTTAACAAATGTGATGCAGGGATCGATACAAGCAAATGAGAAAGACATCACATTTCATCAAGGGAGAGGCTAGGCTGGTTTCAGCTTGCCACATTGACCCTGCAGTGATGTACTGTCCAGTGTGAAATCTGAAGCCACTTTTGAAGACTAGCTCCATCATATACTACATGTACGTATGAAAAAGGTCTAATTTTCTTTGTGTGTATCCGCATTTTGCAATAATATCGCAAGTGGTTAAATTCACAATTGTGGAGTAGTACAGCAATGGACAGAGAAATGTACACGTGCTCATCACATTCATGTTGGGATCAGAAGTAAAATGTTTGCGTGTTTTAAATTCAAGAACAGCAGCCCCGTATACAGTACATGTACTGCGATTTAATGATGGGCTAAAGGTTGTTCAATACATACGGAAAATGGAAACACTCTGATAAAAAAACCACATAAATTATTCAAGCCCAGAAATCAAGTTTCACTGACATTTACAAGATCTGCTGATATGAAAAAAACCTGTCTCATCTCGGCATCAGAAAGTCACAAAAACTTGGTTCCCCCCCCCCCCCATATTCACGGTATTTTTGACTACGCAAACAAAAATGATAACTTTGGAAAAGTTGCTCTTCACATATTGAGCTTTATACTTTGGAAAGTCTGACAAATCCCAATAAAACAATTCAATTCTTGAAGCATATCCTCTAATCCACAAGTACACTGTCCCTTTAAGAGAGGTATCAATCACTATGTACATCTGAGCACCTCCGTCTCTCTCTGCCGAGTCTCACTCTCTCTCTCTCTCCATGGACCACAAACTCCAGCAAGCCACCTCACAGCCATTACTCAACACTCAATTTGGCAGGTCTCGGAAGGGGCACCCCTTCGGAGGAGCTGATGCACACTCTGGATAGTGACATCAAACATCTATCATGTCCATCTCTATCCTCCCGTCTCCTCTGATCAGATGGAGGGTTGCCCACGTTCACATTTCAAGGCCATAAACATACTGATTTTTATGTGAAAGCAAATTCTCTCAGACAGTGCAGGGCTTTACAGGTTGAAATGCTTCAATTAGAGGAAAAAAATAACTGCATGGATTGATTAAAACATACATATACAGAATAAAAGAAAAAAAAACAGTGTACAGTATGTAGGTGAGGTAGGAGGAGCTTTTAAAGTTCAAATGATTTTTACAAGCAGCAAATGAGGATGAAGTTCCATGAAATAGTATCATAATTATAATCTAATGACCTTTAGAAATCAATTCATCTTTCCATCACCTTAATGTTTTGATCAATTGCTAACGAAACAAATGCAATATTCATAAAGAAGATGTTTTTCCCTCTCCCACTCTTACTCAATGTTGAATAAAGTATTCACATCTTGATGAAGAGGCTAGTGGTATGTACTGCTATATGGCATCATACCTGAAGGTATTCTACATATTTCACCGCTTTTTGGACATAAAATTCAGAGTTATGCTCATATGTGTCAAACAGCTGCATTCCGTAAGATAAGTTGCCGAGTGAAATAAACTGTACAGGTACATCATTTGTGATTTTATTGATATGTGAATTAAGCAAACAAAACAAATTTTGCATTTAATCACTTAACCCACACTTTGACTATTAAAACTACTCTAAAATGTTAGTATACCAAGAGACAATGGTGCCAGGCAAGATGGAAAGAGGATAGTAATTTCATACTGTGTCACTATAATATTACAAAAGAATGCTCTCCATCCACAAAATTTTGATTTGCAAAATTCAATTTGGTCTTGTCTGAATATGATGCCACTCGTTTAAAATATCATTTACATTATTTTCAAATTACAATACCAGATAACATGGTAGAAATTACAGTGTTACTATTCTTATGCATGAATGTACATGTAGTTTAACCCCTATACAGCAAGATAAACATTATTTGTCATTCACCATTTTAACATTTTGCCTTTTACACTATGTAGGTGCTGAATATATCCATAGTACATTGTATGTTTTTCATACTTGTTAAAATCTGCTTGCTGAATAGCAAACTGTTTGCTATGCCCTACAACTGTACTTTTTGACAAGACTTGACAGAAATGATTTTAGACTAAATGAAGTAATCATATACAGCTTACATGATAAGATCAGTGATTCTGGGGCTCTGTCCAAAATCTCTTGGAGCAGAAACCAGGTCATTTCAAATTAAGATTTTATCAGGACTATACTTAACACTCTTAATCCATGTCAAAATATGACCTGCCTGCAGTACTGATGTCTGTTGTAGGCTTGGGTTGGCCCATTACAACATATTATCAGTCTTTAGCATATAAATTGAAAGTCACACAACTGCTTAATTTCCTTTTCATCATAGCACCTTGAATGCAATGTACATGCTCAATGCATTTGTTGATTAATGGGGAATTCTAGGCCAGTTAACCCATCATCCACGTACGGGCCTCTGTGTAATCTGTAATATCGTGCCTGCCTAGTAAGTTGGCCATGAACTTGGGCGCGATCTTCCCTACGGCGCGATCTACACGCGAAGAGCATTCATACGTCATGGAAAAAAACTGCCTGTGTCATTCCCACTAGGCAGGAGGGATGATGCGTGTACACTCGTGCTAATATGCACTTAGTTGACTCAATACAGCACTAGTTTATGTGAATTTTATGAAAAGAAATAATAAATTGTGCAGGAATTATGAAAAAAATATTGTTTCTGTGTATTTCATTGATAAATCCTCTTCATTTCAAGCCATCTGTAATCACATCTTACCCACTTGCGAATCGACGTGTCCATAATGTCCTCGAGCCCCACCCCCCCGCCCCCGAGATAGCTCTGGAACATTCCATTCAATGACGGGGTTTTTATTTTGCAACGTTATCTAATAACTCTCATGTAAGCAAGTTCTTGCTATGGCTAATCTATTTTGTAATGTATCATAATCTATCTATGCTGAGATAGCCTAATTCAAATTTGCAGAGACATACAAAAAGATTTGTTTTACAATCGTGATACGTTCAACTACTCATTTACCCTGTGCTGAAATCCGCATGTCTGCTCCGCACATGTTATCGCTATCGCTCAAACGTCGATCGCGATGGCTTGTGTGTGTACACAGGTACACAGTGCTAGTGTGACGTGCATGTGTGGAGAAGCATGGGGCTGAGAAAACCCGGGACTCCACGTGGTGTAGTGAAAAACAAATCGGACGTTCGAAGTCGTACATTCAAGAGCTAAAACAGACAAATAGCGAATTCAAAGTCCACTGAAAAGGTCTTGACATTGTAATGTATGTTCCAAAATCATGTCTGGCTTAGTTTTGAGAGAATTTTCTACACGCACGAGATCAGGAATGAGATCGGTGAACTGGCTAACAACGTGTGTACTGTGAACATGTGACTGGCTTGTGCACATGGCCTAGCTAGGTGATCGTGAGAGTGCGGCAAGAACGCTAGAAATGCACCCGAGATGCGGTGTGTTGCAAATTCTTGGGGTGAAATTAGACTTCCTTGTTCAGCCCGTCTAGTATCTATATTTTTTTAATAATTCTAATTCTTCATAAAATCACGATAAAAAGACTTCATATATTCATTTTATATTTTAGAAGCGTAATATGAAATATTTTGGGGGTTTTTTTTAGTCCAAGAAAAAAAATAGTTTGAATAAAAAAATAATAATAAATAGTCGTTCTTGCCTCAAGTCTAATTTCCTGCGCCTTCTTGCAGTTACCCCGCAGTTGCCCATGGATACGATGCATAAATAATCAGCTGTTTACTGAGTCGTACTAGTGTACCACCCTACTGCTCTTGTTCAAATTGAGAGGATTGTTATTTTATCGGCGGCACTTAGTTTTATAACCTCATCCAATAAAAAGACAAATTCAAACATCAAATGGTGTGACAGTTTTTGTCAGAATTCCCTATCAATTTCAACTTGTTGCCAGGATAGTTTTCAGATTTCACTTGCTTCATTATCGAAGCTGTTTGACATTTGAAAGAACTGCTCCATAAGAAATCACCTTTCATTTGTTATTTATTTTCACAAACAAGTATTTTGGTCACTTGAATATTTCTTATTATTACTTCAATGTCATGATATTTCATGATGGTTATGTATTCTGTCTTTACATGGCAAGATGGGATTTTTTTTTTCCATCCAGGGTCAAAGAAGAAAGTGACAGGAAGGAAACCAAAAGGATAGGGAGGAAATGAAAAGGATACAATGAAACACCTGATCAGCAGGCTCTTTTTTATTACAATGGTGAATGCAGTACATCAGAATTTAAGTACAGTTCTAAATAATTTATCAGTTGAAAAATGAGCAAAGAAAATGGATTTCATCGAGTTCTAAATGAAAACTAAATTAGCATCGCCATTATGATTTAGATCTAGAACCTAGTGCTAGTACTACAGAATAGACCTGATGCAAACTTGTTGTCAAGCTTTTGGTTGAGTTTCTTCAGAGACACGAATTTTGGTAGCACAATACCCGAGTGAATAAGAAAAAGGAAAAAAAAATAAATACACAACTGTAATGCAGGTCTCTAGACCACTCAAGTGCACGAGCGAGCATCAGCCCCCGTTTCTTCAGTGTCACTCTAGCTCTCGTCATTTGCATTGGCCTAGGCTAGGTTACTCGTGTCGTAGTTTTACTCGCCATCATCAATGTCATACATGGTTACACAAAATAAATTACATCTTGCCATCACCTCAACCACAGCAAAACCCTGAATATCACTCCCATCATAGTCACTCTCAGCTCACAAAACATATCAGCAAACGATACAGACATCGCAGACCTAGCTAACTACTAGCTCTAAACATAGTTGTAACTACGCCACGTCAGACATTAGTTGTACACAAAAATGAAACGGAGGTGAAAAACTAGTAATGAATACACGAAGATCATCAACGATGGCATATTACCGTAGAAAAAAATACACAGAACATCTTGCACCCAAAAAAAAAATCGAGGTAAAAAACTACGATGAGAAAAACTAGGGTGAAAACACGATGCTTGGAAGACGAACGATGAAGACACTACGGCAAAAATGCTTACACGGAAAACAAACGAGTGGGTACCACACAAGCTACGATGTTATGCGCACATACGTAGATAAGCTACATCGTGTTCAATCAAAAAACTCAACAAACACTAGGACAAAAACTCACCTCTAAATTGTTGCAAACGAGATAATCACTTAGAAAAAATGAACAAAACACTCTCAGAAGTACGATTGTTCTCTGAGAATGAAAGATATAGAATGATACGAAAGCAAAAGAGAGAAAAGAGAGAGAGAAATGGACGGGAAACCTAGAGAAGTTACCCACACTCACTAACGTAAATGGAATTCGACACACACACCCCCGTGCCCGCCCCAGCATAAGCATAGCATAGCAGTACACGTACACACACAAGGAGATATCGTCAAGCACTCTATGAGGAGATCGATATCACGATACCGCGCGTAAGAAATCACTGCAGTTGCTGGGGCAACAAAGATACATGCGCGCTGTAAACATGAATATTGATTAGTTTCTCAGCAGGCTCGAACCCCTGGCAGGTGTTTTGGCCAATAAGAGACATTCTAAAATATGTTTCTTTGCATAAATTATTTTTCTGAGTCCCAGTAAGGATCTCTGTGATTGGCTAAAATTATTCTACAGCTCCTGGCCAAGCCTGAGGTCCTAGGACGCCCTCTTTTGGTCATAAATAATAAAAACCACGTTTTTTGTGGGAGCTGACGGGGATGGGTTAAAGGTTATTCTGATAAGAATGAGTAAAATCTTACAAGTGCGACAGTGAAAAATTGATCAAGTTATGAAATTATGAAGTTTTGCTAATTCCCGTCGAAAAGTTCTCGTATAATTGATATGAATAAGCAGCAAATGAGCTGATAATATCATCACCTCACAATTTTCCATTGATCATGTCAAGGAAAAAAAGATGATGAAAATTCATGTTTTTTGCTACGAAAATGTAAAACATCGAAATGTTATTCCTGGTTGAATAACTTCAAAATGATGATCAGTCAGATATATCAGGAGACTCAAGCATAACTGCATTTGAGTGAAAAACTGGAAATTTTAAAATTTTATGAACAAACTATAATGGCCAGTTGTGAGGGTAAGGCATCATCACTTCATTATTTGCTTATTTATATTGACTGTTCAAGAACTGCTTGGCAACGCAACAAAACTTTGATATTTCACAACATCTTTATCTTTTAGCCAATTTTGATCAATTTTCCTTCATTGTGCTAAAAAAAAAATTTACTCCTATTCAGACTAACTTTCAACTGCACTGGAATTCCCCTTTACGAAAAATATAAGGTACATTCTATTGTCATGATACCATAAAACACCTTTGCTTCTTCTCTAGTTTGTCCCCACTGACTCTGGATACCTACATGTACACTGTGTGTTTTATACTTAATTTTAGTCTAGTTTAGACTGCATTTTGCTCCAAATGGGTGAGTTGTGAAATGTCAAGGATTTTGAACATTAACTTTGTCCACCACATTTCCACTGCAAATCATGTTTATGTGACTGATGTGTTTGATATCTAGAAGTACAAGTGACTACATGTACATTCTATAAAACTAGCAACATTTCACATTTCCATACTTTACAAAGGTACTTTGAAAAGATCATTTCCAACAGGTATTGCTGCCAATGTTAAAATGAGACATACAGTGCACTGCTATTGAGATATCTACCTGGTATAAACTTTGCAGTCAAGTCTCCTCCTCAGTGTTTTGTTTTTTCCTCAATGTTTAATCTTCATGACACAATACAAAGTGATGCAAAATAAACAATAACATCACTCATTGACAAGCACTAACAAAAATCCTGAAGTACAATAAAACATTAACTAGTCATGTTCTGTGGGGAAAAATGCACATTCATATCTCAGTACAGTACTCTTGCTCTGAGAATCTCCCTCTAGCATAAGAACATTATCTCTCCTGTATAAAACTATAAGAAAATTGGGTAAGCACCCTTTCATACTTTCTATAGGGCAAGTGTGAATGCACCCAAAATGTGCGATCACGTTGATAGAGCTGCTGTGCTGAGCTGCTTGATTGATGGAATGAATGTTATCAGGATGCAATTCATCACACTCAGAAGGCAAATGTGTTTCTTATTACCTCTCAGCCCTCTACACCTTGTCTCGCTGCTACATTGGAAGTGTGTAGAAGTCAAGGGGCCAATTCTCACGGTGTTCAGGGAGCATTAAGGGGTTTGATTATTTAATATCAAAGATACAGCATTATTTCTGAATTGTTCTATAAGCCAAATCAACCCATTAGAAGAATGACACTGTATTTTCCCCATGCAAACAAAAGAAACCTCAAATGTAGCAAAATACATGTACTATAATCCTTGCGATTGGATTGAATCATGGCACACAAATGGATGAATATCATTGGGATTTGAACCCATGACCTGACTAAAAATCAAACAACAAAATCTAAACATGTACTGTGTACGTATGTTGTAAATATGTGTTACCTTATCAATGAGAACTACCCTTGATTAGATATACATTGCTTATCATCAACAACAAGAGAGAATAAAATAAGTCTTTATCAACAAGTGCTACTTGATGATAAGTCAGCAGATTGGACTGTGTAGCTTGTCATCAACCAATTTCAGGCAGGGTGTGCATTCCCATTTACCAATTTGATTTTTCATTATGAAGGGAGGTGGACAGTGAGCTGGAGTTGATTCTACGTGAACATTAAAGGTATTCACTGGCCAGGAATCATTCAATGCTTGCACGGGTCGGCCTTTGGCATGAGCTCCTACATATATAACTACAATCCTCAGCGTGGTTATCCCAAAGAGGTACAAGGAGGTACTAGGCGAGTACCTCCTTGGTTATCCCTTTCAATGAGAGTGCTATTAACTGTACAGTGTATTACACATTCTAACTTTGGTTTCATTTCCTTTGGGTCTCCACTATCATTTCAATTGAATTGCTAACTTGAAACCGAGATCATGATTAAAGTAATTAGGTTGCAATAAGTTGCAATATCTACCAACTATCCTGAGGAGAGACATGATATCTTTTAGGAGACAGCTAGTCATGATACTGATGTAAACTTGTACACATAATATTATTTTTCCCTTTGTTGCAATACATGCGATGCAGCCTCTCTGTTCTCTACACATGACCATGGAATACCATATGCACGACCTTCTTCACCCATCACGTTTTGGAGGAATTTTGTGCAGAAATTACAGTGTATCTTGTTTTCATTAATTGGCACCTGTGAGTCTCACTGCATACCCATATACACAGAAGAAAGACTACATCATATAAAAGCTGTTGAACTGAATACATATTGTCACTGGGGTTACAAGACCTTGTATCTCAAATTTTAGTGAAAATGACTTTTTTGGATTAATGGTCAGATAATCAGTTCAACGATGTCCTGTCCAAATCCTAGCTGTCTTACCCTAAAGATGAAGCCAACATGGCATATCAAAAGGAAAGGTTATCCCATTTGATATAGCAAAAAAAAAAATGTAATTACCTTTTTTTTCCACTTGTCATGACCCAAACTTACCCCCTCCCCCTTGGCAAAAAGGTAGATCAGCCCCTGAATCATGGGTCTACCATGTTCAGTTATGACTGCAGTGACAGGATAGATTCAAAGTTAGACTCATACTTTGTCCTATTTTTTTTCAAAATTGCCAAATATGTCTGTTCTTGCAACTAAAAGAAACAGTGATATCCTTTAAAAGTTCCTTGTAGCAGGGAACAATGTTTATAATATGACATTTATCCTCATTTATCATATATGAACTTTATTCATCCTTTACAAGCACTTTGAATAAATGCAAAGACATTTCAATTCCCAATCCATTACACCAGGTTTTTTATTTAATGATCTCAACAGGACAAACATGTGGTGCACTTTACTTTCTTTGTTGTCCGATCTGTCTACTACATGTAAGTCATTTCGAATGTATTCATCACAACTCAGTTTAAAAATAGTTTTAGCAGAGGACAGGGATAGTCTTTGATTCCAGAAAAACACACAAGGTGGGATATAGTGTACACCACTACCAATGTACAGTGTATCGCTCGAGAACAGTACCATCCATTATGGAGAAAAGGGAATCTTTCACTCATTCCAAGGGAGTTGCAGCTTGTAATGCTGTAGTCGTCTGCTAATTTCACCCTATACTGTAAACATCTTGCCACGGATCCTAATTGACCATTGCAGACGGCGGAGAAACCACTGGGCATTCGGATAAAATTACCAGAGCAACGACAGAATCGTGACGACACTGAACTTGGCGACCCTTCTGCTTCATAATAATGGTCAGCCTTTGCCGAGACGGGAAATGTCCCCAGCACTGCCTGCTACTGCTCCACGCAGTCTCCCATACCCATTGGGGAGATATCCATGGCCCATCATATTCTACAAAATCGGAGAAGCCAAGAAGTACGAGGGCCAGGAAGGATGAAAAATGACAAAAAGGGGCATGATAAAGATAAAGAAGACAACAATATTCCCTGGTGCCAGGGATGATTTAAAATTAATGAAAATGACTTTTGCAATGAGCAGAGGCCATACAACTGGCGGCAGGGATAGCTCTTGGTTAAACATTGGCCTGTTGACATTTGGGGGGGGGGGGTGTGAATGGAGATGGATGGACAGATGAATATAGGCAGATATAGATCAAAACAGAATATGACAGGATTCTGACTCCATCTACTTCCATTTTTTATTCAACTGTACATGGAAACTTATGGTCATAGTATATAACATGTAGGTTGGAAAAGACAGACAACCAAAACATAGGATAAAAAAAAAATACACATTTCTATTTTTATAGATATGATTGTATTTTTTGTCTTGTTACAAAACACGATCTGGGAGTAAGTCAATGGATGCCTGTGTGTGCATGTGTGTGCTATTTAATGAGTATGATCATTTGTGAGCTGAGCATGTTGGAAACTCATTGCATATCAATTAAGATATCATATCAATCTATATTAATATTATTACTTGATTTCATCCTGTTGCCTTGGATGAAATTAATGTACCTGCGTACACGTCATCAATACTCTTGTTCAAATTCAATTATGAATGGTAAGAGTATTGCAGAGCATAGCACTTCCCACAAAGACTGAGGAAAGGTCCATGATGACAAAATAAAAAAGATTTCTTTTTCATAAATAGATCAAAAAACAAACAAACGAGAGTACAGTATAAGATTTCACATTTTTCAACATTTTCAGAATTGTAAAATCTAGACAAGAAAAAAAAAATCTTCATGTGAACTCTTACGCCAGAAATGGATAAATGACAACGTATTTGAGTCTTTCAGGCACTTGCTGCTTCATAATCATGTTTGTACTCACTTCTATTCCTCTGAAAACTATAAAAGCACATGGTGTTATAACTCTCCTCAAAACATGATACAGCTCTCTGTACACATATCAGTTGTGCACGCACATGCTGAAGAACAGCCATGGCTGAAGCTTGAGCCATGCTGAAATGAAATAATCAATGAATATTCACACTATTTCCAGTATGCTATAAATACCTTCTTACTTTGTCATGACATCCTTGTCATAATACATGTCAAGCTATCAGAAAGTAGTAAAATAATTGGGTGTCATGTACAATCTGTATTTGAACTGAAATCACTGATTTTGTTTTGTTTTGATTCTACTATTAGAAGTTCAAGTGCCAAGTGGGATCTTATAAAAATGATAATATGTACTTCAGCAGCAATATCATTTCCTAAACACATCTGAAAACACTGCACTGCACATCCATTTGAAGTAACTTTGACATATTGTACACTCAGGGCTCCACACTAACTTTTATTTTTGGTGGCCCAAAGGCAAACATTCGACCTTTTTTGGTGGCCCGACGTGCATTTTTGGTGGCCCCGGGCCACCGGGCCACCGTTAGTGTCAAGCCCTGACACTGTATATATATTCCACTAAAATATAAGTTGCTGTATACATTACTAGTACAGTGCACTCCCGTTATAACGAAATGCTCGGGACCGGCAATTTTCTTTTGTTGTAACGAAATTTCGTTATAACCGAACAAATACAATATATAACGAAAACAAGGAAGCCACGTATATATGATATTCTGTTTGTTGAATACTCGTCATACACTGGGAAGCTATGTGAACAATAAAACAAATAGTTAATCAATTTCAGATTATTGTATTAAAATAACGCAAGTTCCCCTCGGAACCTGTGCGTGACACACCAAGCGAACACACAGTGATGTGACGCGTTCGCCCATGCAGAGACACTGTAGCTCTAAATGCCTTGTTCCGCTACGTATTTTCGAAAGCGATCCGCATTTCGTTATAACGGAGGACATTTCTTTTGTTTTTCTTTGTCTGTGGCGCTCGGAAAAGACTTCGTTATAACGGAAATTTCGCTATAACCGTGTTCGTTATAAGCGAATTTTGTACCATAGACTTTAATGGCGATAATTTTGGGACCA
Source organism: Diadema antillarum (assembly GCF_040938485.1). Classification (NCBI taxonomy): domain Eukaryota; kingdom Metazoa; phylum Echinodermata; class Echinoidea; order Diadematoida; family Diadematidae; genus Diadema; species Diadema antillarum. Next base: position 207,733 of record NW_027271364.1, on the reverse strand, counting down.
GAAGTTTTACTTCGTTATAACGAAATTTCGTTATAACCGTGTTCGTTATAACGGGAGTGCACTGTACACTAATTTCAAGTCCCCAAACTTATCCCGCTCTTACAGTAATCAGTCAAATTATGTTCTTAAAGGGAAGGTAAACCCAAAGAGCAATGTGGATTGAGTGAAAGCAGCAACATTAGTAGAACACATCAGTGAAAGTTTGAGGAAAATCGGACAATTGATGCAAAAGTTATGAATTTTTAAAGTTTTGGTGTTGGAACCGCTGGATGAGGAGACTACTAGAGGTTATAAATGACGTATGAGAGGACAACAATACAAAGAAAATATAAAGGAAATTCAACAAAAATTCATTTTTCTAGCATTATGAAAGAGCACTTGACTAACCGCTTTCAGAAAGCAGGGGAAATAATTGCTACCCTTAACATATGCCAGTGTCAAGTTGACGGAAAAATGGATTTTTGTAGAATTTTCTTTATATTTTCTTTGTATTGTTGTCCACTCATACGTCATAACTTCTAGTAGTCTCCTCATCCGGCGGTTCCAACACCAAAACTTTTAAAATTCATAACTTTTGCATGGATTGTCCGATTTTCTTCAAACTTTCACTGATGCGTTCTACTAATGTTGCTGCTTTCACTCAATCCACATTGCTCTTAGGGTTTATCTTCTCTTTAACTTTGTGGCATTGACCAGCAACATGTACACTAAGACTACAATGCACATAAAAGCCTCAAAAAGGAAAATTTAAAAAACTTTACTCATACAAAAAAAAAAAAAATGAAACCAGGACAAACGAGTCTGAATACTCTTGAACTTACACTCCCTCTAAAATACTTGACATTTCTAGCATCATATTTCCTGAAAGGCACATTCCAAGATATAGAGTTTCCTAATTACTGTGAAACCAATCCCATTTCATATCAACACATCCTCGCATACATACCTCTGTGTGCATTCTACAGAAACCCACGCTAAAGTTTTTCTTCTTAAAGTCCTCTCCGTGTAAATAGCCCTGGGAGGATTGGAGGGTGACGTGAACAGAATTTCCCTCTGCGTCAACAGAGAGCCACGAAATGTTTTAGCATTAAGTCAGGCTTCTATTTTGTTAAGCTTACATCTCCCCCTCTCTCTGGCAAGAAATACAGAACTACATGTACATGTATCACCTTTCAAATACAAGAGCATGACAAGAGAATTATTACTAGTATATGAAATCAATATTAGTTGAAGGCCAGTGAGTAGGAGCCTGGACATGAATCACAATAGTATCGCTATGTACAAATACATCACACCCTTTCATTTTTCCACTGGTCTTTACTCTAGTAATATAATATGAGCAAGATGCATAAGACAACCATAATTCACAAAATTAAAATGCATCCAAAAAATTCTTGTTTCAATATGCACTGAATGCCTTTGGCAATTCACAAAAATTTCATGCCGCGGAAAAAGGCAGTTGGCTTTATAGTACAAGTTGTACAATACATTTCTCATTCAGTCCCTGTAATTCTCTATCATAGATTTAACCACAGTTGAAATTGTCTTAAAGCATCAGATTTGCAAATTGTAAAATATAATACTGGCAAAATGCATTTCATGCATTTTGATATTAAAGTAGGATTCTTGCACCCTAGTACTAGGTCATTAGATTATACAGAGAATACATAATTCTACCCATGACTTCTCCTCCAGCATTCATGCAGTCGGACAGGAGTAAAGATGATTAGTTAATTTTCTTCTCATTATTGCCAGCACAACACCGCATTTGCAGGATATGAGATCAGGAAACATAAATTAGAGGTACATATACAGGCAATTATGGTTGATAATTCATGACTACTGGTGATATACATCATCCCTGAGCCTTCCTGGACAGGTACATGCATGGCTTGTCTGCCCACATCCCCTTTTCTTCTATTCTTTAGATAATACTCTCACTCTTTCTCTTTCTCTTTCTCGCTCTCTCTCTCTCTCTCTCTCTCCTCTATCTCCCCTATATTTTTTTTCTTTTCTTTCACTGTCTCTTTCCCTCAGTCTAACAACCGGTAAATTGTCTTTTATACACTAGACAACTCTTTGTCATCTTCCATGTACCCTGGATGTTTTACAGCAAGCAAAAGGGAAATTTTAATTTCTTTCGTAAAATAATGTGTACTACATAAACGATGCCTTTGATAATTGTTTTATGCATGAAATTTCCTAGTAAAACATGTTACATGTACTTAAGGATAATATCGATAAAATGTACTCTGACAAGCACTCACTTAAAGAGATTACTACAAAATCAATTCCCTAAATATGCTTGTCAGATTCAGGTGTCATATTAGGTTACTCTGAAGTGTCTTCGATGACGCATAAATTATACTTATTTCATTTGGCATGTCTTGAGCCCGCTTTAAAGTCTTTCCACTTGATTCTTCCTCTCCGCTTCTCATGCAGCCAATTCTCAGTCATGCCATCCATCATCAAATAATTTTTCCAGTAGATATGAAGTGACAGACTAGCTAGGACTGTGTCGGAAAAGGGGAAATGAGCCAACATCGCTGATGACATGATTGATGAACTTGTCGTTCGGCATTCAATTTCAGAGTCTCATACACCTGCCGTCTTGACATTTGCATATTCCCTTTGATTGATTCTTTGCTTTGGGCACAGTAGCTTGCAGGAGAATTCACTGGCATTTCTGACACTTCGCTTTTATAGGGAGACCCATCAATCTATGCCTGCCATCAACTACTTGTACAAGTTATAGTAAATCCTTTTATTGATTTGAATTATTTATTGACATGTACATTGTAAATGGTACCCCATCAAGTGGTATCTTCAAGAATTTATAGTGATGTAAAATATATATCATATATATATGTATATATGTATAAATCAACACCAGGTCTGTGTTTTATGTTATTCCATGGTATGTATCATGTTTGCCACTATGAAAATTGCACAAATGTGATCTCTCTATGTAAATCCTTTCTTGTTTTAAATGACAAGAGATGACATGAATACACTGTACCAAGAAAATATAGAGATGGGTGTAGTGTTCAATCCCTTCAGGAAGAACTGCTGGCAAAGTATTTCATGAATTTTGCACCCATAGCTGTGTTTCCTCTGTTTTGTACTGGCAAGTTACTATTTCATATGGAGAATTACCTTCTGTGACATATAATTCCCAGATAATGGTGCGATATAAATGTTTGTTATTAGCACTTCGCATTCCAGAAAGTCATCATACACAAATGTTAATGGCTTTGTTCCTCAAAATTGAAGAAGAATTATGCAAATTTTCTTGTTCATGCAGAGCTCACAATAACTGGAGCATATAGTGTATATGTGGACTATTGCACACACACACACACACACACACACACACACACACTCACACATTCACAAAATATCACAAACAAGAATGCTTGTAAATGATATACTTTCAGGTGACAAAATGAAAATATGTTAGACAAACTGCTGGCAAGCTAACATGTAAGTGATGAATCTTCTAATTTCACTTGTTTATGATCATTTTTTTCAAGGACAAGTTCACCTTCATAGACATGTGGGTTGAGTGAATGCAGCAATATCAGTAGAACACATCAGTGAGAGTTTGAGGAAAATCAGAGAAATCCATTCAAAAGTTATGATTTTTTGAAGTTTCTGCTCAGTCACGACTGAACGAGAAGACTACTATAGCTTGTGATGTCACATGTGTACAACGATATAAAGACAGAATAAAGAAATTTCAACATATTTTCACTTTTCTCGCATAACAAAAGAGCACTCGACTTCTTTCTTTCAGAAGTCTGGGGGAATAATATCACCCTTAACATATGTCAGTAACAAGTCGAAGAAATGTGCACTTTATTAAAAAGCAAAGTAAATTGTGAAATTCTCTTTTTATTTTCCTTATATCGTTGTACGCATATGACATCATACACTGTAGTAGTCTTCTCATCCAGCAGTGACGGTGCAGATACTTTAAAAATTATTAACTTTGGAACGGATTGTCAGATTTTCCCAAAACTTTCGCTGATGTGTTCTACTAATATTTTTGCATTCACTCAATCCACATGTATATGAAGGTGGACATGTCCTTTAACCTCCTTTATCTTAATGATACATTTTTGTACCATGTACTTCTACAGCTTGATACATTTGATTTAAACTCGCTTTAAGGATCCTGGAACTTTAAGCCCACCTCAGTGCAAGGAAGCACAGTATATACAATGTACACATATGTCTGCAATCCACCTGTTTCTTCAGCTTATAGAGTAGAATCCCTTTACAACTCTGTCTGTCTCAAACAAGAGTTGACCTGATGCTGGGGCGCACAAGTGGCCAACAGGCATTAATCATCCAAAGTTATGAGTTCGCCAGTTTCTCGTCACGTATACAGAACCTTTGCACAAAATGCAATTACATATTAAGGTTAGGTCTCAATGCATTACAAAAGGATCATCATGTCCATACATGTACACCTGCCTTTTACATTTAGTGTCATCCTACTAAAACACAAAAACAAAAATCATTTCAAGTATCGACATGTTTATCAAAAGGTGCTCATTATCAAATACGTGTCAATAGTGAACTAAAGCAACCCTTTTTCAACTAGAAAAGCACTCTGAGAGCGCAAACCTCCGCCAAGCAGCTACTTTCCATCGATGATCTTGCTCTTCCCGAAGAGATTTTTCTCCTCTCCAGGACTGGGGAAAAGTTGTTTGGGTGCTTCCATAGAGATCAGTGATTTCCACCCGTAGGTATACATGCGGAAAAATCGCCCGATTTCCCAATATAGAAGCCTTTGGTACATCATAAACCCTCAGCTGCGCCCCGCGCCTCGCCCTAGCACGCACTTAGGTGCACATTTGAAAACCTCAAAAATGCGCAGCTTGAACTCCCAAGTTCATTGACCTTACCTGTCAAAATATCAAAAATCCTTCATAAATTCCCAAAGAATTATTGTATCACTACTAAATTTAATCATTTGTTACTTGTGTCATTCTCAACCTTTCCTGTAAGTTTCATCTAAATCCATTCACTATTTTTTGAGTTATTTTGCACACAGACAAACAAACAAATAAACAAACAAACCAACGGTAACGAAAAAATAACCTCCTCCCTTGGCGGACGTAAAAATCAGTGTGGAAGATTTCACACAGTATTATTGTTTGTAGTAGTAGTGATTTATGGACTTAAAATGCACAATAACAATAACAAAAAAAGAAATTTAATAGAATTATAACAGGCCTTTATTATAAAAACATAGGGGTACAGTTGGGAAAACTGCTTTGAATATCTTGTTTTTAAAAAAAAGATTGTTTTTGAAAAGCTCAAAAAAAAAATATTTGATCTCTTAAAAAGATAGATGTCACAGATAGCTACTTTTGTATAGATTTGACATCTAAATCCTTGTGTCATGATGGCCCTTCAAAAGTCCCCTGGATTCAAGGGATGCTTTCAAAGGGTCTGATGTCTTTAATAACAGGTCAATTCAATATAGGATATGTTCATATGTAGCAAAATAAACAAATAAATAACCATCTATATCTCAAAAAAAAAAAATCTGACGCTTCAAATTCATAGTGCAACTCAAATGACATACAGCTGCGGCACATGAATATCCTACATAGTTTTACGCACCTTATGTTCTGTTACAACAACAAAAAAAGTGATGTCTTTATGTTCTTGTCGAAAAATGAAATAAAAATTGAAATTGAAATTGAAATTGATGCCATTATTCGAAATGACTGCAAGCCTTCTTTGTCCTGTCCACCATATTATTATGCTGTGGGAAACCTAATGAGCAGATGATCACGGTGACATGAAAATGTGAAAACTACACTTTCATTTTATTTCATAGAAGAGCAAATGTCAGGAATGTATCTCAAAAAAAAAAGAAGGGAAATTTCAAATTTTATAGAGTGACTAAAATCCACATCAACCTCACAAAGAAAGTGAATCATTGTTTTCATATAAAAGATTGTATCTCACTTGATAGCATACTTTGGAGTGAAAATGCAATGTCGGTGAAATGAGTAAATGCACACGTGAAATTTCATCTCTGTGTATGTTTCTGTCAATTAACCAATTCTGGGTGGATTTCCATGGAAAATTTCACATTTTTGTCAGATACATTGGAAAGGATGTAGATTCTCAAAATGTCTTTCTCATTTGAACATACGTTGTATGCCACTTATACGTCTACAGTTTGCCACTCACAATTCAGACATCCCAGAGAGGTGGTATGCTGTACTGATCAGTATTCTGCCATCGGACAAGAACTTGGTATGCATCTCACAGTTGATGTGAGATTAAAGCAGAGCATCCTCCAATCTGATCCAGCAGCAACATGATTCAATATTCAAGACATATTCACATACACACACATACACACACACACACACACACACACATAGATGTATGCATACACACATACAGAGGATTGTAGTTATATACATACACACATATGCACATACACAAGCATACATGCAAACACAAAAAGGTCACAAGTGGCTCAGAGGATGGAATATGATAATTTTTGATGGGTATCACAAAGCTGTTGCTAGGAGGGAAGTCCATCATAAAAACAAACAAAAGGGGGAAAATTGCTGGACAGGACTAGATTTGGAGCAGCCACGATGGATTTTGTTCTGGTTTGGGATATTGTTGGTTATCCTCAAGGTGAACTATTCACCTTTCTCATTCAAAATATCTAGCGACCAATAATAGTCACATGTCTGATGTTATCAAGATCAGGACAATGATGAAAGATGCATTCTACCTTGCTTTAAAGGGATTTTGTTGGCTCACTTTCCAATGATGTATGAACTATTCGCAGCTGGTTCCTAAACTTTCTATCATTTGCAAAATACTGTAAAGACAGCCAATGCATGGGGGAATTTGTCTGTTCAGATTTGCAGTATCCGTGTTCGTATTTTCCTTACTAGTAATAAACCCGTGGCTGACATGCTTATGAGTCAACTTTCAAATACAGGTGTAATTACAGTAACAGTATCTTGTTAGGCATGGAGAGTATGTATGCATGTCACAAGACAGGTCATACTTGAAGGCATGGAAGACATCTACCTGATATTAAACAAGATGACACACACAAGCAAATTAATCTGTTAACAATATCAAAGAGGGGACTTGTATTTTCTGCAAAGGCCTCATTCCCATCATGAATTATACATTGCATATCAGAGCAAAACTGTCCCACCCATACTTTTTGGAACTTTATATTGCAGAGTAATTCAATCAGTTCAAGATTTTCTAATTCAGTGACTGCCATTTAGTATTATGACTATATTTCAACACACTGACATTTGTTTAAAAAGTTATCTTTTTAATTGCTTAATAGTCTAATGCTCAAAAACTGAAACTTAAATATTCAGTTTATTTTGTACTGAGTCCAGACACAGTAAAATTATTTCATTTATACATAGCAATCCCATGCATTTTGGCAGAAATCAGGTCCACGTAAATGGTGCTATCAAATAACACAAATGCCAGAAACTGTTGTACAGATTGCTAACTTTGGAGAAGATTACAATACATCTGTCCCATCATAAACAAGCACTAGATGACAGTCTATTAACCCTCTGCCTATGGGAACTTTATCAAATGTATGGGAAGTTGTCACATCTCACAGGCAATAAGTTAAATAGGCCCTACAAGGTAGTAGAGGGTAGATGTGAGTAGGCACTGTGTCTTACAAGTTTTGATTGTGTCAACTCTTTAGGTACAGTAGGGAGGTGGGCGGTATAATATATAGAGCACAGGTGTCCTGACAGCAACAGCGTTGCCCCACTTGTTTCTTCTGTGCAACATTAGGATGTCTGTTGTCACACTGGTGCCAACCACATTGCGTCAGCTCGAACTTCAAAGTCTCAACCCAATCCCTCCTGTCCCCGTAACAAACAACGGAAAAGCGGTTGGGATCGGAAGAATTCAATCACGGGGCTTATGATTGGATATGAGCAGTAATCCCTCTACTTTGGTAAATCGTGACCTTGCACTTCTTGCTATTTCAGTTCACACTCCTCCGTCCCTGCCTGCTAAAAGGAATATGTGATGAAGATGCCATAGGAACAAACAAACAGCATGCTTGCATAAGATTCCAATGAGTCATCATCCGCCCAGTGAATCATGGGAACTCACCTGTACAAGTAATTCCACCCTCCTCTCATCCAGCAGGACCACTTGTGTTCTCCTGCCCTCGCTCATCTGAAAAGAGACAGGGATAAAAGGTGAACAGTACTGCATCATTAAAAACTGCTCCTCGAAGCCTCTTCACTCGTCATGGCAATAACTTCACAGGCAACCGCATGTACTTTTGAATTTCATCACCATCCATGGACAATACGGGAATTGACCATCGTCATTCCATGCACTACCTGCAGACAAGGGAGCCAATCTGCATGTTGGGACTTGCACATCTCATTATTCATTTGGAACACAAATACTGTGAGCTTTATCTTTCACAGAAGGAAGTTTATTAATTTAATGAAGCACAGGGACTCCTTGTAGGATGTGTAACATCAATATTGCACTGATAAGGGACTTCAGGTTTCTACTACAAGTACACTGAACAACAACAAAATAACAATAATGCCCTTTGTCACTCTGAAGTTCAGCATTAATGTCAAAGGTAAATTTCACAGGTACATTAACACTGTCAATGAAAAATATTAACAGTCTGGCATCTTCCAATTCATTTTTACAGCAAGAATTTCAAAACAAAATAGACATCATTTGTAAAGAGTGGACACTGAATGCCTTTTACAATGTATATCGCTTTACCCTCTCTACATGATTGCTGTGGAATTACAATGTTTTGACTGCAAAGTGTTTACTAGCAGTGCAGTTAGGCAATCCAGAGGCAGTGTCTCAGGAAATGATAACTCTTCAACAACTTCCCCCAGGAAATTGTCGTGCATGATAAAACCATAACAAATGTAGTAATATACTGGTATTAAGCACTTTTAATGCACATTGTCAAATACAGCTTGATAGTCTCAAAATAAAGACATGACCATTGCACACACACTTGAGAATGTTCCCTAGTTGTTTTGCTTCTTCTATGCTGACACAAGCAGAAACCTAATGAACCACACATATATTTTTTTAAAAAAAAAAAAATCTCAAATGGACTGTATGGATCACTGCACTGTCTTCACTAGTGCCATCTGCACCAAACCCATTCAAACACTTATTGATTAAATAGCCTAGAAACAAACAAAAAAATACATAATAGCAATGAATACTACTTATGATATTAAATGAATGTTTAACAGATTGCATCTTTCACAAGATTATTGCCCATAATATTAAAAACAGGGATGCCAGTTAGAAAGGAAGAGCCTGAAAATCACAACAACAAAAAGGCCAGTTTATATATGAAAGGGCCTAAAATTTGATTTTACCAGGCCTGAATTCAGGTTTTTGCCTGAAAACTGGTATCCCCTAAAAAGCACAAGTGCAGATGTAAAATAAACACAACATACAGATGTACACACGGTTGTACATGTACCTTGTCCCACACAGTGTCTGCATTTGCCTTGGGATACCTGAGCATTGTTATATGCAGTCTGTACCATCATGTACATGTACTTTGTATGCACAACACATAACATCACAGCTGTTTCACACTGTTTACATTGTAAACCTCACTCAAACCCTCCCCCTCACAATAGTGACAATACTATTAAAAATAAAATCTTTATGCCATTTTAGAGATGAATTAATTAAGGTGAGCATGATAGCAGTTAGCTGGCTTATAAATATTGTCGTAAGACAAATTCTTTGAAATATCTGACTTGCACATTACACACTAAAAAAAAAAAAAATCAATGTCTGTACAAGAGTGGCTCTAGAATGTAGGCCTACATGTACATGGTACACATGTTTCACATTGTTTTTATGACGCATCACTCAGTATCCTATGTATACGTATGCCTTTCATATAGAAGGCAAGATCCTATAGGCCCCTATTATAGAAACAAAAACAAAAAACTGTGCAGAAGCAGGAAAAAAATAAATGGGAGACTTCTATTTCTCTTCGCTAATTTTGTGTTCACAAGGACTGACAGCTGGAGTATCTCATTTTGCAACCTTGGCCTACTAGCTCCAAGCAGTCAATTTCTGATTAGTCACCTTAACAATACAACCATTGCACTATAATGTAGCTCCATGATATGACCATGTCTTGGACAATCACTATCCCATCACTGACTCTGTTTCCTCTAGCATTTAAAACATAAGGAGCAAGTTGCTTCACTTTCACCATCACTGACTGAAATTTGTCAAAAGATGAGAGTACATTGGTTTTGCTCTAGACAAATCATATATACCAAGTCTCATGAAATGTCATGGATTGCTTTAATAAGATAAAGAACACTCCAAATTAAAGCTTCAGTTGATTTTGATATGTACATTGTATGCTGAGGTACTGTACATCTAACAAACAGCAGTAGAAAAATCATTAAAAACTGATATACACTCAGCAAAAAAAAGAAAGTAAACACTTTTTTCAAGTTCATCTTTCTCATAGACTATTTGGCTAATAATGGTATTTCATATCATAGGTAATTTAATTGGCTATAAACCCAGGTCAATAAAAAGGGAAACTTGAGCGAACACATCCGTTTTTCTCTTCCATGGCACAAAAGTAAAAATTGTAAAAATGGACAAGTTGTTATTCAAGCGTGTATGCTGTTCCATATAACAATGAGAACAAAAGACAAATTCAACACAATAAAAATGCAAATTAATTTGTAAAACTAAACCTATGATCTCTATAATGTCTCTGTAACCCTCCAAAGATAAAGAAAGATAAAAAATGATGGAAGAAATTGAAGAATCTTCTGTCAAATTTATGGTCAAAAGACATAAGAGAAAAAGTAATGGTAACAAAGAAGGTTAAAGGACAAGTTCACCTTCATAGACATGTGGGTTGAGTGAATGCAGCAATATTAGTAGAACACATCAGTGAGAGTTTGAGCAAAATCGGACAATCCGTTAAAAAGTTATGAATTTTTGAAGTTTCTGTTCAGTTATGGCTGGATGAAAAGACTACTATAGCTTGTGATGTCACAGGAGTACAACGATATAAAGAAAGAATAAAGAAAATTCAACATATTTCCATTTTTCTCCCATAACAAAAGAACACTCGACTTCTCTCTTTCAGAAGGCAGGGGGAATAATATTACCCTTAACATACGTCAGTAGCAAGTCGAAGAACCGTGCACTTTATTCAAATAGTAAAGTTTTGTGAAATTCTCTTTTTATTTTCCTTATATAGTTGTACGCATGTGACATCATACACTGTAGTAGTCTTCTCTTCCAGCAGTGACTGCGCAGATACTTAAAATATTCGTGACTTTTGAACGGATTGTCCAATTTTCCTCAAACTTTCACTGATGTGTTCTACTAATATTGCTGCATTCTCTCAATCCTTATGTATATGAAGGTGGACTTGTCCTTTAAGTCTGAAGCATTATTCCAAATGAAGAAAATTTGAAATAATATTTGGTTCCTGAATTTGTTTCATGCATTCTTAAATTCCTTCAGTAAAAAATGAAATGAAGAAATTCCGTCCATTTTACTACCTTTGTGGCTTGCTCCCTATATCATTTAGAGTTTTAATTGATGGAAAATTCTTATGTTCCACCTTCAGTTTCCCCACTATGTTTTTGTTTTAGAATATAAAGAGAAACAAGGGAATGGAAACTTATTTCTGCTAAATTTCATTCATGTCTCTCATTGCGGGAAATTGGTATTTTGTTATTATTCCTATCTTGGAGGGCATTTGCGAATGAATTTCAATATGTCAATTTTTGCGATTTTTACTTTGCCTTGGAGGAGAAAAATGAATGTGTTCACTCATGCGTAAAGTTTCCCTTTGTATAGACCTACTAGCTTGATAGCCAATTAAATCATCTTTAATATGGTATATAACACAATGATTTTCATCAAATTCTTCTATGAAAAATATTAATTGGAAAAAGTGTTTACTTTCTTTTTTTCTTTCTTTTTTTGCTGAGTGTATATTGTGTGGAACAGAAGAACACTTTTAACATAGAGTAGCTGTGCCTTTAAGGCTGCGAAAAGGCAGAGAAGTAACATGATCATGAACTTGGGAAGAAATATTGCACTGTAGCTCATGCTGTGAAATATTTTTTTTAAAAGTTGGCATGGCACTGAACAAAGTGATTTCAAAGGAACATACACACTTTGCATTGCACTTGGTGGAAGACCGTGCTCTTGTACAGTTGTACTGACCACTACCGAAGATGTATCAGACATTCTACAAGCTTTGTGGTAGGTCTTCAATCAATGGTTATTAGGCCGTCCACACATGAGTTGTCACAAACGAAGGAGAGGATGAGGAAGTCTGCTGAAATCTGTTGAAGTGAGTGATGATTGAGCCATAGAATGAAATTGACCTGTCTCTTAGTATCATATGCAATTGAGAGTCACTTAGGCCATAATGGTCAAATCATCAGCCAGAGTCAAGGAGCGTCACTTTCTTGTCAGCAACTGATCAATGAGGCTGTATTCCTTGGCATGTAGCCAGGCCTTGGATACATCAAGGAGAACTTGAATACATGCACCTAAAAGTTTAGGCCTTGTGCATGAACACGAATGCAAACCTCACAACAGAAAATGAAAAATTTTATAAAGATTTGCCATCCCACCTATAAAAAAAAAAAAAAAAAAAAAAAAAAAAAAAAAAAAAATCTGGCAAATTGCTGAGAAGCTACAATCATATCAACATGATGAGATGAATTAATTCATTAACACTGTAATAAAATCTCTACCATCTTTTCTTCTGTGTTTCTGTCATCTTTTAAAAGATGAAACAACAAAGTGGGGTCACCAATATCTTCGAGAAGTAGTTTAAGCACAAAATCTGTGTCATCGAGCTCTTAAATGTCTGAAGTGGCAGGGCTGCCATTTCAATTACAGAGGCAAAGAGCGGCCATATCATTTGTCCCGCCTGCCGCTTTCCCATGAAATATTGATTTGCCCTAACCGCTGGGAGGTGCCTTGTGTGTTAACCCTGCGCAACTTTCATGAGCAATTTTCAGTGCTCCTCTCGCAAAGAGTGCACAGGATGATTGCCTTTGGTATGATTTTTTTTTTTTTTTGTTAAATCCCAAGGTTATCTCATGAGCTGAAGTGACAACATCGCTGATGCATACATTGTATATTACATCTGCAAGTTTGCAGCAGGTCTAGAAGAAATGTCAGTTTAATAAATCAAAGTGAATGAAACGTTCAGAACCATACATCAAAGTGGTTTTTTTTCCTCATCCATAAAATTAATTTTTCATAATGTGCATGTTGAATTTTCATTTGGCATGTTGGGTGGTCATTTTGTCAAGCAACTTTGCTTTTTGTGACAGCCCTAGTGACAAGTTTCAGTTATCATTACATGACAAGAGAAAAAACAGCATTTTAGACAAGGTCAAAATAAATGTTCTTCTACATAAGTACATACATGTAATTTGATTAGAAAAGAAATCCACTATTGACATTGCATCTTTGTTTTGAAATATTTCTGTGTATGTCTTTAAAATATTATTGTATACTTTACCACTTATTCATTATGCATACATGTATGTACACTTGTATGTGATGTGTTTTATTCTTTATGACTACATTTTGTATTCTATTTCCTTTCAATTTTAGAATCATGAAGAGTTGAAGTTCATATACAGTGTAAAATGAACTGAACTGAAATTATGTGATTCTCATCTGGGGCATCTTATGTGTACAAGCATTTCCCATCTTCCAACATGACACCAAGGATAAGAGATGTCTTTTTAACCCGTTCCATATGGGAGCCAGGTGGCCTGTGTATAAAGTCCATGGGATTTTCAAAATTCAGTATAGAACCGGTTACCTGTAAGTATGCTTGAGCTAGAAGGACATACAAATGTACAATGTGCATTGAATACAGATGTGCAGCCAAACATTCCATATATATGTTATGTAGGTCTAATATTACAGCAATAAACATAAAACCGTGAGTATTAAAGTTGGTGTCCAATCAGCATGGTTATTTAATACATAGCAACCAAACTGTGATTGAAACACATTTCATATCAAATTTATACATGGCAGCATTCACAGTACAAAATGTATGTCATTCCCGCTCCCGCAAAGAAATATATCCTGTGCTACTGTACAATTGTCACAGAAGACCCCTGGTTGAGACAGTCTATCAAAATACTCATCCTGAATGGAAAAAAAAAAAGCCATTATCTTTATTCACTCAGCTCAACTCCATCAATTTCATCTTGCATGGGTGAGGGGGACAGCCTGTCATAACATGATAAGAAGAGCACTCCGCATTGGTAAGAAATATTGCTCTCTACGCCTGCTGTGATGACAGACCACATTCACATGGTTACATTGTATTCTAACCTGCAAGAGAAACTCACTTTTAATATGGATACAATGTAGCTCGCAAAACTTGCCATGAATCAAACTGTAGCTAAGGATGCAGAATTAAACTGATATTAACTTCTTGCAGTAAAATGGATGATTTACATGTTGTACTTGGATCTCTCTCTGCCATTGATTCTGGAGATGTTGTCTATCTCTTTTCTTCTTCATCAACAAGGATCATTCCTTAATCTCCATTCTATACTCTTACACTGTATATTTCACAAATTTCTGTTTTCCTCACTATTCAAAGCAAAATCGCTGCCAATATTGTGATTGTCATGAATGCACTTTGTACATTCCCTGCAACCCTAATGCACATAAAGAGAGGTACAGTATTTTAATGTCAATGTTATGAATTCAGAGTCCATGCAAAGTAGATAACTTGGCCAATGGCAACATCTTCCATTATTTCATTGGTAAATAAAAGAATCACAGTTGTAATATCATGGCAATACAGTCTGTACTTCAGTTCAGTTCATTTTATTTGACATCAATGTAGGCCTATGGAGTGACAATATCATACACCTGTATGCAGGATTTGAAGTTGGCAATGTACAGTAGATGCTCATGCATTCAAACAATGAAAATCAGGTATCATACATTGAGTATTAAAATGCGGAACAGGACAACGGAAGCAATCTATTCTAAAAGATGCTTATATCAAGGTTACTCCCATTGTGTTGGTAAAATAAGATGAATGGAACATAAACGACTACATATATATGCACAAGAAAGACTAAATTGTCAATCTGCAGTACATGTGCAGCTGTATATGAGCAACAACAAAAAAAGTTAGTGAATAAAATCTTGTCTCTTCTATGGTGTGACATTATAAACACAGGATAATTGCAGACACATTAATTAGTGCAGCACAGCACATGCTAGTATAAATTAGTATTTACTTTATTATGAAATAGCAACTGTATCCCTAGCCTACAATAAAATTATTGCCGATATATTTTTTTTTCTCCAAAACAATACTTTTTGAAGTATTCTCATTTCAAATGTATTTATTTTCATGACTCAAATGTGAAAACAATACAACTGGTATTAAGCAACATACCTTTAAATGATAGTATGCTAAAAGTTTCAGAAAATTTCATTGATTTACATCTAGAAAATTGTACAAGAAAAATTCAGGAAATAATTTTTCCTCACATGCAGAAGAGGCTTGACATGATCCATCTGATGCTTATACTGTATGTGATTGCACAAGGACTCTTGTGAGCTTCCTGAACCTCACATATGACACATGTATGTACACTGTAAATGACTAAAACCGAACATTATTGCCTATCTTACCAAAGGCAAATTAGAAAAATCAAAAATATATTAAAAAGACTAAAACAAAAATACTCTAGTTACTAGCGCCAGCTGTTCACATGCAACATATGCTGAATATACACTGTGTACATCTAGCCCTAATGCATGCACAAACACAGATATGTCAATTGAAAGGCCTGTACAAGTTGAAGCAAAATCTAAGGTTAATTTGCAATAATCTAGAATCCACAGGCATTTACACATTGTAGCTCCTTGTATTTCAGGCCAACACTGTTGACAATCACCTTCCTCATTTTGGCAATAATTTTCTGAAAGTAAATTAGAAGAGTTGTTGCTAAAGATTTCATTCCGATTGCTAAATGATAACCTTGGTGGCCCCAGCCCTTTTAGGTAACTTTAATTTTTTAGTCTGACATATCGAAAAACAAGCAAAACATGAAAAATAACCCATACAGTTGTACATTGTATCACTGACTATAGAGATCCACTGCGTAGAGATCAATATTGTGAACCACAAAACTCTAATGGATTCCTTTAAAACATCGTCCCCTGTCTTTTCAAGCCTTGCTGGGGGATTATTGACACAATATCATGTACAGTGTACAATGTAAATGTTTACATACCAAAATCTAAAACACAGAGGAACTACAAACATTATATATTTCCCCCAATTTATATTGTTTTCACCACCTGTGGACTTTAATCTCTTTAAAATACAATACAGTACATTGTACCTGCCTTTGCATTAAAAGTCCTTCTGCACTGTTTGTATTTGCACAAGGCAAACTCCATCCAATTACTGGTAAATCAGCCCACAGACTTGATTTGTTGAGGTAGTTTGCATCATAAAATCACGGCATTTATCAAAGCTACTACCAGATCATAAGGATGTTGCTGTGTCTAATATCAGACATCTGACGAGTCCTGTTTGTTTTACACCAGCTTCAACGAATTTCAAAACTCCCCTCTTCCAGGACATGTAAAATGTGGTAGTATGTGAAACTCATGGCGGTTAATCCAGGCCATTATAATTACTGTATATGACATGGTCCAATAAAACTGATAGTATGTTCTATAGTACACTACTAAAACAAGTTTATAACTAGAACCGGAATTTGTCAACACTGACAAATTAGGTGATCCGATTTTTTTTAAATCAATGATTCGAGTCCTGATAGTGTAAAGTCTCAGCTACAACATGTTAAAATCTGAGAGAAATTCACCGAAGCATAAGTAAGATAGTGCTCGATAAAGAGAGTCATGTCAATTTTCACATCTAAAAAATTCCCTCCCATAGAGATAACACGTCATAACGAAGATAGAAAAAGAAGTACATATGACCTTTGACCCCACTTTGCACAGACAAGATGGCATCTGAGCAAAATGTGGTTATTTTATGAAATGATTCCTGTTTCATGGTCTTTACGTGTGCAAAATATGGGAAAGATAGGACATGTATTTATCATGATACAGGATGAAACATCTATGACCTTTGACCATAATTTACATACCCAAGATGGCGTCTGATCAAGTAGTTGTTATTTTGTAAAATAATGTCCGTGACATGAACTAAACATATGCAAAATATGGTGGTGATAGGGTATGTTTTTCTTGAGTTATTGCACAGAAAGTTGCAGAAAGACAGAAATATTTCAATACATCGAAGATAAGCTTTAATTTCAACCAAGTTTTTAGACATGATTCCGACAACGTATGAAAAAACGAAGGGCACATTCACGATAGCCCTAGGTCTCAGCTACAACATATTAAAATCCTAGAGAAATTCACCGAAGCATAAGTGAGCTAGTGCTCGATAAAGATAGTCATGTCAATTTTCATTTCCATAAAAATTGCACTCCCATAGAGATTACACGTAAACTGGTCAAATTTGACAAGGTTACCTTCAATCATTTTTTTCGAGTTGATGCCGTCATCTAATCAAAATTTTGTAATACATTTCTGAAAGAGCATTCCATAAGCTACAACATATTGAAATTTAGGTGAAAATTGGCAAAGGATAAGTGAGATACACTCGAGTGAACTTGAATTTTGATGACGTCATTTTGAAAATTTACTTTTTTTACTTTATTAAGAAATTTGATATCTTTCAATCATTTTGCCAGCATAGCCAATCCATGAAATAACATGTACAACTCATCAGCTTTCGGAATATGTCAAGAAAATGTGGGGTCATTGTCCATCCTGATGAGTAAAATCCGATTTAAAATTGGCGGTTTTTTGGCATAGTTGCACTGTGTATCCCCATTGACGCACGCGCGGAATTTTGAATTTGACGGGCCCGTATGACGTCATATTGAGTCGGATCGACTTGAAACTTGGTAGAAATATTTCTTGACATTTTGGACACCCGATCCGGGTAAAAAAATTGAAAATTTCTATTGCATATGAGCTGTGTGTGCGAATATGTGCGCACGCATACGCGTCCGTCCATTTTTTTCAATTTTTCAAAAAATGCTCCAAATGGTCTGAAACGTGTGCAAAAAAAATTGGAGCTCGATTTGAGCATACAAATATTTCAACGCGCACGTACGCGCGCGTTCTAAGATAAATATGAATTTTCACAATATGAGTAGAATCCGCTTGACTTAAAATATATGTGACGTAAATTTCATTGAAGAATTCTATTTTATTAATGAGATATGCATGAAAATGTGTTTTCATATAATGACGTCATAGTGACGTCACGGTCGACTGATCACTATGATTTTATAAAATTTTTCGTCTTTGGGACATGATACATATATAGTATGAGTTTGAAATTGATACTGTGAGAACTTTCTGAGTACGTAGATACACAACTTTTGTCCAGAAATAAAGAAAGAAGAAGAAGAAGAAGAACAAAGAATCCGTACAGATACAGAAGGTGATCCGAGAGGATACTCGGATCACCTAATTAGTTCTTGGCAGGGCAACAGATCAAACTTGGCAATAATACCCTATCCTGACACCAGTAGAGGGCTATCTTTTTAGCTTTAATACTGTAGTCAGTCATCATATCCCATTGGCACATTTCTGGGGCAGTTTGCTTTGTTTGCTTACATTTTTTTTTTTATTTTAGGGGGGTACATATATTGATTTGTTTCAAGTTTTTTTTTAACTGATTCTGCATGTGTGTATGTGCATGTGTGCATGTGTGTATATACATGTATGTGTATGTTCATAACGTGAATATAATGTACCATTGTACATTTAAACCATGCAGTTAGACTTTGTGAAACTAGAATATACATGTAGGCCCTATTTGTAGTTGGGGTATGCACCCCAACCTCTTTTGGGTTGTTGTTTTTGTTGTCATTTTATTGCTGAAATAAACTTCTCTCAAATCCATATTAATACAGTTTGTGCACAAGAGAATTTGGCAAACACCAAACACCTTTCACATTTTTTCCCCAAATGTTTTGGCTACCTCATAAGCCACAGGATGTTACAGCTTTGTCATTCAGATTACACGATCTGATAAATTCATTGAAAAAGGGCAGGACTATAAATAATTCTGATGCTCTGTACTTGTTGGACATTATTTCAGTCACTTGTCCTTTAAAGAAAAAAATGAACAGAAAAAATTAAAGCAAGTATATATGGCATGGTGCTGCGTGATTCATCGATCGATGCTCCTAAAATAATTGCATTGCCCAAGTAGATATGCCACTCATCTAATTTCTATCATATTACCTTGGCTGATTGACAGACTGTGCACTCATCCAAGTGCCACATTGAGATCAAGAGTCATGTGTATGCCAAGCTGCCTTTCATGTACCACAGGAATATGACAGCCTCGTTGCATCAGTTGCCAATAGAGCTACACTGTACATCGTAGTACCATGAAAGCACAATGTACATTTGTAACTAGACCATTTTGCATCACATAAAATGGTCTCCATCTCTATGCCTATAAGACATGTACATGTGCCTGTACACATATACATGTTTGATATGATTATTAATAATGCAGATGAATGTAAACAAAGAAGCAATCTACAAAAATACCAGTACAGCTGTATGATTTTAACAACAAAAAAAAGCCCACACTTTTTTTTTCTATTTCGACTAATTTTCTACTTCCATTCTTGATTTTCAATTAGCTGACAGCAACTTCCATGTGTCTACACAACATTGAATATAACTTCTTACTCATCCTCACAAGCCATTTCAGACTGCCACAGACTAAAATTTGCATCTCTAACCTTCTCACATCTGGCTATTATTCTTAATATTGTCATGTCACTACTCAACTTTCCCCTTCAGCAATGTGACCTAACATCAAAGCTATACGGTGGTACTGCATGCATACAGTAGTATCTGCAGGTCAGTCTGTAGGTACAATATGTTAACCTCACAGTGAAGAAGCCCTACAGGTACATTTTCTAGACTCTCCAGACAGATCTTTAGGAAGCAACCTGCTACTGATGGAAGCACTGCATTTAGCCACTATGAAGGACCCTCATGCAACACATGTACTGCTTCAATCAAACATTCTGGGCAGCAGGTTAAAATTGCACTGTCTTTCTCTCTCCTCGAACCCCACAATTGTACCCCTTTCATCCCTTGGGGGGCATTTCAAGCAATCTGATTCCATCCCTGAATGAAGTCATCTGATGATTCCAGGACGAAATTCAACATCACACACTGCTAGACAGAACAGGAATTGACAAGCAAAGTCATTGAAGATTTTCTTTCCTTTTTTTTAATTTCATTTAATTTAAAAGTACGATCTGGGAGATCATTCTTGGCCATGGGTCTCACCAGAGGGAAGTGTGCACAGAATCACGGGAAATTTCTGAAACGGAAAGAACAGCTATAGATGGGGCGATAGTTCTTCAAGCTATTTCCTGCCTAAACCTACAAGAAGGACACCTGATGACATCACGTATTGATTTCCCAATGATTGGGTCTGTCACGATGGTAGGGATGGAACTGCCCCAAGACACGTACCAATATCCCCTAACCCTTCCCCTTTCTTCCCTACTACACCTCCGCGGAAGCGGTTGAAAGTGCACTGGGTACAAACCTTAAAGGCATAATTTACCATGTGCAGATGAAACAAAGAGCGAGCATTGATGCTCTAAAATAGTTTTAAAATGTGAGTTAGGGATAGAAACAGCCACTGTGAAAATTTCAATCGGTAAAATCGGTGTTAAGTATTGTTAGATATGCAAAATGTGAACAATAGATACATGTATAATAAAAATGTTTCCAGACTAAACCGCCAACAGTTACGGTTTATTGAGAAAAATACAGGTACATGTATCTCCTTATATTTTAGGCTTCATCGCAAAAATTTCATATGAGAGGATGTTTTGTGGTGCAACAGACCTACACATTTGCATTAAATGTTATATCTACAATATGTAGAACATCTTTTTAAATCACTGTTCCCAAAGGTAAGCAGGGTCTTTGTTTAAAGCCCTGCAACAGTCTTTGGAAACCACCCTCGAAAATATGCTCAAGCAAATGCACTTGGTTCGCCCCATGTTTATATGACATGCCATTATCAACAAAA
Organism: Diadema antillarum; assembly: GCF_040938485.1. NCBI lineage: Eukaryota > Metazoa > Echinodermata > Echinoidea > Diadematoida > Diadematidae > Diadema > Diadema antillarum. The sequence goes on along the minus strand of NW_027271364.1, from coordinate 186,474 downwards.
TTTTTTGAAGACAAAGTATCATATGCTGATAACAATAATTGACATTTATCATCACTGAATAAAAAAAGAAATAACAGCATATTGTACCACATTGTACCAGCTATTTAACACCTTTGTACTTTTTTTTTCTTTCTTTTTTTTTCTTGCTCATGAATGACTGGTCCACCATTCCAGATGCTACCAGAATATATGTCTCAAGTACAAAGAAACAATGTACACATGAGTTTTAGAAGGGTATAACAGGCTTTTAAGTTTGGGTTTGGGCACTTTCCTTTTTTAATTACAACCATTCAATTTAATTTTCAAATGCATTCCCTTCCTCTAATTTGAAAGCTTTTCAAGTTCATTTTCTTCCTTCTTTTTTTTTGCACAAAAGAAATCATTCCAATAATGTGCAATTTCCCCTCTTGTTGCCCCTCACCATCACTGATATGAAGGCGATTTCATGATTTCAAATCCCTTCATTTGGTTAATGTGTTTTTGTGGCTCTGCATGAAATATTACCCTTGGGCTAGCGTGTTGTCAGTATTCATAATCAAAATATTGACAATATTAGCAAGCAGATCACCTCCCTCGCAGGTCTCAGGTTGCTTGCGAAAATTGAATTCCAGCACACTGGAGTGATGAGCACTGCCCTTGAAAGTCATGTCTCTTTGTGGGCAGAGTAAACAAAGATGCCCAAGAGCTAGCCTTATTTCAAGTCCTTTGTGTTCCATATAAATATGTCTACCAATTTCATACTGTAAAAGGGGAGATTTTAGCATGAGTAATTTTTCGCGCTGGGCCAAATAAGATGAGTTTCGCATGTTTTTAATTCTGCAGAATCAAGACATAACTGGTACAGCACATAGCAAGCAAAAATATTCACATTCATTTATTTTTGCGCTAGTTTCTGGTTGCGTGAAATGTGTGAAAATTTCAACATCGCAAAAATTTCCACTTTTACAGTATTACATTGTATCATAAAATGCCAAGTTTACAGAAATTTGCAATTATGTAGTTTATGGAAGTTGATGGATACCTCACACTGCACACTTGTTAATTGGCAAAGCCAGAATGAAGCAATTTGTCATGAGATCATTCATACATGGTTTCTATACTCAACATTCCTTTTAGTTTTACTGGATATTCCAGACTGAATCATTCAACAAGCATTCAGTTCAGTATCTTTGCATGCATACGCCTTAACTCTAGCCCGCTAAGTAAATCTCCATACTATAAGAAGCCATGAGCAGTGGGGGAAGGAGCACAATTAAGTCATTGAAGCTTGCAGTGGAAGAAAGACAGAGACACCATGTACATTGTATACTGATTATGGGAATGACTATGCACTGTAACCAATTCTCTCTTTTCAGGCAAGCTTCATCATCATGGCTTGGCAAACCCTCTTGGTTTTATCACACTTGCAGAATAATCACAAATCACCATTCGTACAATATACATTTTGTATGGTACACTTTGTATACCAAAATAATTGGATTTTGTCATACTGTACGTATACATTGTACAGTTGTAGTCCACTTAAGGGGTAACCAGAATCCAAACATACAGAGTAAATTGGTTTCTAGCTATTAAACAAACTTTGAACACGAATGATTTTAATATCATGATTTATGAATTGCAATTGTACTTGTACGCATATCACAATCAAAATCAACAGCAAGCACAAAAAGGGGAGGGGACACAAGTAGTTCAACACTGGAAGATTTTATTTTTGATAACAGTTATTCGATGCACTGTATAGTGTTGTATCCACTGTAGTGCTCAAAGTGTTTTTGTATCTCTTTCTGTAGTGTACATGAAGTTTCCTCTGCCACGCAAAACTGTATTAAAATATTTAAGACACAAAAACATCTGTCTAAGGGTGACACATTGCCTACATACTAGTATTCTGCTACCATACACCCCACATACACAAACACAAGCACATCACAATTCATGCAACAGTCACCTCCCACATGTATTGGGACTATTGTAGGTACATGTGTACATTGTTTAGTGGCAAGTTTACATTGTGTACTTCTCTTCGCTCAATGAGCATGAATAAACAGAGATGAGAAACCAACAGATTACACAATGAATGTATCATCCAGCCATGCAATAAAAGTACATAAATTTCAACAAAATGTTGTAGGATATGATTTTTGGAGGGTTCACTTGCGAAATTCTGCAGGTTCTCTAGAAAGAAATCAATGTACATGTAGATGTGTACTAGCAGTACGGCACATCTCCTTTTTGACAAGATAAAATGTATAATGCTATAGACAGTAAAGTCCAGTGTCGCTTTAAAGGACAAGTTCACCTTCATAAACATAAGGATTGAGAGAATGCAGCAATATTAGTAGAACACATCAGTGAAAGTTTGAGGAAAATTGGACAAACGATGCAAAAGTTATGAATTTTTAAAATTTTTGTGTTGGAGCCGCTGGGTGAGGAGACTACTACAGCTTGTAATGTCATATGCGTACAACCGTATAAAGAAAATGTAAAGAAAATTCAACATATTTTCACTTTTTTCGCATAATAAAAGAGCACTTGACTTGCCGCTTTCTAAAGGCAGGGGGAATGATATTACCCATAACATATGTCGGTAACGAGTCAAGGGAATGTGTACTTTTTTCAAAAGATGATATTTTGTGAAATTCTCTTTATATTGTCCTTATATTGTTGTACGCATGTGACATTACACACTGCAGTAGTCTTCTCATCCAGCGGTTACTGCACAAAAACTTCAAAAATTCATAACTTTTGAACGGATTGTCCGATTTTCCTCAAACTTTCAATGATGTGTTCTACTAATATTGCTACATTCTCTCAATCCTTGTGTTTATGAAGGTGAACTTGTCCTTTAAATACATTTGGACAGTAGGCCCTATCGATTAGACAGGAGAAAATGATCAAAAGTAGGGAGGTGAGTACCATTCCATGTGAGCATTAAAACGCATAGAAATGTGTTGTCGTTTAAAGTAGGTACATGGTACGACAATGCTTGAATAATGATGGCAATCTCTTATTTTTTACCCGTTGAGGACAAGTCCAGAGTATACTCGGGCAATTGTCTATGGGAAATGCATGTTGTAGCAAAATCAGTCTGTCCTCAACAGGTTACATTGTCTCCCTGATGTACCTACAGTGTATTACTTTTGTATGCTATATACCTATTGCTCTGTTGCGCATACTGTAGTTCTTGTAAAGTGTGACATGAGGAATGTGTTGTCAAGTTTTTCTCAGTCAATCATCATCTCAAGAGAACCAAATTTAAAATCTTTGGGGGTGTAAGGTCACAGAAGGGTGAGAGGTTGCCATGTGTATGAGGGGGGAGGTCACTATGAGGTGAGAGGGAGAGCTGTTCAAGAAACTCTGATGAGCGGATAACAGGGATGGTTAGAATAGGGGCACTAAATTCCTGCCTCATCCCATTACAATCTTCTCCATCTGGTCTCTGGATACCGCCAGACACTGGACAGATGTGTTTCCAATCTACTCCTTTCATCGCAGAGATACGTACAGTATTGTATAAGCGCTGCACTCTCATGTCGTTTCTCTCAAGCTCCACCTCCAAGGATGTACTCTATCAACTTACATTCACTGATGATAGCCTTTCAACTTTGAACAACACTACAAGGTGTATAAAGATGATGACAACAAAGCAAACATGTATCAAACTCAGTCCACCACAGTAGCAGCTACATGTACAGTCTATACAAATTGTAGTACAATGTAGATCAAGCTGGAGAATACAATGTATATCCCCATACTAGTTTCATACAGCCACTTAAAACATAATCTCCTCTGTAGTATCAATTGGCAAACGTAGCATGTTTCTCTCCTTTTCCAGGATTTAATGAACCTTTCATTTGACTGCATCCAGTTCTCTTTATTACAGCTACGTTGTAGCAGTACTGCATCTATGCATACAGTATAGAAACATAATCCCATCTCTATCTTTTCATATTTCAACATAACCCTTGATGTTTTAAAATGTCTGTTCCTCTTGAAGTGATTTTACAATGATAATTTAAATGTTCACTAGTATGGTACCAATAAATGAAGGAAAAGTCTGTAACTGTAAAAATTCAAGATTTTACACTGTCATATTCGTATTAATGTGCACAGAACACTGTATAGGCCTAATACAAAATGGTACACATGTACATTGTACTGTACTACAGGAAGCATGTGTTCTTTATTTAAACTGCTATGTCAGATATTTTAGCGTAAATACCTTAACATGAAGTCGAAGCAAATAAACACAAACAAACAGTTTTGGTCTGTTTTTCTGACAAGTACAAGAGCTGTTTCATTCTTAATAAATGCTGGCATGTTTGAGTGAAACCACTTCCCAATGGTGATAATGTTCCTCTCATGCCAAGACGAAACTTGGGCACTTAATTTTATTTGCCCCACCTAGCCTGTCATCAAGTACGCAATTTCATGCTTTCCTGGAACAACCCACTAATGCCAGTGACACATCACTGGTAATTTGATGATCCGCATCACCTCAGTGGATCCGTGCTCACCATGAACTTGGCCCAAAGACTGTGAAGCCACAGTGCCTTGCTCCCCTCCCCACTGCCATCCCAGGGATGATGTTGATGTGTGACGTGAAGGAATTCTCCAAGAAAGCTCATGAACCAACTTCTTAAAATATGACTTATGATACAATGTTCAAATTCTAAATGAATAGTAGGAAGATCATCTATGAAATATCCTTGCTCCTGTTTGGTTTTTAATAATGCATCTCGATCAATCTCATAATGTAGGGCAGCTGTACATAGTGCACAAAAAGGAGTACAAAAAATAAATAATTTCAACACTGCTGGTGCTTACAACTGTACAGCATTTTATGAGTGCATTATACAGGACGCACTAAACATAACACAGGCAAGTTAACTGTTCTCTCTTTTTATTTTTTTCCTCTCTCCTTTCTCTTTATAAAAATTGTTCCTTACATGTAAGTTTAAGCACTGCCAGTACAATTGCAGAAAGCCAAATCAACCAAATATATGGTTTCCTGAATGTAGGAAACAATTCATGAAATACACATCCTTCCAATACACAAATCCAGTTCCTGGTGTACATACTACATCAAATGAGGAAGGAAGGGAGGGAAGAAAAAGGGCATGACAGATACACCACATCTTGAAGTCAGGATAGTATGTTTACAATCATATTGCCTGCTTAAGAACACATGAGCACAGAATAAAGAGCCACAACAAAATAAACCAAACAACTTGTGTGACAATGCATAAAAGTAGCAAGAAGGCAACAAACATTGTTCAATACTTCGCGAACAAAGCATAAAAAAAGCAGAAAGTCATTTTTAACATTTGTACAGCTGTACACAGGAGATGCAAGTTTTACACAGAGTGAAACTAATACGTACATTTTGTATACCGATACACTGCACAGCTGTACAACTTTACCTACAGGTGTACTTTGAATGTACCATCATCTATGTAAAACACTTGTATACAGTACTGGTACAACGAAACAACCTATTCATATTGCCATGTTTGTGAAAATATAATGAAACAGCTCTTATCATATTTCTGCTATTTTTATGGGTAAACTGATATTGTTAAACCACTGTAACTCAGGAAATTGTAACACATGTGCTCTACACTGTAAAGTATTTTGTAGGTCCTATATTGTCCCCATGGTGGAAATCACTTGCAAATAAGTAATCAACATTACACAATCAAGATGACTTTTAGAATTATGACATACATGTAGAGGTATACATACAAAGATTCAATGTCTAACAAGTGTTCATACCCTGGTAGAGATCCTCTTGCTTGTTAACCATACACTAATTTAAATTAACTTGTACTGTAGAATGTGCACAGATTCATGTGCAAGTACTGTGATAATTACAGAATATACATGTTGAAGCATAATTGGCTACACTGAACCCTCAACTGCTGCTTCATGTTACTATAGAACTGGAAATGATGACAGGGTAAAATGCAAATCAGCGCTTTAACCATGTGCAAATAATCCTTCTTTTCTTATAGAGCTCTGCATTCAAGATAAACTGTAGGCCTGTGGTACTGTACAGCATACTGTACACTTTCGAGAGCAGAGAGCTCAGGAGCATTGTATTTGTATACTGTCAGCTCACTGACTGTGGATGACTGACTAACAAAAAGATGGTCCCCTTCTGAGTGATACTGTGAGAAAGGGTGAAAAGCACTAGTCATTAACCACTTCATCAATGCATATGTCTTTATACTTGGAGTGGGAAGCAAAGTACCATTATTATCATGATTATTATTATAATAATGATTATAATTATACTCATGATTATTATAATTATGATTATTATAATCATGATAATTATAATCATGATTATTATTTTATTTATATTACAATGGAATTATTATTCTTTCCGTTGTCGAAAAATGAGTGTGATTTCTTTTATATATGAGATAAAAGGCGTAAATATTCAATATTGAATGACGCGCCTTTAAGCACCAACAACAACAACAACCAGGTAATTAAGTATTCCAAACAGCACTCAGGCAGCATGTTGTTTGTTCATTTTTTTTTTTATTTTTATTTTTTTTTTTGGGGGGGGGGCACTTTCTATTCTCACCAAAGAAGTATCACTACATAACAAATGCAGTGGACCCTCCAATTTTAAAGGAGCTGTAAAAAGTTTTAATGTCCCTACACTGTGCAATGGGCTTTCTTGCTCAGGAAAATTTCTATCAGCATCTGGGAGAAATTTGGCTCATAAAAAACAAACAAACAAACAAACAAACAAACCAAAAATGAAAAAGCAAATGGAAAAAAATGCAAAAAAAAAAAAGTCACAACACCAACAAATTTCACTTTCCAAAGATTGATATAATCCCCATCACCAACACTAAAAAACGTTCTGAGGTCTGTGTGTAAAATGCAGTTTGTCTACATTGTACATGGCAAATCTGTGCTGTACAATCTTTGTATGCATGAACATCCACCCTGCACTCCTGTCACTGAATGCATTTGCCATGCATTGGGGCCCCCAGCCAATTTTCTTCCCTAAACTGCACTGATCTTCATTACTCCCTAATTAACCAGTGCTACGCACAGAAGACTATTGCCAAACCACTAGAGGAGGGGATACAAAGGGTTGCCCCTCTTCAAATTGAACAATGCATCACCCTTCATCAGCAAGGCCTTGCAATCACCCAAGTCTTGCAGGCCAACAAAACAAATTATCTTTTACTGCTATAAAAGCACTAAACCCTATTGTAAGAGAAACTGATCAAAAGATCATTGAGTAAACTTACAGTTTAATCTAACTTGTAACAGAAGTCAGGGAAGATTTACAGATGGCAATTAACTTGAGCCACAAGCAGGATTTCCAAATATGCTGCATGATGCATTGTATACCTGTACTGATGATTTCCTGTTTACATCGAGTTTCAAATATTAAACTTCTGAACATCCGCAGTACCCACAGGAGTACCCTTTAGACCTGGCGGGCTCAGCCAAAAGGAATCTTCAAGATCTGCTGTTTAAAGCACACTGCTTCCTGGCTGACAACGAAGAGCAATGCTCCTTGCATTGAAGAGTACTTAAATCACTACAAAATATACATCTGCAGGGGTAGTTCTGCGCTTTTGCCCCAGCATGCTATTTTTGTGCTACACAGAATGTACTGCACTGGTATTATGGGTTGACTTCTTGAGTACAATTTAAAAAATAACTTCCCAAAAAATTGTTTTTACAGTTTGTCTTCTCTAGTAACGAGTAATACAGAAAGTCACATTGCAGTGGAACAACATACAAGTTATAAGAAACAGATAAAAGTAAAACTGTAAATAAAAAGTGATGTACTGTATCATACTGCCTTGTAGGCCCCTATACATGTACATACGTACAAATTGAAAGCAAATCACAGTTTCTCAATCTACATTCAACCTGGTGCTTTACCACAACATATAGTTTGTCTAGAAGCATTGCAAGGATCACTCTACAAAAATACTTGCTCCTCTACATTATGACAACAACGTGGAGCAGAAAATGTTGCTTTTTTTGTTGGGTGCTGAGTACATCCCACTTTATATAGGACACAACCAAAAATTGTACACTTTTTCAGTCACATTACATCAATATCAGCTGAAAAACAACAACTTACAATTGTACAAGGTACATGTAGTTGCAGAGGACAAGCACATCATTGAAGACATAAAATAAAGATCTAGACATTGTACAGAGCATGGACTAACATGGGAGATACATGTACGCCCTACAATGTACTTTGTTTTTCTGTATAAATGTGTGAGTTTACATGTACTTACACTTGCGGCAATGGGGGAGTGTAGTATGACAGGAAGGAACCCAAAGTAACTTGATTTATTACAGAGTGTACATGTAGGTCTACATGCCATCTTGTTTATCAATCCATACGTAGAACCATTGATGCTCACGGTATCCAGATTCCTTACAGGCACATTTGTAAATGAATACGGGTGTACTTTCGGGGATTTACTGTACAGCATGCACATGGTAATTCCTTCCTCTACATGTACATTGTACACTTGTATCTGTTCTTCTACACTGTACCTCTACGGATCTCTTTCTATTTCTGCATAAAGAAAATGTACATGTATTTGTAACCAGTACTATCATTCAAAAAAAAAAAAAAAAAAAAAAAAACTTAATGGGAAATGTAGCCTACTATGGTAGGCCTACACTACACAGCCTACTTTCAAGTGGGAAGAAAGCCACAAGGGGGCCCATACGACACCATCAATCATCATTCTGCTGTGCCATAAATAATCAATGAATCACCATCTCATAACTATGCCACTAACTACATCCTGCTACATATCTAGTAGAGCAGTACACGTACAAGCAAGTCCTGCACTAAAAAAGAAAAAAGAAAAAGAAAGAAAAAAATGCTTTCCCCCTTGCATAATCTGCACTCTAGTGTCTGCATTCCACAGTGATAACCTCATCCCACGCCTCCTAAAGTCCTACCACAGAGTCCATAACAAGTGTTTGAGGTCAACAACTGGCTTACTGTACCTCTCCTACTGCCCCAGTGGTCAAGCTACCATGGGTGATTTGCAGTGCAACAACGCACCCCAATCCCTGCTGACTGATTACTGTGGGATGTGCTTCAGCAGCAGCAAAGGATTAAGTAGCAAATATATTTCACATCAACTTCAATAATCAAAGTAAGTGTGACTAGACTGTAAAAGCTTTCCACTTTGCCTATCCTCCTATCCCCTCTTTTCATCTGTAGATCTTTTCTGTTCTCTTGTAAATGTAGTAGTCTGACACACATAGTAATTAGTATATCAAAGGGTGAAGTCATGCATTGGAAAATTATGAAACTATAAAATAAATGTAATGTATGAACAAGGAAAAGTAGAAATTACGCGGTGCGTAAAATATGTCCCCGCCGGAAGTAGCATTTAGTAGCAAAATGTACAATATCGGTAAAAAATCAAGGTCAAAGGTCAAAGAAGTCAAAGGTCAAAATTCTGTGTAGAAGTTTTGAAGCCCTCACCTAGTGCCATCACAAAAAGCAAACGGAATCGAAATCGGGTTAGAAATGGCGGAGTAGCATTTTGTAGCCAATGTACAATATAGGTCAAAAATCAAGGTCAAAGGTCAAAGAAGTCAAAGGTCAAAATTCTGTGTAGAAGTTTTGAAGCCCTCACCTAGTGTCATCACATAAAGCAAACGGAATCGAAATCGGGTTAGAAATGGCGAAGGAGTAGCATTTTGTAGCCAATGTACAATATAGGTCAAAAATCAAGGTCAAAGGTCAAAGAAGTCAAAGGTCAAAATTCTGTGTAGAAGTTTTGAAGCCCTAACCTAGTGCCATCACATAAAGCAAACGGAATCGAAATCGGGTTAGAAATGGCGAAGGAGTAGCATTTTGTAGCCAATGTACAATATAGGTCAAAAATCAAGGTCAAAGGTCAAAGAAGTCAAAGGTCAAAATTCTGTGTAGAAGTTTTGAAGCCCTCACCTAGTGCCATCACATAAAGCAAACGGAATCGAAATCGGGTTAGAAATGGCGAAGGAGTAGCATTTTGTAGCCAATGTACAATATAGGTCAAAAATCAAGGTCAAAGGTCAAAGAAGTCAAAGGTCAAAATTCTGTGTAGAAGTTTTGAAGCCCTCACCTAGTGCCATCACATAAAGCAAACGGAATCGAAATCGGGTTAGAAATGGCGAAGGAGTAGCATTTTGTAGCCAATTTACAATATAGGTCAAAAATCAAGGTCAAAGGTCAAAGAAGTCAAAGGTCAAAATTCTGTGTAGAAGTTTTGAAGCCCTCACCTAGGGCCATCACATAAAGCAAACGGAATCGAAATCGGGTTAGAAATGGCGAAGGAGTAGCATTTTGAAGCAAAATGTACAATATAGGTCAAAGGTCAAGGTCAAAGGTCACAACTGAAATTCTGTGTAGAAGTTTCAAAGCTCCCATGTAGTGCTATCATATAAAGCAAACAGAATTAAAATTGGCTAATAAATGACAGAGAAGTAGCAAATTGAACATTTTGATCACACACGGACGCACAGACAGACAGACAGACGGACGGACAGACACACGGACACACACACGTACGGAGCCCGTTTCATAGTCCCCTGCTCGAACTCGTTCGGCGGGGACAACAAATATCATGGACGCATTTATGGAGTGACACACTGCAAAGTGTCTCTCCCTGATCTCTGAGAGGTTACAATATAGGTGATACATTGTATACTAAAATCAATGACAGAGCTGTTGCTCTGCTCTGTCTCAACTGCCCCCTAATACTCAACTAATAATTCCTAAAATTTAATACACAATTTACATGTGTACAGATGTATAGGGTATTCTCAAAGCATACACTGTGCATACTGGGATTTTTACACAGATTTCATAAGGAAGACAGCTTATCATACTGTACATGTACATTTTGTACATGTTTCCCGTGCAAATTTCATCATTTAGCACTTAATAGCCTACACTAGCAGTAGCCATATTTTTCAGACTAGAATGTATGACTACTGTATGCACACAAATACATTGTATTGGAGAGTGCAATGTCAGTAGAGAGCAGAGAGATTTCCATGTAATAATCTTGTATTAAACAACAGTGATTACATGTTCTAGTCATCTTATGTTTCATTAAACCATTATTTGAGCCCCATACATTGTGCAGATTGAGACAGTAATATCATACAGTATACTTATAAGTTCATGGTCTCAGATAGTACATCATCAGCAGATATGCAAACACATGGTAGGCCCTACACATTGTATTTGCAGGCCTATTTCATGATACAATGTATATTAAGCAAGCGATTTCCCTTCTATTTTCTTCTCTCTGTGTAATCAGCATCAGGGCATTGATAAAATGTATTTGTACAGAGGTACAGATCAGGGCCCCATTTCATAAAAAGTTGATACGATAACAACTCTTGCTGGAATGGCAATTGTCATGGTAACAACAAGAATCAAGCTTCCTGATTGGTTGTTGCTATTGGAAGTTGCCATTCCAGCAAGAGTTGACATCCTAACAACTTTTATTTAATGGGGCCCAGGTCTTCAGCAGGTACTGTCCATGTATCAGCAATTCATCAGAACTGAAATTTAATTCATACACCATGTAGAATAGTAGATGAAGTACAGTAAAACATCAACCACTCTTGAAATGGGTAGGCCTACACGTTGTACAATCTTTGCGGGCAGCATACTTGAAAATGAGCCATGATCTTAACGCATGCAAGCAGATTAAAAAAAAAATAGACACAGCACATGTACATATGACAAATCATCACATACAATGTGACCCTCCCATGAGCATGAACATTTTAGAGGCAGTATCTCAAAGAACAAATCAAGAATTTGCAGCCTGGTGCTAATTCTATTTTACTGATCATCCTACTTGAAAAGGCAGTTTCCGAACTTCTCAACCAAATGCAAACAGACAGAGGAAATCACTCAGGCCAGGAATCTATCCATTCAATTACTCTGACACTATCAATGGAAGCCATCATCCATCTTGTCAGCAGCCAAGCCTTCCTCTACAACATCGTACAAAGGAGGGGGTAGTAGGGGGAGGGGTTTTGATAGAATACACATTGTACATACATGCAGGTAGCTACCGTACACATACAGTATGTACTCTGTTGGAATACATATATGTACATGTATAAGTTCAAATTTGAGCAAAGAAAATGGAATTCATTGTAAGATAAAAACATTTGTACTTTCTCTCACATGAAAGCAAAATTGTGTTGTTCCAATCTTTTCATTAAAATGATATGCAATATGACTCTACCAGTATATCCAATCAACTTTACATGATGCTCATATGATTAAGATCAATTCAAATGTTATTCAGGTTAAAAATACCAGCACCAGTATTACAGTAAAAGAAAATAACTCAAATCACATTGCATTGATTGTGCTTCAGGGCATACATGTACGGGAAACACATTTTATACTAACAGATACGGAGTTTCAACTGCTATAGTATGCCCTTGTTTGAAAATTAGTGAACATAAGACAGATCAGTTGGTGCAAATTTACAGCTCAGACAATTTAGAATAAAAAATGCTGCAATTAATCATGCTCCCAGGGTGTGCTTGAGCACAGAGCCTGTTATGAAATCTCTCCAAATGTTAGTGCATTCATCAAGCTGGTGATTCACAACTGGTCCTTCACAACTGGTCCATTGGTACTACCAATGTGTTGCAGTGCAGCAACTGATATTAAAGTGTAATCAAATTAATGCAGTGAAACACTTCGATAGTATGGCATGCATTAGATAATTCCTCCATGGCGGTACAGAGAACACAGTCATGGTACTAAAAGGTAATGTCATTCATTTTATGCATCTGACCATGCAAAACAATATGAATATGATAGGGAACTCTACACTACATGTATGTAGTATGCACATATCGTGACAGATGTTCAATTCTGCCAATACCGAGTAAGGAGGTGTAAAAAACGGGGTGGGGGTGAAAAACTGCTAATTTTCATCAGCTTACACACAGCATCTCCTTCTTTTTCAGATTCAAACAAGAGAAAGCAATGCCACTGGGTAACATCACATGAAATGAATGCTTCATGACAATGTCAATGGTTACTGATGACTTATTTTTGTCTTCTTTATATTTTCTATAGATGCTTATCTTTTTGTGATTCCATTGTAACATGTCTCATTGCTTCAAATTGCCATACAGTTGTAACTTTGAACAATTACATTTAAACCTTGATTCCCTGGATCTACAGAACTATTGCACTCCAAGCAGCAGAGAGATGGTGAACAAATTTTGACTTCTCTTTTGCAACATCACACATATATTACACTGTACCTTACAACTGGTCGACTAATCAATCAATATTTGCCAACTACGCTGTTTGTTATAGTGACCAATACCATAACCAATGCAAAAGTGTTGGAGATCAATGAAGAATTACGAGACATTTAGACAATGAGGGAAGTTGATGAACATAAAATGTATAATGTACACTGTAGGTAGAGAAGGCATCTTTGATTTAAAAAAAATAATAATAATACACGTAATAGTGATAATAAAATAGATTGAATGTGGGTTATATACTCATTGAATACAGAATTAGCTTTTACCATTAAATTTTGAAAGAATTATTTCTTTAGTTTATTCAACTGATTGATAATTTGGAGAAAACTAATGTTATAGAAACATGCCCCATTCGAATAATTTTTAGCTGAAGCACAGTCTGTCATGAGCACGAGCACTGTACTGTATCAAAGCAATGCCTTTGTGATATGTACAGTGTACACTTTGTATCTGCACAGCTGTACATCAGGACACTCCTCACAATGTATGCCCTATGTATTTGAACTTTAACAATGTACACCACAGCGATAATGAATAAATGGCAACGAAGGCAAGTTCCTTTTATTTCATTAGATCTCAATTGTCATAGACGAGTGTTTCCCTGCTCCTGATGTTTGAAATGCACTTTTGTACTGATCAGTTGAGTGTCACAGAAATCTATGCAACAATACAATTAGCCTGAGGGAAATTGAAACTCTTGGATCATTGATGAAGATTTCCCTACAGTAGCACAGACAGACATACAGACAGACAGACAGCGAGGGGGATGGAGAGAGAGAGAGAGAGAGAGATGTACATGTTGTATGATATCAACAGCACTTTTGTATCAAAAGAAAATACAGAGAGGAAGAGACTACCGGCATGTGAAGCATTTTATAGTTACTATTTAAATGCACCTGTAGACACAAGGACCATGGGTGGATCCATGCAATGTTAAAATACAAACTGTGTTTTATGAGACACATTCAATTGTGAAGCAATACAGTGTGAAATCAGGTGTTATGGAATATTTTCATCTAAGTAACTCTATAATTCAAGATACAACTGTACCTACCACACATGGAATGACAAAGTAAATGGTAAGAAAATTATTGGACATTAAAAATCATCACTCCATCTAAAGATACTTCTCTGATCATGAAAAAAAAAAATCTTACCAATTTAAAAGAAATATTGTAATATACAAGTATTTCTATTTGAAAATTCCTTGCATGGAACCACTGGTGAATATCATGTAGTTTGAGATGACACGTGTACTGAGAGGGTACAGTCTACACTGTACAAGCACATCATACGTTAAATTTGAGAGCACACATTGCAAATTCTACCACTTGGGACAAGTCTATGATATTGTACAGTACATGCACGTATGTAACTTTTAGAGTGTTTGAATCACAGTCACAGACAAGAAAATATATGTTGTAAGTAAGTACCAGGGTAACGATTATATCTTTTCAGAAGAAAAGCTAGTGATTTCCAACCTTTGAGATGATGTAAATGTATGGTGTAGGTGTTAAATGGGAGGCAATGTTTTAGTGAGTTATTAATTTCACATAATGTATCAATGGACTTGTGAAATTCACAAAAATATTGAAACATCCTCTAATGTACATGTTACATGTACTACAGTATAGGCCTACTTGTACATAGAGTATCACCCAATATGCATCTCATATATATTTTCTATTTCCCTTGCTTTGTTTTGCCTATTTTCTCTATCTACATACCAGCACAGCATACCGGTACTGCCATTTGTACTTTCATTTATGCCAGATCTTCATGACACACAGTAAAAATGATGAAGAAAACTGCATACAATACTCTTTCTTGAGACAATCTGTCTGTAACACATTTCTTGATATTATACATTATCATATAATCGTATTTGGATAATTAATGATAGTCTCGTGATATGGTGCGTATTTGAATACTTTCAATGTAATAACATAAATGTTTGATACAACAGGAGTATGATGACATGTGTGTATCGATGTCTGGTATTCATCAAACTAGCATGAACAACAACAAAAAATCACATATCCAGTTTACTATATGAAAACTGACATTTAAACAGACAACCTTTCTTCTCCACGAAAAGATGCCATGACTCAGACAAAATGTGAAGTCATGCAAGTAGCAACTTCGACTTCAGATTGGAAGCAATGCACTGAGACCATTTTTCTCATCTTTTTGCCACAGCAAAGTCATCCCAAGACACTGTGGGGATCTTGCCCTGTCTGGCCACTGGTGACTAAACACATCAATTCCACTAGATGCACTTCAGCACACACAGCAGGAGGGATATGGGTCAGGAGATTTTTGATTTGCAGCTGATATGACATCATCATTCTTATCCATTTTTGGCCAGTGCATCAATTTACAGTGCACTGAGCCTGTGTACATGTACATGTACTGTACTTATAAATACTGGAAGCTTCTTTTTTCCTTGACAATCTTTATTGAGCAAATGGAAAATGTCATGGAAGGCCCGAAGGAGGGCATGTTATAAACTAATACAAATGTACCTGATCACAAATGAAGCTACGGGAATTGAAGCATTACTCACAGACTGATGAAGGTATCGTATCATGGACATTCTTTTTAAAGCTTGTGTCAAGAGACTATTATACATGGATCAAGCATTCAAGAAATACACAAAACATTTTTAAAACCAGACACTTTTCGCATGCATGAAACTTTCGCAAATTTCATGAGAAGTCAAGATTTGCAAAAGTAAAATGCAAGCAACGGGTTTTGTCTACACAGTGCATTGAATGCCACTGAAAATTTGCAAATACACTTGTATTCCATGCTCTTGGCTCCACTTTAAACACAAAAGTTTCATGTTGCAAATGTTTCTGGATTTTCAGTACCTTGTACAATGCCTGGGACAAAATTGTGTAGGACAAGACTAACGCAGAGCGATAATACACTGCACAAAGGCACAGCTAAATGTATGCAATATTTTGCTGCTTCTTCAATTAGATCTTCTTCTTCTTCTTCTTCCTTGTCCAGCACATGTATAAATATCAAGTTGAAAGGGAGAAAAAGTCAACCTTACATTATATGTAATTTTAAAAAATACCATTTAAGTAGTAAATTACTTGTCAGTACAATCCACATTTTGTGGCAAAGATTCAAACGATTTCCAAGTAGGAATAGTATACCCATCATCTAGACACATTTGCATGCCTTTAACAAATGATACCTTTTACAACAGTTTTGTAGGGACTACACAAGTACTTGTGTACACTGTACTTGTTACAGTGCATAAATCAGTATCATGGGAACTACATAATGTAGAATATTTTTAAAAATGAATAAAAGCTCCATTTTTATCAAAAACTGATGAGCCACAAACATGTAGCTTAATAATTTAGACACCGACATATAAACTGAAAGCCAAGCAGGTTATCACTATCATTACAACCTACAGGCTGTAATTCTCTTGAATCTTGAATGATACATACAATGTAGTGTAACTTTGAAGTTCTATTGAATAACACTGCATTGATGCAAAGACTGTCTTTCTCTGATTATATTGTACAAATGAAACAAAGAACGTTTTGTTAATGCATACACTGTGTATTATATCTAGAAAGCAAAATCACACTATGTTTTACTTTACTTTTGAAAAACAAGCGCTTGCTTCTGAAATTGGACGCAAGTTTGTTTTTTGCTTTTTGTTTTTGTTTCTATAAGCTTTCATTTTTTGGTGTTTGTTGCAGTTTTTTTTTTTGGGGGGGGGCTGTCTTCTACTGTACTTCTTTCTGTGTTTTATTTTCAAAACATAAAATATCAACAAAAATACAGTCACATGACTGTGATGCCTAACAGAGTGGAATACAGTGAATATCATCGGGATATCACACTGCATGCCAACATCTTGTTCTCTTTCACTTTCAAAATCATGCATTCTTTTTGCTTTTGTTTAGAGCACAGATGATCAATATTAAAAATATAGGCCTAGAAAGCAAACTTAATTGTGATACATGTGCAGACATTAATTACCTCCGACAAGGGAGGACGTTATGTTTTCGTTACCGATGGTTTGTTTGTTTCTTTGTTTGTGTGTTCGTTAGTTACTGCAGTTAGTTTGTCTGTGTGCAAAATAACTCAAAAAGTACTTAAAGGACAAGTTCACCTTCATAAACATAAAGATTGAGAGAATGCAACAATATTAGTAGAACACATCAGTGAAAGTTTGAGGAAAATTGGACAATCGATGCAAAAGTTATGAATTTTTAAATTTTTGTGTTGGAACCGCTGGATGAGGAGACTACTACAGCTTGTGAGTCATATATGCGTACAACAGTATAAAGAAAATAGTAAAGAAATTCACATATTTTCACTTTTGAAAAAAAGAGCACTTGCTTGCCTCTTTCTAAAGGCAGGGGGAATAATATTACCCATAACATTTGTCGGTAACAAGTCGGACGAATGTGTATTTTTTTCAAAAGATGAAATTTTGTGAAATTCTCTTTATATTTTCCTTATATTGTTGTACGCATGTGACATCTAAGTTATTCACACACTGCAGTAGTCTTCTCATCCAGCGGTTACTGCACAAAAACTTCAAAAATTCATAACTTTTGAACGGACTGTCCGATTTTCCTCAAACTTTCAATGATGTGTTCTACTAATATTGCTACATTCTCTCAATCCTTATGTTTATGAAGGTGAACTTGTCCTTTAATGGATTTTGATGAAACTTGCAGTTACATTGTAAGGTTTAGAATGTCACAAGTAACAAACGATTAAATTTTTTGGGGGAAAAATTTGCGGTGACACCATGTGTATGTAGCGAGAATTTTGGGGGAATTTATGAAGGATTTTTGATATTTTGGCAGGTAGGGTGAATGAACTTGGGAGTTCAGGCTGCGCGTATTTGAGATTTGCTTGCGCGCACTAAAGTGCGTTCTCCAGTTTCTGCTAGGGCGAGGCGCGCCATGCAGCTGAGGGTTTATGACGTAACAAAGGCTTCTATATTGGGAAATTGGGCGGCTCTCAGCACACAATCATATGGACGTATGGGTGGAAATCACTGATATCTCTATGGAAGAACAAGATCAGTGGTGGAAATGAGCTGCATGCTTATCTAGTTACAACTGTGATCAATGTTCTACAAGTGTAATTCAAAACATTCCCATAGGGAATGTAATATAATTTCAGCAAGTCCCTTCTAAGTTCTGAACTATTGTGAGATTGTAAGATTATTGATTTGAAATATGCTCATAAATGTTCAGTCATACATGCAGATTGTCTACAACCTATTGGTACAGCTATGAATACTGTGAAGTAAACAAATTAATTAATTAATTTACACAGGCTCCTACAAATAATGTACACTGTACAATCAATCTTTTTGTTCAACAATCAGCACTGGTGCTGCATGTCGTATTGAAATACCATCCTACTTTCTATAGTAATACTTTAGTAGGTCAGGCATTCAAGGAGTTCTTATTCAACTGTTTAAATTGCATTTTGTGACACCACAAGCAAATGAAACAGCAAATAAAAAAAGGGGGCAGAGCAAGCCAGTTTTGAATCAAGCTTACTTTAATAGTTTGAGTATTTTATAGACTCATTTGACATTTAAAAAAAAAAAGAACAAAAGAAAACACACATACACACACACGCACACACACACATTGCGACTTACACATTATGTGTATGGGGGAAAAAAACTTTTCGTTTTTCATGAGACAAAGACTGCGAAAAAGGAGCAGGTGACAATGTAATGGTGTTGTCGTGACTCTCTCCCAGGCCGAGGCCGAGCCAGATCTCGGTCTGTCTGCCAAACTTACGCGTGGTGTACTACCCCACGATGCCGGTGTGCAAGCACCCGAACCCGTACCACCACCACCACCTGCGCCGAGGTACAACCCGGCGACTCTAGCTGTTCCTCGCAGAGTCAAGAGAACAACACGGATTTCAACCTTAACTTACAATGTATATGATTATTCAAGACATTAGATATCCACTCCAGTGTGTAAAGAACTTACCTTTTCTAATATTCTCGTTTACGTCTATCCTTGTCAATACGCGGATGTTGTCATCTTAGCAGAACAATTCCATGATAATTTTCCGAATATCCTGACATAAATAGTCGAGCAACAGCAAACCGTTGGATGGTGGAACGATCCAAAATTTTCGGGGTATCGATCGTTTATAAGGGGCGATCAAAGTCGAAATCCCGTCAACTAACATTGGACTAAAGATGGCGCTCATTGTCGAAGTGAACAGCGGACAAAGAGGTTCATCAACGAGAAAGTAAAATGAGTGTCACAGCTGTTCTCAGTAACCTCTTTGGAACTGAACCAATATTGTTGGGTTTACATTTTTTTTTGTATGGCACTTTTTTGGCTCTTTAAAAGAAAAAAAAAGTGATTAGAGTAAAAAAAAAAAATGAGTAGAAAACATACGGCGCTGACGTTAACTACAAACAAGGACAGTATCCTCGTTTAAAACCAACTCTGAAATGAACTGCATTCATTTCTTTTCCTCCAACTTCTTTGATCTCTTTCTCCTGTTTCTTCTTTTAATCATTCTTCTTCGACTTCGCGAAAAGAAGAGCATTAAGCCCCTATAGAGGATAAACAGAAGCATTTTTAATGTCTTATGAAATTGATTTATACATTTCTTTTGAGACAACGATGCAACGAAAATATAATGATAAGTCAATATATTTTTATTTTTTCTAATATGGAGAAAGAGCACTTGACTTATTCCTTTCAAAAGGTAGGGGATATAATCACGCATGCCTCACAAAAATTTTGTCAGTTATATCTAAAATAGATTTGTGTTTTTTAAATGATACGAAATTCTGTGAAAAGTTTTCTATAATAAAATGTAGTTTACCTGCTGTTACATTACAAATGGTTGTAGTCCTCACATCCATCCGCTCTCATTGTGGTACTGAAACTGTGAAAATTAATTTTCCTCGAACTTCATTCATTAATTTTGTTCAACTAATATTTCTGCATTCAAGCAATCCATGAATACTTGGGTTCCATTCCTTTCTACATGAATAAAGCCCAAACTACTGTTGTTAGCAGTCGAGAATGCGGATATACTATAGACATATTCATTTAGAGCTATAGGGCCTTTTATTATCGGTTCATCTTATTCCATTCACAATTTTTTTTTTAACTTTTCATGCATAGCGTGAGACAAAACAGAGCAAACGCAAGTTTAAAACGTCACATTTAATGAATAGCGTGTAAGAAATACGTTATAATGATCGTTACAAAGAAGTAGGCCTGTTATAGACAACAATTAAGAAGAGAGTATATTGCAGCTCAATGCTAAAGGAAGCAAAATACTATACATCACTAAATTACATTGTTGTTTGTGACAAGTGTAAAGGTTTTCGACGTTGTTGTAGTTAATGTTTGTCATTCCGAAAGTTTGCTATACCGAAACATCCAAAAATGCCCTGTTCATACTGATGGCTGTTATCCGAAAATGAAATACGGCTTTATAAACCCGACAATGACATAATGTTCGTTACACGAGTATGATATAGGAAGGTATACGTATAAGAGGTCTACCAACGAACCCTTGGAATTATGTACAGTTACGGATCTTTATTGTTTTCGGATTCACGAACATTCGTAACGACGTATACCTTTATTTTCGGATTAACGAACCTTCGGAAAGAGGAAAGTTATTCAATTTTCGGAATTGATCAACAAACTTTTGGAATATCGAACTGTTAACCCAATTCTCTGAGGCCTCAGCAAATCAAACATCATGAAAGAAAACCGAAAGACAACGTTTACTATTATCATCGATTTTTCATTTTTATCGAAATTATTTGATAAGTTTGATAAGATGAAATAATTTAATGAGGTATGGTTCATTATTCCGAAGGTTAGTGTGTCCAAAACTGAGCTAAGGTTCAGATCACTCTGAAGATTCGTCAATCTGAAAACGAAAAGATAAGTGCGTATATAAAAAAAAAGTGAAACTACGAACCCCCCTTTTTTTTTCCTTCTCGGATTAACGATTCTAGTTCTCATTTACAATTTTTCGGATTGACGAACCCGTCCAGAACAACGAACGTTCGGAATAACGATCCCACGGAATAACGAACTGTAAACTTATTGTATAAATGAGAGGAGAGGGAGAGAGAGAGAGAGAGAGAGAGAGAGAGAGAGGGAGAGAGAGAGAACCCCTCCCCTCCCCCCCAAAAAAACCCCACAAACTTTGCGATTCGATAGCACTTACTAACTCTAATGTGAGGAATTCTTAACATTATTAACATTAGTATGGGTGTTTGTGATGATAATGCTTTCATAGATTGAATGTCGTGCTGTTCATGTTGATCGTTTTGACATCTCCTGCACTATATGACCTCATATTTTGTAACTCCCTTCTTCTTTTTCCTATTCTTTTTTTTTTTTTTTTGTATATAGATTTTCCCCCCTGAAGATTCTATTCTCCTGTCTCTTCTATGCATGCTTGCTCGTCATTGCTACGGTTGTGCCTGTGCTATGGTGAATTTCCAAAAAAAAATGTTTCGGAGTGACGTTCTGTGAAGTCGAGCAAAGAAAGCCTGTATACAATCAAATTCAAGACTTCTGTTGCATGAAATGCCATGGTTTAATGCCTCAAAACAAATATATATTAACCATAAAGTGTCTCATCTTATCTATAACTTCTTCTCATCGCTTATATTGGAACTACATGTCTTGAAACCCCCAATTGGTTTTTGTTTGATTTCATCGCAATTGTGACATGAGGAAGAAATCAATGATGATGGTGAACGTTGTCTTTTGATAGGGTTCGTTATTTCGAAGGTTTGTTACGGGCCCTATTTCATTGTCGGTTCAACGAACCTTCGGAATAAAGAACCTTATTTCATTTTCGGATAAAACGAACATTCGGAATAACGAATCCTATTTCATTTTCGGATAAACGAGCCTTCGGAATAGCGAACCCTATTTCATTTTCGGATAAACGAACCTTCGGAATAACGCCACATTTAATGTTCGGATTAACGAACCCTTTTTCATTGTCGGATTGACGAACCTCTAGGTATCGGGAATTTGTGTGTTTCGGTCTTCGGATTAACGAACCTTCGGGATAACGAACAACACCCGTTAAGGGATTGAATGCGAACCATAAGCAGCTACAGTTTTCAATATTGATGAACAGTATATATAGATTATACATCTCTGCCTTTTACCTGCAATCTTATATGAGGGGAACAATCGATCAACCTCACTGGAGTCATGCGTGGCTACTGAAAATCAGTTTGCTTTCAAAGATGCCAATCCAGCGCTCATTATTACCAACTAATAAAGCCCATTTATGACCCTGGATGCGTCTACGACCCGATTGCTATTGAAATTTAGGCCAAATGGTGATCATACACTGCGAACATAGATATGATAAAAACAAATATATATCCACCATAAGAATAAAACAGCATGCATCAATAAACATTGGCCTATACTAATACAGATGATCACTCATCAAATGCTTTTAGGATGATTTCCAAGGTCTAATGTCCTCTATAGCCACAACAGCTATATCTTTGTACCATGATCTTGCCATGGTCGGCGCCACGTTTTCAAAAGTGTGTGTGTTTATGGGGGGGGGGGGGGGGTGGGGCACTTCAGATTTGGTCTTCTGGTGCCACTTCTGCACATCCGTTCCGGGTTTCTTCAGCTGACTACAGTGCAAAAACAAAGCCTTTTGTTATCGCGTTTACGCTTCAAGGTTTTTATCTATTTCTTTCTAGTGCCACTTAAACGTACTTGGGGGGGGGGGGGCAAAGTGGTAACACCTTATTATGATTGTATTCCTTTGTATGGTGCCAAAAGAAAAAAAAATGGGAGGGGGGTCGAGCATCCCCCCCTCCTTCCCGGTCCCCCGGACCCGCCGGCCCTGCTAGCTCAAGGTATAAAAATAATGCTGTCTATCCTCGATTCTCAGTCTATTATTATTTTGTGCCAGGACCATCTCCGAAAGTGATTAATGTGCCATGGAGACCGCCCTCTCGTGGGATCATCACAGCGAACCCTCAACCACACTGAGCAACTTACTTTGTGAATGATGCGCGACACAATTATTGCATGTGCACAAGATGTTGGAGCCCATCGGGCGCCTTTGAATGTTTCTCAGATCATCAACATCAGCATCATCACCATCACCACCACCACCACCACCACCACCACCACCATCATCATCATCATCATCATCATCATCATCATCATCATCATCATTATCATCATCATCATGGTCTTCTTCTTCATCATCATCATCATCATCATCATTATTATCACCATTATCTCTTTAACTAGTCAGGATACTACAGTGGACATCAAGTCAATGTTGGGATCAAGCTGCTGATCTCATAACCTCTGGTAGATATTGATAAGTTTATACGCATAATGTTCATTTATGATACAACATAACATATCGAACAAAAAGACATCTACATGAGGAAAAGCAGAAAATGGTGTTATTTTTTTATCAATATTGATGTTGGAGGAAGCTGTAGACAGGGGAGGATCCCGGAATACTGCAAGGGGATGGGGGGGGGGGGGGGGAGGAGGGGGGCACAAACAATATTACTGGTGCTACTTCCAGGTTTCATTTCATTTTTTTCCTTTTCATTTCTTTCGTTTAAAAAAAAAGAAAAAAAAGAAGAAGGGGTACACTCCCCTCTGGATCCGCCACTGGTAGTCATATTTTGGATCATGGCAAATACATCGTTTTCAGGATAGCGATATTTTTCAAAGGTTGATGTTACAATGAATCATGGTAATCTGGAAGACATGTTATTAACCAAGAATTGGGGCCTATTCACACAGACTCTTCGCCCTATAGCACCACCCCTTCCCCATGATAGCAGAGGAAAAAGATGCACAGGTATTTTGTAGTGATATAACTGATTCGAAGTTATCAAAGGAAATAGAATATCCATCATCTTAGAAGACCAATCTTACACTTATTCATTGAATGTTGTTGTTGTTTTTTTTTAAGTAACTGATTGTATATGATCATGTGCTGATTGGTGTTCAGGTCCACAGAGTGGCATGCATACGTTGGGGTTTATCACAGTATTATATGAGGACTTGGAGAAAAAAAAATATTTGGGTAGCATTGCAAAATTCTATTTTCCATTTTCAGTTCACATGAGGATACCTTCATTTTGTTCATCAATAATTTTCACGTTTTCTGGTGATGAGAAACTCGATTTCAATACAATATTTGATTTTCGTACTTTGATACCTTCAACCCGTCGGAAAGTATGACCCTTTACACGTGATGAGTGTGGTTGAGTAGGAGAACATAACTGAGACCTATAACTTGGTTATCAAAAACAAAAACAAAACAGCAAACAAACAAACAAAGTAACAATCGACCACCACCACCAACATAACAACAACAACAACAGCAACAACAGCAACAACAACAACAACAATAGCAACAAAGTCGCTCATCTCGAGTCTTTTGCAGATCCAATGGGTGAATGGGCATATGAATGTCAAGTAAGTTCTTGAAATACTTTTCCATCCAATTTATCTGATCACTTCCCTTCGAAAGAGAAATAATTATAAACGCATTGAGTAAGGCTGTGGCGGAATCATGTGATCACGGCCCTGGCCACAATGCGAACTGCCTACTATGACTGGTAGGTATCGCGTACATAGACAGCTAGCTAGCTACAGGTACAGCTAGCTTCCTGTTATCTGAGTGGTGTACGGTTCAATGAAACTGAATGAGGATGAGGGAGACTTGGTGGCACTGCGCCGAGAAAAGCTAACACTTGAGAGCCTTGCTGGTTATAAGTGTCGTTTTGCATCTTGATTTCGAGCTAATTTTACTTACCAGAATGATGGGGCCAGGGCGAAGTTATTGCGTATTTGTGCTGGTTTTCTGCGAAGTTTTCCTTCTCGTAGCAAGGCTTCCTTCGTCTGGAGCGGTTCCTGATAACTCTCTCGGCCGAACCAGCCGGGCACCGGAGAGACGAGTGTCCGCTGGCAGCAAGTCGCGTGAGCAGCCAAGAGTTGTAGATAAACCCAACATTGTGTTTATACTCACAGATGATCAAGATGTTACCATGGATGCCATTGTGAGTACTTATTTAGAAATTGAACATTTTGTGCGTCAACACTACTTTTTCTTTTGATTTTGCTGAAATGTCCCCCCCTCCCAAAAAAAAGAAAATTAAATTAAAAACTGCACAATCGATCGGATTTTCACATTGATAACACCCAAGGCCAAAACAATAATGCAATATGATTTAAATTTTAATTGTTCAAATGCTACTTCAGGGTCTTAAAATGCAACATCTTAGTTCTATTTTGCAAAAACTCTATTGAATTTGGTTAAGCGGTCACAGAGAAATATGGACTAAATTTACGTGTAAATTGTAAAGCATGTCGTAAGTCTGATTCTTCCAAGTTTAGCACTTGGATGCTCTTGAGGAACTGCATATTAAAGGACAAGTTCACCTTCATAGACTTGTGGGTTGAGTGAATGCAGCAATATTAGTAGAACACATCAATGATAGTTTGAGGAAAATTGGACAATCCGTTCAAAAGTTAAGAATTTTTGAAGTTTCTGCTCAGTCACGGCTGGATGAGAAGACTACTATACATAGCTTGCGATGTCACGAGTACAACTAAATTTATATAAAGAAAGTATAAAGAAAATTCAAGATATTCTCACTTTTCTCAACGTTTGAACGGATTGTCGGATTTTCCCCAAACTTTCACTGATGTGTTCTGTTAATATTGTTGCCTTCACTCAATCCACATGTATATGAAGGTGAACTTGTCCTTTAATGTGCGAACACAATAGACAGAACATGGAGGGAAGAGATTCCTGACGTGCCCTACAAAATTCCTTGTTTCTCTTTGACTACTGAAGCAAATCGAATGGGGTTTTCTGCAAGATGTGGGCAATGAGTTGTAGTTTCATACCCTGGAATCGTATGTGGATTGATTCACTATTTTTTAAGTTATCATTGCGGAGGGTACTGTTGTATTTTTTACCTTTTTTTTGACATACGGTATAGTACAAGTACACACACAGCCAAGAATCTTGACTGGAGTCAACCATTACCGATGAGCATACATGTAATATGTACACTTCAATGTATTTGCGCCCAACAGCCCCAAACGCGTACTACAATTGTATGTAGCATAATCATAATGGGGCTACGGACTGTAGCATTCAGGATCATGACGGGTAGAATGGCAGATAAATATCAACTTAAAATCGAAATTTTTTTTTCAATTTGAAGACTTACAGGTGAAGTTGAAGTGCTGACAACAGGTAACATGCAACGTTTGGTTCTGCCAATAGTCCCTTTCTGTTCGAATTGATGACTTAATGTGACTACAATGAATTGACGGCCAGCGCATGCGCACACAGACATCTTATCGGGTTAATGGATTTGAAATTTGTGCGCATGTGATGTGTGCGCATGCGCTGGCCGTCAATTCAGTGTAGCTCTCCCAGGTTCCTCTCGACCGAGTCACATTAAGTCATCAATTCGAACAGAAAGGTACGGCAGAACCAAACGTTGCACGTTACCTGTTGTCAACACGTCAACTTCACCTGTAAGTCTTCAAATTGAAGAAATTTTTAGATTTTAAGTTGATATTTATCCGCGATACTACCTCTGTTATGATCCTGAATGCTACAGTCTGCAACCCAATTACGCTACGTACACTGTAGTACGCGTTTGGGGCTGCTGGTCGCAGTTAACTTCAATGCGTTATTGGTACACAAGTTGATTTGGTTTAAATACAGTGTTTCATATATATTGGCTTTCTTTGCTTTCTCCACAGACTCCAATGAAAAACACTTTGAACCTTCTTGGCAAGCAAGGGATGACTTTTCAGAATATGGTAAAGTAGAGTGATATTTATTCTCTCTTCAGAGTTTGTATACGGTAGCTCTCACCACAATTTCCATTGTAGTTGGTTTGTTTTTTATTCCTTTCATGTTTTTTTTTTGTTGGTGCCCACTATAGATAACGTCAAACATGATACAGAATGAAATGAAACATTTGGTATGAATCTGTCTTCAGTTACTAACAAGAATCAATAATTGTATCCCAAAGAACAAAGATTTTGATTCTTTGTTGACCTGCGAGGCAACAACAAAATATATACGGTAATGAATAAAACTGTGTCTAGAAACAACATGTCTTAAGCTCTCTCATTAAGAAGAAGAAAGAAACCCCACCAGATTTACTGTGAAGGGACAGATTATACCCTGTGATTTTCGTAATGTTTCTTCAAAGTACCCAGACTTAAGTCTGGGTAAGATAGCCACTTCTTATAAACTGGGTATGCTGCCAGATGCATTCACAAGATTGTAACATTGCGGTGGTATTTTTTAGTTTTTTAGTGTACATAAATGTCTTGGCTGCATCATTTTGATTGACAAGTTTCCAATCTATTTGCTAGAAATGGCACAGTATATATCAATCATTTCATTAAAAAAAAATCCATTCATGTCTAATGTGGTTAGGCTTGAATCTTGTGTGGGTAAAACCTCCAAATCATTCATTACAATGAATGAAATGCCAACTTTATGTAGAGTTCAGAATTCAAAGGGTTCAAGGTACATTCAGAAACTTCTTTCCACGGACCAGTAGAATATGAGACGTGCCAAAAGTGGTCCTTCATTGATCGGTGAGAAAAATTCTAACTTCATCATCGGAAGCTCAAGACACAAAATGTCTGTTGACTAGTGGTCCAACAAGCACATTTCATTGTATCTTCTTGTCAGTTGCAACCAGTACCAACAGTTGTGCCTCATTTTAGAACTGCAATTTTGGACAGTAATGCTGGGGGAAAATGCATTTTTCAACCCAAAATGGAGACCGATTTCAAACAGATTGTGAAAGTACAGTATGACTACCAAATTCGATTAGCTGAATACAGTATTCTGTGGAGCCTTCTTACTGTTACCTTTACTGTACATTCAGTCTTCCAACCATTATAGTTCTTGTTTGACCATGGCCCTACCTCAAGGCTCCTATTAAAGCTGTCATATCTTTGTTTTGTATAATCAAGGAAAACAGTTTGGAGGTCCTACTGGTGGCTGTAATTTGTTTTAGTTACAATTTTCTTTCTTTTATTAATGCTGATGTTTAAATTTCTACTGTACTTCAATATTTATGTCTGCAAATTAAGATGTGTTGTTGTACAGGCATTCACACTTAACACATGTATGTCATGCGCATGGACAGTTTACCAGCAGTCCCCTATGCTGTCCAAGTCGGTCAAGTATCCTCACTGGTAACTACATACACAACCATGGTGCCATGAACAACTCGTTGGATGGCAACTGCAGCAGTGTTGCCTGGCAGCAGGGTCCGGAGCAGAGCACATTTGCCACGCACCTGCAGAAAGCTGGCTATACAACCTTTTTTGCTGGAAAGTACCTAAATCAGGTATGAACATTCTCTTTTCTCATTGCCCTTATCCTATAAAGGGGAAGTGCCTAGAGAACTCTTGCTTCTATGTCACAGCAACTACTTCAAGTAAGGTGTTTTTCCGATGCTATTCTAATTGTGACCCTGCTCCACAAAACCAACAAAAAAGTCACCAGACATGAATTTTCAGTTACGGGCAGATTCTAAGAGAGCCGACTCTAAGCTTTCAAATGATGTATAACTCTATACAAATTGACTCTCCTAACCCATCTATTCCTACCAACTTTCAAAGTAGTAGCATCATTCTTTCAAAAGTTATTAGAGTTGAAAGTGAAGAGTGTGTAAAAGGTTTTTAAGTTATGGAAAAGGGCCTCTAAGACATAGCTAATCATACTATTTTACCCCAAAAAAAGTGTTCTAGAAAAAACTTAAAACACCATCCTATTCATAGATAATCCCAAATGATGTAGAAGAAGATTTGTTCTTTCAGAAAATACAGTAAACCTCGGATAAGTCGACGTCGAGTGAGTCGAATATCACTAAACTCGAAGCAAAATAAAAAGTCCCGATTTTTCCCTATGTATTTTCTCTAAGAAATATTTGGATAAGCCGAAGTACGAGAGTCGAATTTCGGCTGTGTCGAAGTAAAACATTCAGTCCCTTTTGTACTAATTACACGTAGTTTACATCACTTGAGTCGAAGAAGATTTCTCTGGCATTCTCATTATAGTAGAGGCTACTATGTAATCCCGTGAGATTTTTGTGCCAAAATTGATTTTATTAGCTAACTTTGTCAATTTGGGGGTGCTGAATCCAAAAAACTTTGGTTCCATTATTTCTAACCACGTCTTCAGCCGCCATTTTGAATTTCAAAATGGCCGCCATACCAAACTGTATTTTGACCCATATTTCATAAAGTGAGCATTGTAGAAGCTTCAAATCTGGTGCAAAATGCATGAGTGTGATGTCAGACACTCTGATATATCTTTTTCTGATATTGTGGATTGTTTTGATACAATTTGTAGGCTGCCATCTTGAATTTCAAAATGGCCGCCATGTAGCAAACTGTAATTTGACCCATATCTCATAAAGTGAGTATTGTAGAAGCTTCAAATTTGGTGCAAAATGCATCGTTGTGGGATATCAGACACTCTGATATATCTTTTTGTGATATTGTGGATTGTTTTGTACAGTTTGTAGGCTGCCATCTTGAAATTCAAAATGGCCGCCATAACGTTTTTACCCATATCTCACGTTGCAATTGAAGCATCAAATTTTCAAGAATGCACATGCTTGTGGTGTCCAACATACCAGTACAGCTGTTTCCTAATTGTGGATCATTAGACAGGCCACCATGTTGAAATTCAAGATGGCTGCCATAGAAAACATATTATACCGGGTACTGTTGTAAGCGCCTTAGATGAATTTGCCAAAATTGTTCTAGATAGACCGAATTCATTACCAGGTCAAGCAGAATGACAGCCATCTCTCAATTCAAAATGGTCGCCGTAAATTCAAAATGTAAGAACGAGGTTCCAATGACGTCATCAAGCCATGCTGAGGGGCAAAAACTGCGTATGGGGGAGGGGGCATACCACTGTCCCATACTTGTGGGCAAGCGTGTAAGCGTTACATCCCATATGATAATAGCCAGGCGGGTATATGCGGTTCGCGAACTGCACGCTAAAGCGGTTTGTTTTTGCCTCTCGGGGAACACATTATTTTGCATCGTGGAACCTCGTTAATGATTATATTTAAACCCAGTCAATAAAATATTTTTACAAAAGTAAGCATTGATACAACTGAAGGTGATCTTCAAAAACTTGATGCTGCCTCAAGATAATAAAGACAAACAAGGAAAAGTCTCGCAATGGCCAATGGCAAGAAATGACATGGTCACCCTAACAGGCATCCCATTCACAAGCTTGTTTGTTGGCCACAAACTGAAACAAGATTTGCTAGACACTAGATATATTTCTGGAATAATACAGAATGAATAAGGAATGAGTAGGCTTTTTCCTGATTGCCTTTAAGTGGGTCATCTTCAATTATTAAGACTTCCAAAATGCTTACTGCTGTACAGCCAATGATTCTAAAACAACAAAGGAGCAATAATAGCTCGGGGGATTTTTCTCGAAAGAGATGAAAAGGGAAGTTTTCATGTTCTGTACTAAGAATTTGTATCTAGGAGAATTAAAATATATTAATCTCTGGGATAGTATGAAAAAGGACAGACATTCAACTCGTGCAATTAAAATACACCATGTAAGATTGGATCCAAAGTCATTAAGCTTAAGAGGATCACCAACTTCTTATAACATTTCTACTGGTTCTGCAGTCTGATAGACCTGTCATTATCCAGTCATTGCTGAACGATACAATTATCGGAAGGTACAAGTTTTATTAATTCCACAATCACTCTTCATCTCATAATTTCATGGCCTTCTCCTCATTCTCACTAACAAAGGTTCATTTTCCATACCCATGCCTTAGAAACCCACAAAACTGAGCCATATAATCAGCTTGAAAGTTGAAGTACTGAGCAGTCATTTCCATCTGACACAGAGACCACATCACGGAAAGAAAAGAAACAAAGGGTTCATGAAAGATGCCATGGGAGCTGTCACCCGTCACTCACAACGAGGAAACGGATAGCCTCATTCCATTGTATGTAGATGCTACTTCAAGAGCAACGGGAAAATCAGAGATATTGATGATTATTACGTAGACACTGACATTTCAATTCTCCTCATGGATCTTGTAAGTTTGCTTTACTTACTGGATTGCATGATATCTGCTCCATCACTGGAAAAGGAAATGATAAAAGTACAACTGACATTATTGAGAGATTATGTTCTGCAGTTCGTTGCGAAAAAAAACAAAGGTCTGCTTTTTCATGCCTTTTACTGGTGCTGGCTGAAGTTGAAAATTTGAGGATATCTCAAAGAGCAGATGGACCAAGATATCTAAACCTGGAATCATGCAGAATGTGCAATGACACAGTCTATGCCTTCCAGAAGTTTGGCGTGGATGACTTCAACCAGGACAATCTCCCGCTCTACCCTCGCAGAGTCTTGATAAAACAAATCCAGAGAGCAAAGCTCGTAAACTCTCACAACCTACAAGTAATTTGTGCCTCTACTACAAGGAAATATGATATTTACATTGTAGTTATTTCCAGAGGGTATGCATAAAATGTTCAATTAAATGCTTTGAGCTTCCTACACCAACGGTGGCCACAGAATTCATTATCATGCTCAGAGCAAGAAATGCAAAAGTCACTGTTTCTGGAAGAATTTTATAGAACCAATTCTCCCTTGTGTACAGCCTTAAAGGGGATGACTAGTAGCTGATCAGTGGGAATCAGTGGGAATGCTGAGGGATGATTGTTCAAATCCTTGTGGGATTCATTTAAGAGTACATTATATATCTACTGTTGTTATGTGAAAATTATTTGCTTTAGAACGGTCTCATATTCAAGTAATGTGCAGATTAATGCCCCGTCACTGACCAGGCACGCTAACCTGGAAACATTAAACTGCACATTACTTGAATATGAGACCATTCTGAAGCAACTAATTTTCACACAACAATAATGTACTCTTAAATGAATCCCACAAGGATTGGAACAATTATCCTCCAGCATTCCCACTGATTCCCACCGATCGGTTACTAGCCATCCCCTTTAAAGTGCGGTGACTTCAAAAACATATGCAGGGAATGAGCCTAGAAGACATTATCTATTAAAGTGACTATCCCATGAATTTTTAGAATGTAGGGCTAATGTTGTAAACTCTAAAACGAAATCGTCTAAATAGGGCATTTAGTCACTCAGACACAGTTATTAAGAGGTTCTTTTAAAATTCATTTGTTTTGACGTCAGAATCACATGATTTCCCATTCACAATTTTTACCCAAACGCAATGCTTTTAAAGGAATGTTTCCCATGGCAGCCATTTTGCATTTCAACATGGCAGTGTATATCTACAGGACAGGAAGCAGTCCCGCCTACGCAATTCACTGAACGTTATGAGTGTTCCAGCATGCTTGGGTTTGCAGTTAAAGATCTTACAGCACCAAATATGGTCAAAATCCATCTTGAATTTCAAGAGTGGCGGCCAATGCGAATAATCCATTATTACAGAATGTACAGGCCCTATGTGTGTTTTTTGAAAGAATGTATACTGTACGCCACCATAAACATTCATATGTCTAAAAGTTGCTTGTAACCAGAGATACTAGCTGAAAAGCAGCCATTTTGAATGTTAAGATGGCCGCCTTGATAGTGATCTGCAATTTAAGGGAGGGAAAAAGTGCATCTGAATGGTCAACATCATGAACCCGGTTTATGCCCGAAATGTGAACTTTCTTTATTGCTTACAACATGAGATATGGGTCAAAATATACGTTCTGGTTTGGCGGCCATTTTGAATTTCAAGATGGCCACCTTCAATATCAAAATGAACCATCGTTTCAGAAAAAGATGTTTCAGAATGTCTGATAGCATACGCATGCTCTTTGCCCCTAATTAGAACCTTACACAATGTATGCGATATGAGGTACAGGCCCAATTACACTTTTTATTGTGGCCATTTTGAATTTCAAGATGGCCGCCAATGAAAATGATCCATCATTTAAAACAAAATGTATAGCTTGTCTGACATCACAGGCATGCTTTTTGCCCCAAATTTATACTTTCCATAATGCTTACAACCTTAGATATGGGTAAAATATATATTTAGCAATGGAGGCCATTTTGAATTTCAAGATGGCTGTTAAAAAACTGTATCAAAACTATCTATGGTATCAGAAAATGGTGCATCAGAATGTCTGACATCATAAACATGCTTTTTGCATCAAATTTGAACCTTCTATGATGCTCACATTATGAGAATTGGGTCAAATTACAGTTTGCTATGGCGGCCATTTTGAAATTCAAAATGGCGGCTGAAGACATGGTCGGAAAAAAATGTAACCAAAGTTTTTTGGATTCAGCACCCCCAAATTGACCAAGTTAGCTTTAAAAATCAATTTTTGCACGAAAATCTCACGGGACCCATTATTTCGACATAGCAGACTGTACTATTACATTTAGAGGAGAACAAAAAATCGGCATGTCGCAGAACCCCGTCCCTGACCTGCTGCAGGTAAGCATGCACACTCACCGTTCCGCTCTGCACGCATGTCGAATACACACATGTATACATGTATACACACAGTACATCGATCCATACTTTATCCATACACACAGCACATCCATACTTTATCCATGTCAAGCCAGAACTCCTTGGTCAACCAATCGCTGCTTTAATATTTTATTGACAGGCCAAGTGAGCAGAGCTTGTTTGTGCGTAATTTTGTTCAATGGAGGTGGGATGGGCCTGGGAGAGTGTTTGTCTCATGGTAGGTTGACAGAGATGGCTACCTATGTTGCACCATAGACATAGCACATGCACATTGCCACATTTTAGCGCAGACATTCTCAGAACTACGTTTAACTACACTAGTATTGATACAAATTCCATGTTCAATTTAGTTATTATTATTATTATTATCATTTATTCGACCAAGTAAAGAATATAGGATACATATCATTAACATCACACACATGAAACAAAAACCAGAATGAACATTACAAAGGATACACTGTACTGTACACGTTACACAATGTGAAAATGAAATGAATGGAGACTACATGAGGGTCGGGGCACACAAAAGTAAATACACTTACTATTGCCCGTAGGCATGTGAACCCACACATGTTGCACCTTAAGAAACATTTAACAATCATTAAAAAATTATCACTCAACCCCTGATCCCCCCCCCTTAACTCCATAATCCTTATCAAACTTCAAAACATAAAAAAAAAAACACTGTACAAATCTAATATAATCATCCAACCCTTGACTTCATTTATAAATATATTCATACATTAATTTCAAAAACTGAAAAAAAAATACGTCAACATAAATGTAGGAGATTCCTGGATTTCCACCCGACCCCCAACCCTAAGCCTCTAACCTCTTAGAACATAATCATCATTGTCGTCAGCGTAAAAATGAAAATGAAGCACATGACTGTGTACAAATCAAAACTAAAACTATCACTCAATGTGATTAATACCTCGTCAAACACGGAGAATGTAAACTCATTAATTTGTATACTGT
This sequence comes from Diadema antillarum, assembly GCF_040938485.1. Lineage (NCBI taxonomy): Eukaryota > Metazoa > Echinodermata > Echinoidea > Diadematoida > Diadematidae > Diadema > Diadema antillarum. The sequence goes on along the minus strand of NW_027271364.1, from coordinate 151,557 downwards.
TACCACATGTGTAAAATCAAAACTAAAACTAAAACTCAAACCACATGTGTACAAATCAAAACTAAAACTATCACTCAATGTGATTAATACCCCATCAAACACGGAGAATGTAAACTCATTAATGTGTATACTGTTACCACATGTGTACAATCAAAACTAAAACTACAACTCAAACCACATGTGTACAAATCAAAACTAAAACTATCACTCAGTGTGATTAATACCCCCATCAAACAATTAATAACGATTAATTTGTATACTGTTACCACAGCGACTCAATGTTCAACGTGAACAAAATAATGATGAATTGTGCACACCCACATTATCATAACAGTCATATATTATGTTTTATATATATATATATATATATATATATATATATATATATATATATGTTATATATATATATATGTTATATATGTCATATACTAGAACAAAATAAGAACATTATCTTCAAGAACAGACAAATTTGAATACAAACACACACACGCACGCACACACACACACATGCATGCAAATGTACTATAATACATGTACATACCTGTGAGTCGGGAAAAAAAAAATCGACTCTCGCGAGAGTCGAAGTTCACTTAAGTCGACGCATTTTTGTCAGTCCCGAGAGCTTCGACTCATGCGAGGTTAACTGTATATGAAAACTCAAGATTGACTAGATTGACCCATTTCACCTTTTTTGAGTCCTCATCTAAAAGCAGGGTGTGCGACTTTTTGTTAGTTTTTTGATGAGCGGTCACAATTTTGTGTATTAATATCTCTTGGGTGCATCTATAATAATCACTGTCATTCTTGAAAATTGAGTTTCGTTCAAATAAATATAAAAAATAAATAATTTAAAGTCATGTGACATGATCTTCATGGTCACCTGAGTGAGCCATCACCACTTTCTTTGCACATGAAGTGCTGTTTGTTTGATAAAGTTGTTGAAGGATTTACAGTTGTATATTCTTTTTGACAGTGCTCAAGATTCCTGATGGATATTATGTCAAGATACTTCCTTTAGGCAAATGCCTGTCCTCTTTTATTGTAAGAGATCCACTTAAAGGGATCATACAGTTTTGGTTGAGACCTAATTTCAGGTTTCTAACATTTTTTGGTGAGATAATGAGAAACCTCAGATTACGAAATATGAAAGAGCATGTAATTCTATGAAGAATTCAACATTTCTTTGATGAAAATTGGTTTTGAAATGGCTGAGATATCAAAAAAAGAGCGATTCTAATAAATTGTGGGACCCACACTTTATTACGATCGCTTTGTTTTACTTTGTTTTTTTGATGTTTCAATCATTCCACACCCGATTTTCATTAAATAAACTTTGAATTCCTCTTAAAATGGTATGCTCTGTAATGTATCATAAGTGTTTTCTTGGTATCTCGCAAAAAGTTAAAAGCCCAATTCTCATCTCCACCAATACTGTACCATCCCTTTAATACATGTATGATGTATTGAAGCTTTGCATGTTTATCTCATTTCATCCAAAGGCTTGTGAAAGTGAACTTTTGTGATCATTCACCGTCCATTGTGCATCATCTGTTGGGTGTAAACTTTTTACATTTTCAACTTCTTCTGAAAAAGCCCATGATGGTTTTTCATGCAAATTGGCAGATTAGCATCCCTGGTGTGATAGGATCTCAATTTGTTCAAACAGACTGTAGTACAACTAATACATAAAAATGCATCATTGATAATCAGCTTTTATGATAGCATGTATGTGTGGAATAGTAGATTTGACGTACTGGTAGATCTTTTCAGAGTCATTGAAGTCTAATTCAAAAGTTGTGTAATAATAGTGGAAAGTGATCACTACAATGTACATTGCAAATCTTTTCTGGACTACACTAGTACAAATGTACATGCATCATTGATAATCTGCTTTACACCATTACATAAAAGTGTCACGACTGTGTTTGGAATAGCAGGGTTGGCATGAAGGTCTTTTCAAAACCATTGAAGCCTAACCAAAATTTTAGCTGGGAAGTTTTACAGTGGTTATTCCACATCAAATCTGTCATGGACTACGTGGCTGCACACTAGTAGGTACAAGTAGACGCATCATCTACTTTAAGTGGTGATTCAATTAAAGTATCACGTGTGTGTGGAATTGCAGGTTTGACATGGATCTTGTGAGAGCCATTGAAACTTACAGTTGTTAGTGCCTGTTCATTGGCCAGTAAACCTCTTAACCCATTGAGGACAAATTGATTTTGCTTTATTGTGCATTTCCATAGACACCTCCTCCAGTATACTCGGGACTAGTCTGAAACGGGTTAATACATTTAAACTTTAGACTACAGCCCAATGATTATTGTGTGGACGGCAAGCTGTGACTTTCTGAAATTGTTTCAATTCTTAAATCCCGATTGGTACAAGTAGACATTATCAAATATTTGTTTGTTCCTAATCAATAACATTTTGGTTGTTGTCTGTTTTCTAGCTACAATGTAGCAAGAGCCATCTTTGCTTTATTAAGTTTAATACTTCCTTGATCAGAACATATTACATTTTACATTTGAGGGACCCCATCAGAATGTAAAGGGCTGGGAGGGGATAAACATGGTATTCGTGGTAGAACATGGGCCAAACCATAGTGTGCCTATAGTACTACAGTACTGCTGAGTCTCCAGTACTTGGCATCCCTTTTCCCTATGGCCCAGCCTGGACACCTTGTGATAGACAGTGAGAAATCTTAACAGGAACACAGAAGGAATTAAAAAAAAATTGCCCAAATCACACTGCATACTGCGTTTTGGGCAAACGGATCTGCTGTTGCCACCATGATCTTAAACATAGAGTAATTCCATCCCATGGGCGTCTCAAAGGCCTCAAAGTGACTCTGTGTGGAAATCTTGTGTGTCTGGTATACCCAAGACCAATGCATAATTTTCCCTGATATGTGTTGAGGATCAGTTTCCCATTTAGTTTGTCTTGAAGAATGTGTTATGCCGACACAATACCCTTGATATTCATTAACGTCTTCAGCATCCATAATTATAGAGTTTGCATGAAATGTATGAAAAGTTAACTTGTGAGTCTCTCACACAGTAGCTCAGGGATTATTTGACTTTAGTCACAATTTGTGTTTGCACTGATACAAGCTTGAACAAGACCTTCAATTGATCTATCAATATCTAGTCAACTGGCTAACAAAGCTGTTTGCCAGTGATGCTCATGTTTTCTAACAATTATGGACCTGCATACTGTAAAACATGATATTTTCGCGGCATGAAATTTTCGCAAGTTGCCTCTAACATTCAATGCGTATAGGTAGACAAGAACTTTCATGTGCATTTTAATTTCACGAATCTTGGCTCTTGCAAAAATCGTGAAATTAAAATGCACGCGAACATTCCTCGTTTTACAGTATATGGTTACAATTATAAATATTGTTATAAGGAATGTCCTGACATTAGTTACATTGAGGCGGTGATCCTTAAACTTCAAGGTAAGCTAACTTCAAGGACAAGCTGTTGCCCCTTTACTTCGACACACGTCCACACGACAAAGCTTGTAATCGAAGGTAGCGTATCAGCGATGATAAGCTCCTTCCCACATATTTCTACGAGGAGTCCCACTCGATGATAAAACCACAGAACTGGAAGTTCATGATGACCCCAGTACGAGGGTCACTGTATTCATATTTGAGGGGCTGACCTGGAATATAAAGGGAATGGGGGTTCACGGAGAGGTCACACTTACCTTCGAGTTTAATTGATTATCGTGTCCACATGATGCATAACTTGGGGTGGGGACCCGGACTGCTCGTGGATAGAGTTTAACCCTGAGAAATTTTGTGGTTTTATTATCAAGTTAACCTTAAGTTAGCTTTACCTCGAGTGCGTCTACACAGTTGTACTTAACTATGAACTTATCCTCAAAGTTAGCTGAACTTGAAGTTTAGGATCACAGTCTAAGCATAACTAATGCTTTTAAAAACTGCTGTATGTAGTTCTTCACCTGGCAAACATGATGGATACAAGTGATGTATTGATATAATACAGCTGTAAGATGGAGATTTCAAAACCAGTCCTGGCAGCATACATGTACAATATAAAAGTGAAACTAAGTTCAAGATTCTTCTCACAATATTATGACAGTTTTTAGTTTCACTTACATCTCAACATGACTATGAGTGATTTACCTAATCTGTCTTTGCTTTGACCAGGAATTATTGTTTATACTTCATTCAGTGGCAAATTATTATTGTTATTTTTTTTAAAGTCAAGACTCATGTCATTTACAGTGAGTAATACTAGCGTACAAGTATGCACTAATGTTGTTCACTTTTTTTTTTTTGTAAGCCCAGTCAGTTGCTGTTTCCTTTACCCTGCTTTTCAAGGTGGTTTTACAAAATTTGCATGATGTCCATCCCTTCATACAAATCCAAGTACATATGTATAAGTATAGGACCCCGTTTACAGTGCGGGGCTGGGCTGAGCAGAGCCCCACAATTTTGTCCGTTTACACTGCCGGGCTCGGCTGCACTTTTAATTCAAACCTTTCAATATTTTGTTGTAGTGGCGCTCTGCTTGTAAACAATCGCAATTTGGTATAGTCTGGTTTTCAGACCCTTTGCCAACTGGATGAAGTCGCCGTTCGGGCAAAGGCCTTTGCCGAAGGACCACCTTAAACTATACTAGTTTTTGACATTGAGGGGGTTAATATCCTGAATAACGAAATAGTATGGGCAGAGGGTTTGGAAGCCAGACTAAAATTGGCCGTGCATTTCGGCCAGTTTGCATTTACACTGAGAAAAGGCCAGGCTCGGCCGCGGCCGAGACCACCTCCAGAGCGTGGCCAAATGTGCGGCCAATTTTGGCCCCGCATTTGGCCTATTGCGCGTTAACACTGAAATGAAGGCGGGCTCGGCCGCAGCCGAACCATGGCCGAGCCTCGTTCTGTAAACGGGGTCTAAGATGTCTTGGTCATAGAGTACTCCAAAGTGTGATGTCATAGACATTCATCGCCATGGAAACTGGTTCCAAACAACCTTACCTGGCCTGAATATCTGTGAACACTATTGTTGCTAGCCATGCTCATGCCTGCTTCCAACCTAAGTTCTAGATACAAAAGACTGTGACATTATTACTTTGATACTTTATTGTGGTTTATGAATACAAATAACTGGGTTGCTATACATTCACATAAACCTGTAAATGATAGGTCCAGACACTGATTTGATTGGAAACTGTATTGTCATTAGATTTAATAGAGAGTTGATTGCAGGTAATGTATTACAGAGTACAGCCCTTCTGTGTCCATGCATTAGATCAGTTTACTCTCACTTTCGAAGCATGACATGGCCAGGATGCGCAGAGTCAGTTTAAATATAGTCCATTGATTATATACCAGGGTTATTTTAGTCAATTTAGAGTAGATTTTAATTATGAATTTATTCTGAAGTACTTTGTTATGTTTTTTTTAATAGTTTTCTGATGTTGCGAGTTTTTACTAGCCTTTATGGCTGTGGTATTTGAATTGTTTCAATATTTAAATTCATGAAAAATCAGTTGCAATTGTTTCAATGTTTGTTTGTGCTTTTTCTTTCTGTCTTTTTGAAATCATTCTAGTATGGCAGTCCCAAGGCAGGTGGTCTGGCTCATATTCCCCCGGGATGGAACCAGTGGATTGCTCTGGTGAGTAAGGCCGCGTTCATGCGAATTTCGTAGCCAGAATCACAAACATGAATCATGATTCAAAACGGTGTTTCAAATCACGGTCTCAGCGGAAGAGCGTTCATGCGGGCTTTCGCAACGCTGATTCTGGCTCTGCTCATCCTTTGCCATTGCGCAGCGCACTGCGCAGTTTGACCTTGTCTCTGCAACTCGAGCCAGACCTCCTTATGCCAACACTTACTGATCAGTCAGTTCATTATAGGCCTTTACGTTTTTATTTTGGTGAATACTTTCCAATAAGCTGTGGCATTCGGGCTCTGCCCACAGATCAAGGAATAATCTGAATTCTTCGTCTCTCCAATTGTTTCCCTTGGTAGACACAGCGCTGCAGCCATTACTATTATCAACTCAATCGGAGAGTAATTACATGTATTATTATATTAAACAGCTAGATACTAGCATAGAATCGGTGTATGGCATTGATGTAAACAAACAAGTGCAAGTATGGTACCGAAACACACGATTCATAAGACGTACCACACAATGTGGGATACCCCATGAGACGCGCATGCGCACAGCGCACAATGACGTCATAGAATCATGATTGAAATCACGGTTGCGGTCATGCGGTTTCTGCGATCGTGATTCTGGCAGAATCATGATTCAAAACGCCCTTTTTTCCGCGTTTCAGATCTGCGTTTTGAAACGCGTATAAATGGAAAAATCGCATGAACGCAACACAACTAAACACGTTTAGCGACTAAACGTGTTTAGAAACGCAATTCTAGTTTCGCATGAACGCAGCCTAAGCCAGTTGACCCTTGACCCAAGGACTTTTCAGGTTTGATATTAAAGCTAAAGGCTGTGATACACTGTCTAACAGCTTTCTTCAGTGAAAGTGTGGACCAAGTACTGTGGTGTATAAAAAGTGTATAATTATGTGACCCTGCACCACAAAACCAACAAAAAATGGCCAGACGTTGATTTTTTTTTTATTAGTTAAGTGCATATTCTGAAAGAGCAGATTTTAAGCTTTAAAATGATGTATAATTCAATTCAAGTGGACCCTCATAACCTACCTAAATATTGGAAAGAAAGCATGCACTCTGGAAAAGTGTGTACTGAGAAAAGAGGCTCTGAAGTACAGGGTCTACTCAAGCCCTTTGAATAGTCTCCGTAGACCAAGCTGTGCTCTGCTCAATGAATGGGACAAAAAACAGGATGTAAAAAGCAACAACAATGAAGGGATTATCAGATTAGACTGTAATTGAGCATGCTGTATTAACACATTCTATCCCTGACTAATACAAAGTTTCAAAGCAGTAGCATTATCCCTTCAAAAGGTATTAGAGTTGAAAGTGAAGAGTGTGTAAAGGGTTTCTTAGAAATGAAAAGGGGCCTCTAAAACATACCTAATCACACTATTCTACAAAAAAAAAAAGTGTTCTAGAAAAATTGCTGAAAACACAAACTTTAGAATAATGTAGATGATACAGTGATACTAGTTGCATCCACATTTCTAAATCAATGGAGGTAATGATTTTAATGCCCTCAGAAGTCTCCTATTGACTTTGCATGCATATCGTCATAAATTAAAAAAGAGAATTCATTTTTTTTTCACATGAGTGAAACCACATAGACAAGCTTTAACCTGTTGTGTCAAAGTATCATTCTGTTGTGATATCCAAACAATGATGACAGAGGAGTTGCTACATTGTATTAAAAAATCATCAATTACAGTTGATACTTTTATAATAGTTCTGTATCAAAAAGTTGTGCGGTGGTGACAGTATCACTGCGCTTGAGTTCTGTTTGCGACTGTGCATCACAGAACCAACAAAAAGTCGACCGATGTGGATATTCAGTGGAGGGCAGATTCTAAAAGAGTAGACTTTATGCTTTGGAGTGATGTATAATTTGATTTCTTATATTAAACTTGATCTAAATATTGTCAGGAAAGCACACACCTTGAAAAAGCGTGTACTGAGAAAAGAGGCTCTTAGATGTACACAAGTGTAGGGTCTATTCAATGGCTTAATCTTACCAAACCATGCTGTGTGCCATGACTGGAACAAATACATAATGTTAAACTCCTTTAGCAATAACAATGAAGGAATGATCAAATTATACTGAACATGAGCGTGCTCTATCAACACATAAAAAAAACAAAAATCAGCACATGCGACTTTCTTTTGGTTTTGTGATGCAAGGTCACTTATGTGGTTGCAACCAACACTAATCCATGGAAACATGCAAAGCCTAAAGTTTCCAAACTGTATTGTGTTATATGCAATTTTGCTGAAATGTCCACAATTCTGTTCAGTATGATTTCACTCTGGATGTAACATACTAGTAGTCCACTTGAACATGGAATGAAATTGCACTAAAAGCAGTATGCTGATTGGTCAAGTGATATGGGAGCGTGTAAAAAACGTCCATACCCGAATTGGCCAGCATAATATAGACTTTGAGAATGGCATTGCTCTCACTAGTAGATGAAAAAAACAGTTTTAACCCGTTGAGGACGAGTCCCGAGTATACTTGGGCAGGTGTCCATGGGAAATGCATGTTTTATAGCAAAATCAGCCCGTCCTCAACGGGTGAAGAAACCACTATAACTTGCCAACTGTGAAACCTAATCTTGCCTTGGGCATGCATTGCAAAGACTCAGTAGCATGGGGAGACATGGATGGTTTGATTGATTTAATCGTCATTCACTGCTCACCATGGTACATTCGAAAACCACGAAAAGCCCTCTTAATAGCAAATGTGTGCATCAAAGCGTACGCGTACGCTCATCCGTAACAGCCAACTCCATTCAAAGTTCTTCAACTGTATTTACATGGAGATTAGTAATAAAACTGTACATACACAATTTATGGTGAAGGGATTCAGGAATATACCCGAGCTGGGCCCACCTTCCCACCCCATGGAATCCCCTCCCTAATAATAATGATAGTAATAGCTGGTTTTTATATAGCACATTTCACACTTGTTAAGTATCTCAATGCACTTTACAGAATATTATTACCCCGGTCACTGGATACATTATTTCTAACCAGCACAGACAGTGCTCACTCTCCACTCCTTGTTGAGCATTCCAGTCAGTCGCAGCCATTTACAGGCACATACATGCTGATCAACCAACATAAGCTTTCTCATCCTACCGGTTACCCATTTATACTCCTGGGTGGAGAGCAGCAGTGCGGACAAAGTGCCATGCTGAAGGGCAAATGTGTCGGGCTTGGCATGGGCTCGAACCCACAAACCATACTACGCTCATGTCGTTCACAGACGAGTGAGTGCTCTTATCCACTCAGCCATGACACCTCATTGAGTCTTTAAGTTGTAAACACATTGTTGGTATCCAGACTATTTCTCTTGTTCTTCCTCGTAGAAATACAACTCGGTCTACTACAACTATACGTTGTCCGTGAATGGAGAGGCTGAGCAGCACGGAGATGACTACCATAAGGATTACCTCACAGACCTGATAGTAAGTTTTCCTGTTGCCTCTACCAAAGTGTGATGTCATAGTCATTCATCGCCATGGAAACTGGTTCTAGACAACCTCACCTGGTCCAAGTGTTTATGTGCGCAAATGGTTCCACCCCAAGCTATAACATAAGACTGTGACATCATCACCTTGGTTCCCTATAATGAGTGGCTGCCTGAAAGAAGCATTGAAAGACATGTTGTATATCAAGAGTTTGATATACAGTCATCAAAAACAACTACAAAAAAAAGTACCGGTATTCAGAATACGACCGACCAGCTCAAAACTCACAATGAGTCACTGATTAGGATTCTTTGTAATAGACCAAAATAGTGATTTGGGTTGACCACCTCAAATTTTTCAAGTTTTTCTTTTCTCTTTTTCCTGGGGAAAATCTGGCAGCTTTATATCAATACTGAAATTAAGATACAAATGTATTGGCAATTTTTCTGGACCATATTTTCCCAGATGTGTGATATCCTTTCACTGGAAAAAACATGTTCTCATTCATAATTCTGCATAACATGCCTGAGTGAATTCAGTCTTTAGCCAAATCCTTCTTTCTCCCTTTTCTATGAAATTGCACCTCCTCACTCTCTCTTATTTCAGTCACTTTGTGAATGGGTTAAAGATGGTCAATGTTTTACAAGGTATCATTTTAAAGCTTTACAGTTTACTCTTTTAAACTATGTAGAAAAGTGGAAATTCATTGTTGCCTACTCTTTGTGGGTTTTGAGCTGGACTCAAATACCCGAATTCTAGAAAATGGTCAAAATCTTAATAGTTGTGAATAGCGTAGGATGATCATTTTCAACAAGTGTTTTTGTGTGAGTGTGTGTGTGTGTGTTTTGTTTTGTTTTTGTTTTTTTAAGCTCTACAGTATACTAGTTAAAACCTTACTGAAAAGTATAATTTCATTGTGGCCTACTTTTTGTGGGTTTTGAGCTGGACTCAAAGGCCGAAATTCATGAAAATGGTTAAAATCTAAACCATGGTTAATGCATATTCTGCGTAAATAGGACTGACAAATTGCCATTGAGATCCCTGCTGCACACGTATACATATGTAGCTCCCTGGGAGCTCTTTTATACTTCTCTGATTTTGATGGGTGAATGTTGGAAGTCACATAAGGGATTTTGCAACTTTCCTTTATTAATGAGAAATTATTGTTGTTGGTATTATTTTTATTGTTACTATCATCATTTTTAATACTTGTTCTGCTAAACCCCCTTTCCGCTCTCTCCAGAACAACAGGTCCATGGCATTCTTGCAGAAACAGGTAAGTGGTGCCCCATTCTTCATGATGCTCTCCACCCCTGCCTGCCACTCCCCCTTTGACTCCGCCCCTCAGTACATGAAGGAGTTCACCAACAAGAAGGCCCCTCGTGGGCCCAGCTTCAACATCCATGCAGCGGTGAGGTGTCCAGACTTTTGTTTGTTTGTTTGTTTGTTTGTATGTTGTTGTTTTTTTTGCACAGTCACGTATACTACTGTTGGTGCTGTACATGTGATGTTAGAGTAACCGTGTTGAATAACTGTAGCTAGGTAACCCTTTTTAATTACTTTCCCAGCAATATTTTGTATGAGTCAACATGACATCAGCAGGTGCAGTGTCCATTTGCCATTTCTGGTCATTTTGACTAAATTATGACCCTGATAATTGTAGCTGTTTGTTTAAAAATGTTCTCCCTGAAAATGGGAAAAAATGAAGTTTGTTGGCAAAATTCAGATTGATTAAAGGGTGTGTACAGTTCTGGTTGAGGTGAGGATTAAGCTTTTAACGTTTTGCGAGATATTCAGAAATCACTCCATGAGATGTCAAAGAGCATGCAATTCTAAGGGGTATCGAAAGTTTATTTGATGAAAATCAGTTTTGAAAAGGCTGTGATATCCAAAAACAAGGTGAAACAAAGAGATCCTAATAAAAGGCGTGGCCTGTCGCCTTTTATTATTATCCCTTTTTTGGATATCTCAGCCATTTGAACACCAATTTTCATGAAATAAACGTTGAATACTTCTTAGAATTACATGCTCTTTCATATTTCATAAGAGGTTTCTCATTATCTCACTTAGGAATGTTCAAAACATGAATCCACACCTCAACCAGTACTGTACAGTCCCTTTAAATGTGATGAAATTTCTGACTGGAATAAAATTCTTCCTCATTTTTTTTTTTTCTATTTTTGGTGTCCATAATCTGCATGTGGCTTATATGGAGGTACGGCCTTATTGTACGCAAATTCAGAATACAGTATATTACAGTATACTGAGTGTGGCTGACCTGGGTAGGGAGAAACATGCTTCTATAGCATGATTAATGAGAAAATTGACAGAATTGACTCATCTCTTTTTTCTTTCTTTCTTCTTAAATTCCACCCACAGGATAAGCACTGGCTAATCAGAAGAGCCCAGAACCCAATGTCCAACACTTCAGTCACATACCTGGATGATGCATTCAGGAAACGGTCAGTGTTAGGTGTTAGGTGTATTTTAGCACTTCACACATCTGGTATGGTCAGTCAGCGCTTGGAAATTAGAAGTAGTATTTGAGCACCATCCTCATTGAGATTACATCAGTCAGTACCATTGTAGGAAATTGTGTGTGTTTGTTTGTTTTTTAATTCACACTCAAATGCCAAGAAAAGAAAACTGAGCAAGCCTGTGACTCAGTGTATCAATTAGTTATTGTACTCTTCTATCCTATCTTTTTTTCAAGAACATCTTTTGTACAGCTTTAAGATGAGGATTGTGCAGTTTTTATTGAATTTAATTTAATTGAACTGAACTGAATTGAAATGGTCTTTATCAAAATGTGACTGCTGACCAGAGGTTTGAATTGCACAGATACAAAGAAAAAAATACATTGGCATCAAAGAAATTTCCAGTGTTCTTGATGTTTTCTCTCCCTCCCCTCCCCCATCACCCATTGACTATTATCATCACTATTATCTACAGTACCTCATCACTAGACCATTCTTCATGAGCACATGTGCAAAATAGTGCCAGTTTAATGACAGTCAAGACTAGGCACATTTGTGACCCTGCACCTCAAAACAAACAAAAAGTCGCCAGACATGAACTTTTAGTTAAGACCATATTCTGAAAGAGCAGACTTTAAGCTTTAAAATGATGTATAACTCAAATCAAATGGACTCTCCTAACCTATCTAAATATTGGAAAGAAAGCACAAACTCAGGAAAAGTGTGAACTGAGAAAAGAGGCTCTGAAGTATACAGTGTCTATTCAAGCACTTAATCTTTACCAAACCGCGCTGGCTGTGCGATGAATGGGACAAAAAACAGGAAGTAAACCACCAGAGTAACAACAATGAAGGGATTATCAGATTAAACTGAAATTAAGCATGCCTCATTAACACATTCTGTCCATAACTAATGCCAACTTTCAAAGCAGTAGCGCTATCCTTTTAAAAGTTATTAGAGTTGAAAGTGAAGAGTGTGGACAAGGTTTTTCAGAAATGAAAAAGGGATTCTAAAGACACACCTAATCACACTATTCTACCAAAAATGTTCGAGATAAACTGCTAAAAAAACACACTTTCCTGCCCGTTTTATGATACCAAATTTGAGCATAATGTAAAAGAAGACCCGCTCTTTCAGAAAAAATGAAAAAGTCAAGTTCGGCTAGGTTGACCCATTTCACTTATGTTCAGTCCTCACGCAAAATCAGTAGGTGCGACTTTATGTTCGTTTTGAGGTGCACGGTCACATTTAGTCCTTTCTTTCCAAACTAGTCTTGATAGAAATTGTGTTCATTTTGCATGTAATTTTCAACTTTTAGATTTGTTATGTTTTCATTCTTGTAATGTGTTGTATTGAAGTCTTTGCTGGTCATCATTTGGTCCTATCAGGTGGAGAACTCTGCTGTCAGTTGATGACATGGTGAAGAATATTGTCACACTCTTGGACAGCCAAAAGCTCCTGGACACCACTTATATCATCTTCTCCTCTGATAATGGCTTCCATCTTGGTATGTTTGTGTGAATGTACATGTATGTAGGTCTGTATGTATGTTTGTCGTGTGTGTTCATACATAAATGTGCAACTGCTTATGCACTGTATAAGCTGTTAATTTCATGTACAGATATTTTCGCAAATGAAGAGGTCGAGGACACTTTCGCGAGATGTTATTTTCGCGATTTTGACACCTCGGCTATCATAAAAGTGCACTAATGCTTGTCAATCTGAGATATTTTCATGTGTCCAACAGTGATTCGTGAAATTTACGAAAATTAGACCCTCGCGAAAAATGACAACTTATACAGTATGTAAATGTGGTATGTGTTGGGGGGGGGGGGTGAATGTGTGGGTGCTTGTACTTGTTTCTGCCTACACAGATGATTGTTTCCGGGTGCATATCTTTGTATAATTATATACATAGACCAAGATATATTTTTAGTGAATTTAAAGGCAACTGCCAAACTAAACAAGGAAGTGAAAACCATTATTCAATCAAATGCTAGAGGAACTAGGCAATCAGCTTGGACATTATTGCCATCCAATGTGAGTATATTGGCCATAAATAGTGTTTTATGAACATGCCAATTTAGATGGAGGGAATAATTTACGTAAAAGTAGATGCCTTGAGTTTGTCAACAGATGTTTGTTTTTTTTAATATTGGATTAAAAAGTGATTAAGTTATTTTGCAGTAAATAAGTTGGGAAAGAGATTATTGTTTAATTCTTAGCGGAATAATTGAGATATTCTCTGGGGAAAATATGGAAATGCTGATCATCATTTAGAAAAGAAAAATATGAAATAAAGAAAGTAATGGCTATTTTCTTTTGTGGCATGACTGGGATGCCATTCTGAGATGCTTGGGAGACTGACAGTGGATAATTTTCTTACATTAACCCATTGAGGACCGGCTGAGTTTGTTACAACACGCATTTCCCATAAACACTTGCCCAAGTGTACTCGGGACTCATCCTCAACGGGTTAAACACCCCATAGCATGGGGATTCATGGAGCAGTAAAGTGGACCCTGTTCTGATATATTCGGGAATCATCATAGCAAGTCATGTACAGCCTTATCACTGATCTCTATGTTAGTACACACACAGCCAGAAAATTTCGATTGTAGTCAACCATTACCTGATGAGCATGCACTTCAATGCATATTTACCGACATGTGGCTGATGGGTGCTAGTCATGTTTTTCAATGTACCCTGGTGGGCAGGGAATGAAGACCAGTTCAATTGGATGGACCACCCATGTTTCCACATGCTACCATGTCTGTTCCCCTTTCTGTGCCAGTGAGTCAGATGTGCACAAATGTCACACAAATAGCTATGGACAGGATATTACTGAGGCATGCAGAGGGTTAACCCTAATCCCACTGGTTTTTTCGAGGGACTTGAAACCACCGGGGGGGTCTTTTTGGCCCCCCCCCTTCAGATCTCGATCGTGGATCGCGCGATCCTCGCGAAAATTTGCGCTAAGGTAGAGGCCAATGTAATCTACAAGACTGTATAGTTAGATTTTTCAAATTTTAATGTATGTATTTTATATTAATTTATGCTAATTTATGCAAAAATATTTTTATGCCTCCGCCAACGAAGTGGCCGGAGGCAGTATGTTTTCGGGTCGTCCGTCTGTCCGTACGTCCGTCTGTCCGTACGTCTGCCCCGTTTTGTTTTTGTCGATATCTCAAGAACCGTGAGGTGGTTTTGCATCAAACTTGGTATGAGGGTATATCCTGGGGAGATAATACTTTGTGTGGATTTTAGGGTCACGGGGTTAAAGGTCAAAGGTGACAGGTTATTTTGTGAAAAAAAGGTTGAAATTTCATGTTTTTCTCCATATCTCGCAAATGGTTCAAGGTATCTTCATGGAACTTAGTATATATGCATGTACCGATGGGCAGTGATTATCTAGGGAAGTTGGGGGTCATGGGTCAAAGGTCAAGGTCAACTCCTCAAAATATCACTACTTTCCTTATATTTTTGCCTATAAATAAAAAAATAAAGCTCCAAGACTTGGTGAACGTATTCTTTTCAATATCCTCAACAATGATATTGAAGCAAAAATTTGGCTTCATAATTATTTCTTATGTATTTTATTTTGTATTGAATTTCTTATATATTTCCTCGTTTTTTTTACTTTTTGTTTTTGTTGGGTTTTTTTTACCTAAATTTGTCGCAGAAACTTCTTAAAGCATAATCAGGCTAAAATCAATCATTATTTATTTATTTATTTATTCAGTTTTCTTTACCCAGGGTAGCCCCATCAGTGGTTTAAACACTGTTATCCTAGGGGGCCCTGCAACAGAATGACAAAATATAACAGTTCAACAAACACAAAATAACAAATCAAGGACATTCCTTTTTACATCATAACATCAACACAATATCAATATTCTATATAAATGAAAAAATGCAAAGTTAATCGTTGACGATAATAATACACAAACTCATATTATTTGAGAAAAAATACCTTAACATTAAACAGGAATATCAAAAATACCCGAATTCTACCCCAAGTGAGATATGTATGCTCTTACGAACGCTTGAAGAGAGGTGGCGTTTCGGACTTCAGCGGGGAGCTGATTCCAAATACATGATGCATAGTGTGAAAACGATTTTTTTCCGGCTTGAGTTTTAGCTTGTGGAATTATGAGACCATTATAACTTGTGTTTCGCGTACGATATGAATGTATGCTACCAAGAGGCGTGATGAGTTCTTGCACATATTCGGGCATGTTGCCATGAAGTGTCTTAAAGACTGCTTTACAAGTGTTCAAACGCCACCTCTCTTCAAGCGTCATCCAACGTAACCTTCCAAGCACCTGGTTGGTTGGCACTGTGTGATCCACTCTCCTTACCACTCTGGCCATTTTCTTGTGTTGTTTGATAAGCACATCTTTAAGGGTTTGTGAGCAGTTTGACCATGCACAAGAACAATAATCAAAATACGGTAGGATTAATGAGTTTGCCAGGATTTTAGCGCTACTTTCGGTTAGGTACTTCCGCAGGCATCTCAGCAATGCTAGTCGTGTGGCAATTTTTTTACAACATTCTTCAACTTGCTTTTGCCATCTCATTGATTCATCCATCCAAACTCCCAGGTACTTATATTCCCTCACTCTATCCAATTCATTACCATCGATTCAAGTTTCAGCCGATCAGCAGATAGCAGTTTTCTTGATGTTCCTATCACCATGAACTGAGTTTTCTTAACATTCAACGTCAAACAATTTTGTCTCAACCACCGGTTTACATTGTACAATTCAGTATTCAGCACGGTTTCAATCTCCTGGGCATCATTTCCACTGTAAAACAGAACTGTGTCATCTGCATATAACATTACTTCACACTTAGTTACTGAATTGGGGAGATCATTTAACATAACTGAAAACAGAAGTGGCCCAAGTATCGAACCTTGGGGGACACCCACACATACACTAGTACTTTCCGACAAAGCCCCCTTTAAGCCCCCGTTCCACTATCACGATTTGGACCCCGATCTGTCCCGATCTAGCAGATCGGGAGAGAGCGGCAAAAGCGTACGAGGATCGGAAGCATCGTAGCAGCAGCGTGTGGAGGTCGGGGTTGGAGCGGGCAGTTTTTCAGATCGGGAAGAAATTTTGAACCGGTTCAAAATTTCTTCCCGATCTCCCCGATCAAAATTGACATATTTTTAATCGTACGGCAAGCGGGGAGAGCGTAGTGACAGCGTAAACGCAGCGGGGAGAGCGTAATGACGGCGTAAACGCAGCGGGAAGAGCGTAACAAGGTCTTTCTGAGCGTAGTAACATCGGCACAAGAACGGGAAGTAATTTTAGCTGTAATTTTCGAAGAAGAAGAAGAGATGAAGAAAAAGAAGAGAAGAAAGCAGCGAAGCAGCTACCCAAAAGGCGAAGCTAGAAAGAGAGACTGCACGTGATGCTGAAAGAGGAGGAAGAGGACATAGCAGAATTTTGAAGAATATGAAATCATCTACAACTGGAGGAAGACGAACTATAAAAGCAAGGACATCAAGAAAAATCCTTTGAAAAATCAGCACGTCTTTGTTTATACAATGCATTGCTGCAAAAGAACCGTGAGTTGAGGAGGCTCTTCAAGTTCAAGTTCAAGTTGATTTATTTCACTTCCAACAAACAAATAATAAAAAATACAGAGAAACGCTCATATATACAGACGTCATGAAATCAGTACCACAATGCGATGAACAGAATAACATTGTAAAAGAGATACAGGCAAATTATCAACAGAGATACAAATAACAGTTACGTCACTGTGGTAAATGCATACAAAATATTGCTGGAAATGGAGGGGACTGCTAAAAAGCAGAGCTTGTAGAATGCAGTCCCCTCATAGAGAAAAATATATAATTGCAAAAAACAAAAACAACAAATTTCCCTAAGCGGTAGCAAAAAAAAAAAAGACAGACAGAGTAATACACACATACATGCACACATACGGACGCACATTAACAAACACACGGCGGCTCTCTTGCAAGGAAAAAATTGATGAGAGGATAGAAAGATATAGTAGTGAAGAAGGTAGTAAGTCCGAGGTGGACAAGGGGGGAGGAGGGGAGAGGAGAGGGAAATGGTGGGTCATAACCAGGGCACTGGAAGGCACAGAAGCGCTGATGAAGAAAGAGTAGTGAGAATAACGAAGCAACAACAACTTTGAAAATCAAAAGTAAAAAAAGAAGAATGAATCTTCGAGGTCCACAGTATATTTCTTCGGTTCTGCATGCTAATACGTTGACTGACTGCTGACCCACAGTCGAATCGGGGTACATCAGGGCACATCGGGCACTTTTCAGCTCTCTGAACGGGGTAACAGCGTGATAAGATCGTATAGATCGTTCAGAGCGTAGATACAGCGTGCATTGATCGGATAACATCGGCAACATCGCACTTACAGCGTAGCTACATCGTTCTAAAGCGTACCGGCAGCGGCAGAGATTGCAATGTCTAATTCCCGATCATCGTAGTAAGAGCGTAGCAAGCACTTGGTAGTCGTAACTGCAGCGTACTTAGAGCATTCTAACATCGTACTGTTTCCAGATCGGCTCAGGTTTTACCCGATCCTTCCCGACCTGAGAAAATTGTCAAATCGTAGCGAGAACGGCATAGTGGAACGGGGGCTTTAATGAGGTGCGCTGTGTACGACCACTGAGATATGAATGGAACCATCTCAATGCATTTCCCCTGACACCGTACATACATAGCTTTCCCAGTAAAAGTTCATGGTCTACTGAGTCAAAGGCTTTCTTCAAGTCCAAATACACCACTCCAGTTAGTTTACCACGATCCGTGTGCCTGTACAAAAAATCACTGAAGTATGTAAGTACTGTATCAGTCGAGTGGTTTTTTCTGAATCCAGATTGTTCTTTCACAAGAAGGTTGTATTCAGTAAAAAAGTTGTGCAGCTGGTTGTGGATTAGCCTTTCAAAAATCTTCATGACTGCCGATATTACGGAGATAGGGCGATAATTGTTCGGATCGTGTTTGTCTCCGCCCTTGTGGATTGGGGTGACCTTAGCCTCCTTCCACTCGTTAGGAATAACTCCAGTTACAAGAGAGAGGTTAAAAAATCTCGTCAAATGTACATGAATAACTGGTGCTGCTATTTTCAACAATCTCAAGTCTATCCCATCAATTCCAGAGGCTTTCTTTATATCAAGCTTATTCATAAGTTCTAACACATCATTCAACTCTATATCATCAAAGTTAAAGACACTCCCACGGTGGATTTTGACTGTACCGGTATCACCTCTCCTCTGTACATTATGATCACACGTTGACATAGCACCAAAAGAAGCAAATATTTCATTCAGTTCATTTACCATTTGAATGGAATCACACACATGTTCTCCTTTAATCCTGAGACTTTCCACAGATGACCTACTCTTGGTTCCAGTAAGACCCTTTAAAATCTTCCATAACTGAGCAGAGTTCCTCCTATTTGCAACAATGTTAGACACATAATAATCTTTCTTCAATGTAAATCGAAAGTTATTGACATGATTTCTGCATACACGATAAGCTTTCCAATCTGCAGTCAGACCACTACGTTCCGCTTTACGCTTCAATCTGTCACGCTGATGTGACAAAGACACATATTCATTGTTCACCCAGTGCGTTTTCTTCCCTCTCATTCTCATTGTGACAACAGGAGCATGTTTGTTACAAATTGCCAAGAACGTTCGTTTCCATAGGTTCCATTGACTGTCTATGTCTAGCTGTGTTTCAGAACAGTTACGTAATAACTGGGAATTTTCAAGATCATGCAAAAAAGATTGTGCATCAAATCGTTTGAAACAACGAAAAGTAATCATTTTCGACTGCATTTTGGGCCGATAGAGCTTCCGTACAACATACACCAAATTATGATCACTGATAGTCTCAGATATGACCTTATGCTCACAAACATTGTTTGGTGTGTTTGTTAGTACGATGTCAATCAAACTCTTGGTTGTCTCTGTGACCCTAGTGGGTTCTTCAATGACCTGTTTCAATCCATGGGTTCGACATAACTTCAACACAAACTGACATTTTGTTTTACAAAGCATGTCATAGTTCATATCCCCTAAGATATACAGTTCTTTTCCAACGCTTGACGCTCTCGATATCGAGTCTTCAATCAACATTTGATAACGTTATCCGAACTAGGGGGGTGGTAATAATCACCGACAAGGACGGTTGAAGAGTTGCGGAGTTTAATTTCAACCCATATAGCCTCTAATCCATCAATTTCTAAGTCTAATCTACGCTGATACACAAGAGTGTTTGAAATATACAGTGCCACGCCCCCTCCATGTCGATTGCGGTCACGCCTCTCTACTATGAAGCCATCGAAACAAATCTCTTCATCAGTTACAGTGTCATCTAAGAGTGTTTCTGACAAAGTAATAACATCAAATGGCTTATCGAATAACTTCTCTGACAAAAGATCATATTTGCCTAATAAGCTATGCACATTCAGATGCGCAAACTTTAACCCATTCGTCCTAGTTCTAGGGTAACAAGATAAAGAGTCACCGATTGTCTCGTCGTGTTGGCTGTAGTCTCTTTCGGAGTCTGCAAGTTGCTGGGAGTAGATGATCCTTTTTGCACCTCCTCTCTTGGATCGCCTTGTTTTCCTCCGGCGGGCGATTCCCAAGTCGACGATCGTTTGCCATACGGACTGTGGAAGCCTCTGATGTACATATGCAGGGGTGTGCGTGCAGATGTTGGTCCTTCCATACGACAAGTCAGCTCTGTGTAGATAGGTGTCTGATGTAAGACTACCACTGGCTGCAGCTCCTTCTCCCTCTATCGGGCCTGGATTTGGGTTGATATCGCCGGCTTGTAGAAGAAGAGACTGGAAGGACGCGTCAGAGTTGGGATAGTAGCATATCCGTACTCCACTGTACTTGAGAAATGTCCATCCAGTGGTTTTTGGTGGACTGGCTGGTTGCAGTGTGCATGAGGTACATGCTTGTCTGTGGTTGTAGCATGTCCCCACACTGCATAAAAGTGCAAGGAAGAAGAATGCACACAAGTTGCCGGGGTCCATTGTGATTGACAGGTGCTATTGTTCACAACAAAAGAATGTCCATTATACTGGTTCAAGGATGAGTAGCCGTGGTATCCTGTCCATGCAATGTGTGGTGTAGATCATGGCCACTACAGTGCTCAGCTCAGGCGAAGACAGCCAAAACATATTCCCAAATGTTTGGTGTGAAGGTAGAAGCTAGATGTCACCAAAAGTATCCAGGAATGTCCTCGAGTTTAAACCAATCACTCACACCAGTCAGAACATGAGGAAACACCACCAAACAGGAATACGAAGCACAATACAGGAGCAGGGTGCGGGGAGCTGCACTCAGTGCGCTGCACCCTTGAAATATTATTTATATTTCAAATTGAAATATTATTTATAAATAATTCAAATTATCAGCCATTTAAAGTAAAAATGTTTATTTTTATATGAATTAATTGCAAAAGCACAATTTACATTGGATTTGTACACAAAATCATATTTTTGAGCAATTTTTGGGTCGCCGAATTTTTTTCAATGGGGTGTGGCTTCAAAACGGTATGCCTGGGAGCAACAAATTTGGTCTCAAAAGTTGCACGATACTTGAAAGAAACAATCCATAAAATGTCGCGGCGAGAGCATCATGCGTTGCGGAATAATCACGCGAAACGTCGAGGGGGGCCAAAATGCCCCCCCTGGTGGGAGTAGGGTTAAAGAGCTTAAATCCTCCTTTGTTCACTTTATTAGATTTTTACCAAAACAAAATTTTTTTCTTCTTAACTTTCCCTTCCAGGCCAGTTTTCATTGCCGAACGATAAACGTCAGCTTTACGAATTTGACATTCGCGTTCCCCTCATTGTGCGAGGGCCTGGGATTCCAGCCGGATCAACGAATGCTTATATGGTAGCCAACATCGACATCATGCCCACGATCGTCCACCTGGCAACCGGAACAGCTCCCTCTGATGTTGATGGCTTGTCGCTGGTGCCACTTCTGGTAAGAGAGAAAAAGAAAGAGAAATAGAGGTTCCATGGTTTATACGCCATAATGAGCTTCTCTGTCGTATATCGTCTTGGCATGACATCTGCAATTTGAAAAGCAGATCGTGGAAAGCCAAATATTGCCAAATTTTCCATTATTAAATATGGGTCGTTTGTGTGTGTGTGTGTTTGTGTGTGTATGTGTGTGTTTTCCTTTTGAGTATCATGTAGGGGTATATTGTATTTGTGACAAATTTATTTTGATAACTTTTGAAGTTTATCTGAATTAAAAATATTTCTGTAAGCACCAAAGATCAAGCTTATGGAACTGTTATGTCTTTCAAATAGGACAAAGAAGATCCAACGAGTAGTTTGCTTTGCAGAATTAAGTAATATGTTACTAATTCAGTCTATTTATATCATACAGCACTGGTGTCCTTCAAGACAATACATTCAATTGCATTTTCATTCCTACTATTTGTACATTCTTTGAATAATGTCACATGCCAATGACAGTTGTGTTTGTCAATGAGAATGATAGAATGAGAAAAAAAAAGAGAAAAATATTCCTAGACTCAATGTACAGTATGTGGGACTGATCATACTATTTTACACCTGTAATGGTGCGAGCAGACTCCAGCAAACACGGACATCCCTTGGCGGGCGAAGATCCTACTGGAACACACTGGAGAGGGTAACCTCACCGAGGACAGTCCTGGATGTAATGGAACAGTTGGTCTGAGTTTAAGACTTCAATGATACCGGAGACATTCCTGGTCTGCGCTGTGCCCTCAGTGCTTACATTTGACATGCATCCCTCCACTGCAGTTTAAATGTGACATCAAAAATACAGTGTTGTTACGTTTTATCATATAACAAATGGATATGAGGGTGCCCTCTAATCTAAAGACAGTGATGTCATTTTTCAGGTTCTTGTCTGATCCTCAAATGTATCTTTCTCTCCGTCTTTCTGTCGGTCTGTTCTCATCGTCTTTCTCTCGATCTCTCTTTTCCAATTTGACACATTGTCATCCGTCTACCTGCTGATTTCTCTGGGCCGTCAATGTCTCGTACGTAACTATGTTCGCCATCTTGCCAAACATTTTTCATATCAAACCCTTTCTTTGTCTCTATTTATCTCTTATCCTTGCCTCCATCCTTCTTTGCGATCATCATCATCTCCGGCGTTGTCAAATACCAAAGGGGTCCAGTAGAGGGAAGTCGACTGCAATTCCCTGGAGGGACAAGGTTCTGATTGAGCACAACGGGGAGTATCGAGCGGCTGGCTACCGTGGCTGTCCAAACACAGAATTTCTAGATGTAAGCAAAGCTTCCGATGTTGAATTTATTCCAGAGATAAAGGGCAGAATATTTCGGGGGGAGGGGGGAGCAAATATCACAGCATGGGGACTAAATGACTTTACATGTGTTATGAAATTTATTCACTGTAAATATCTTCATGAAAAGTACACGGATGATATGTCATGTATTTTTAGCAAGTCTGGATTTGGGCACAACTTTTTTGGCTCTATTGATAAAGAAACATAAACAAAACAATGTGTACTTGTATTAGTGACCCTGATTGGTCGATCTATTTTTGCGAAGAAGAAGAAGAAAAAGAAGAAGAAGAAAGTCAAATGAGCAAACAAGCCAAACAATTTGATTAATTCTGATACTTCAGAATCCATGGTTTACAGCAATTCAGTGAATTGTGCAGTAAATTCATGGCAAATACACTTATAGTGTAACTCTGAGTTAACAGGTTAAACATCATGAAATAATTTTGTATATATACTCGATATAAAGTGGAGTATTAAAGGAAACAAATTTCAATACTGAAATAGATGTGCATCAAATGTCTTCTAGACATAAATTGCTTTAGAACGTACAGTAGTCATGTTTCCTTGCTCTTTAGCAGGTAGTTTAAAGGTTATTCTTGCAGATTTGTAAAGCAGAAGGAAGGAAGAAATTCTCATTGTGCATGCTCCTTTGTGAAACAATGGTATTCTGTGTCTTAATAATCTATAAAGTGAACATGCTGTGTAAAATGTAAGTTGGGGCATTTTCTCCCACACTAGGAGAACAAGTGAAGAGAAATTCATCTTCAACTTTTTCCCAATTTTATGCCACAGTGGATGCCTAGATTAACAAGTTTTTGAATCATGTGTTGAAACAACAACAACAACAACAAATGTCTTGCAAATCATTGATTTTCACAAAAAAGAAAATATATGAACTTATTTGTTTTGTAATTATTATGTTTTCTGTAATTCAACAATGTGTTTTTCAGAGATTTGGTCTGAAAATAGGAAAAACCTGAAAAAGTTATTTCAATTATGAATAATATTGACCATAATTCTTTTAAAGCTTGCAAAATGCATCACAGCTTTTTAGTGCCCTAATATCACTTTCATGCATGATTTAGCACACATATTTGCTGTTGCCATTTGCTATGTCACCATCGGTGTCTTTTAGTGACTACATATATTTTACCTATTATTTTTTTTTTGTTTTGCTCAGTTATCTGCTTTTTCTTTTACTGCTGCCATGTATTCCTGTTATTGTTTTTTTTTTTTTCATTCATCACAAATGACACTACACATACATCATTGGTCTTCTATGTTGCTGATTCATTCATATCATGTATCGGGCCCTTTAGATATTTAGGCCCTGTACATGTCAGTATAATCTTAGTCGTATACACTGATGTGTTTGCTATTAAAAATTACTGTCAGTATGAAACAGTTTCTTAATAGATTATGAATATATTCTTTTTATGGCCAGTCTTTGAACTGTTAGCAAGAACAAAATTATGTAATGTGTATTTTTTTCCCCTCTCCTTTCACTTATTCTAAGCAAGTCTTTGCCAGGAAAAAAAAAAGAATGTCCAAGTAGATATGGTTTAATTTCATTGCTTGAGTGCTGGTGCACATGATATCTGCTTTTGTGGTGCTAGAGGCAAATCACGTTTTCTTTTCTTTTGTATTTCTCCGTCTGCACTTGCCAAATCCTTGCAAACTCTTGCCCCTTTCCCCTTGCCCCGCTGCCCATTCCTACTCTCTCCCACTTTGCAATGCCCTGCCAGAACTGCCAACCGTCCTGCGTCTGTGAAGACAGCCGAAACAACACGTACACCTGTCTGCGCAGCATTGCAGACGGGGACAGCTCCATCTATTGCGAGTTCAGTGACAAGGAGGTACAGTAAAGCTATGCTAAGCGGTTCCCAGCAGCCCCACCAATTGGGGTTGCCATAGCAGTGTTGTGTGGAGGATGAAGACTCTACTGCCATCAATTTACAAAGGCTGACTGAATCTAACCTACTGTGTGAAAGAAGAAAACCCCAAAGACTAGATCAAACTAATATTTTTGTACATGTTTATAATAAAGGAGATCTAGACTTGTTAATTGAAGTTTAACGTAAATGTGATTTGAATTCAACTTATGGTTCTGTTAAGCACTGACTGAAATAGAATATAAAAAGTCCATGGGTTAGATTTATTCTGCCTTTGTAATTTTGGGTCTATCAAAGTCAGATCCCAAGGGCGGAGGTACAGAAAGTGGGATCTTGTACCTTGGGCGCAGTTTCCCTCATTCATAGAATTCTTTTGAGAGATAGGATGGCCTGTAAGAAATGAAAAAAAAATGTGAACATCTGAAATGAGTCCAACAACAAAATCATGTCATCCCAGTGTGATATTTAGTTGAAAAATTTATGGCACATTTTGACTCCTCCCACCCCACCCCACCCCCACCCCCAGTTCCACCCTACCCCACCCCCAGTTCCACCCTAACCCCAATTTCTAACATTTAACATGTTGGAATATCAAAAGGAAGATGCTCTACCTTTCGTCTCTCCTTCAACCTCATGAGCGGAGAGAGCCACAGACCCTGCCCCATGTCTGCACCCACTCCATCTCCTAACTGACTCCCCTCTATTATTTCTTCTGCCACTGCACCCAAATGGAGCAAAAAGCTGTTATTTTTTTGGTTTTTTAACCATTTTGTCTATCCTTCACTCCATCATACTTTTTTTCTTTTTCCTGCTTTGTTTTCTTTCTCATCTGCTTTCTCATTAGCAAAACAGCTGAGAATTATTTAATACTTTCTCATATTTATGAACTACTTTATATGAGCTTCAGCTGGTTGTTCATTGTTAATTTTAGTAATAACATCGAGACACAGTTATTACTGAAACTCAAAGGTAACTGCATGCAGGTAGGGTTTATTTTGCACAGACAAATCATAATTCAGAAAAAAAAAAGAATGCTCCAAAACTTGTCAGCTTCAGTAACTAAATTTATCATGTTTGTTTGTTTGTTTGTTTTTCTGTTGCTCTGCATGTATATGTGCTTCATTTGGGAATTCAAATGACATTTTGTTCCTTACTTTTTCATTTTCTTTTGTTTTTGCTTTGCTTGAAAATGTGTCTCATTGAAAAAAAGAAGAAGCATGAAATAATCTTCCACCCCTATCTTTGCTTGTGAATGTTTCTTATAAAAAAAAAAAAAAAATGCATAGAATGACCTTTCACTCTGTAGTGCTTGGCTAGCAGGTTCTAATAATTAATATACCCAGTGCTTAAGGAAGAATTCATTGTCAATGCTTCAAATACC
The DNA here is from genome assembly GCF_040938485.1 of Diadema antillarum. Classification (NCBI taxonomy): domain Eukaryota; kingdom Metazoa; phylum Echinodermata; class Echinoidea; order Diadematoida; family Diadematidae; genus Diadema; species Diadema antillarum. Next base: position 125,343 of record NW_027271364.1, on the reverse strand, counting down.
ACCCACACGCACACACAAGAAGAAAAAACTTCAATACCCATTGCCATCACTGTTTTAAAAAATTAACAAAAAAAAGGGTTTTTTTTCACCCCAGGAGGTTGTGATTCTCCATTTGGTCCTCTTTCTTTTTTCAAGCAGACTTGCTATCCAAGCTGTGTGTGTGAAGATGGCAGAAACAACTCATACACATGTCTTAGGACCATGTACAGCAAAGAGGACTACAACTACTGTAACTTACGAGACAAGGAGGTACAGTCTGTACTTGTCCATGCCAGCCAGCAGTTATGCCACAGATAAATGAAAAGTGCTGGCATTTGTGGCAATGCTAGCTATGGGCAGGAAAGTTATTGTATGGCAGACTTGCTTAACAAAAAAAAAGAAAAAACAATCTTGAATTGTGCAGTTTGTGTAAGCCTCAATTTACAAATGTTATCTTTGGGGGTCACGAAGAGAAATTGGATATTTGGAGCGGAGTGTGACTGGCAATCAATTAATTTAGCTTGCTTTTCAATGCAGTTGTCATGCAACATCTTAAGAATAAGACATGTTTGTTTCCTTTTTACATGGGGTAGACAGGAAGATGCCCAAGGCAATTACAAAATGTTCTTCAGAAGTCAAGTGAATATATATAGCTTCTTGTCTCCGAGATGTTAATGTCTTCAGGACCCAGAGACAGTTTAGATTGATATAAAACACAATAACATACTATTTGCTTGAAATCAGAGAGGGCTCAGAAAAGATAGCCACCTTTATACAATGTTTGTATGTCTTGAATATCTTACTGTGTGTGTGATATGTCTCTTTTTCCCCCTGTTCTGTCCTTCCCTTGCTGACTTATGCTATCAACTTATGTTTCCACCACTCCACTCCACTCCCCTTCCCCCTCCCCCCTCCATTATTTGATCCAATGTCTGTGCCCCTTCTCTATCTGTACCATTCCCATTTAACCAAGCCCAGGCCCATTCCCATTTTTACATAATAGCCATGGAGTCTCATTTGTAAGGAAAACTGCCAGCAGAGAAACTTGACCCATTATGAACTGTTGTGTTCAGCATCTAGGTTTTTTGTTTTGTTTTGTTTGTTTTATCCCCAATGTGCACTGGATAACAGACTAGAGTAAATTGTGAAATAAGTTCCAAGTATATTGTGAGAGTATACGAACAGAAATATGATTTATACCTACAGAAGGAATATTTCATTTCTTCAAGGCTGCATATCTAAGGCACGATTTGCAAAGTGGTATTCAAAGCTCTGTTAAACCCTATAAAGCCCAAGCAATTTTGGCCCTTCCTAGGCCCAAGGGGACACATTGTGTCACCCTTTATAATGGCCTTATTATTTGACATTCACTGTCATATTTGGCACATGGCAACTGTTAAGAATATTCAACAAAGCTAGATTATATCATTATGTTAATATGTCGCCAATTAAAATTCAAGCAAAAGTCACCAAATTTGTTTGAAATTGAGTTACGGTATAAGAGTGGCAAATGAAAATATGGTGGGGTCAGGGGACAATGGGCTTTACCGCGTTAACTATTGTTAGTAGGGTAAGTGAAATAAGGGCTGTCACATATTGAATAAAAATTTCATCAATCTATCATAACAAGATTATATTGAGAGTATTACGATAGATCTGTACTTTTAACTGAGAACTTATAATGACCATCCATGCTTCAGTAAAGCAGTAGTTCTCATTGGCAAGATATTATGTTCTTTTCCCCTCTCGGTTTAGTGGAATATGTTTGAAACTCTTGTGTGTATTTGACTTGACCTTGACTTAAACCTCCCTTTCCATCCCCACAGAACTTCCAAGAGTTCTACAACATGACCGCCGATCCGCACCAGCTCACAAACTTCGTCGGGAAGCTGGACCCCAAGTTCGTCGCTGACCAGAACGAGAAGCTGATTCTTCTCAGCATGTGCAAAGGTCCCTCATGCAGACAGCTTGTCCCCCCACCCAGACGGGAAGGGAACCCAGCTGACGTCATATGAAAGCCTCTGTCAGATCTCTGCTGTTCTTTCCCCATTAAACCCCTTAAGTTAGATGCTATTCACCCATTATAAAGTCGTGGAGTAACCTCGCTGCCAAAATTGCTGGTCTTAACCTCAATAAACTGGCAACCACAAACTTTAACTGAATGACTTGTTATATGCCATATATTCAGCGAATGCAATATTTCACGAATTTGGACTTCCCAACGTTTTCGCAAGTGGTTAAATTCACAATTGCTGGAATGCAGCAATGAACAGGAGAAATGAGTGCATGCACATTGCATTAATGTCGAGATCAGAGTTAATAATTTTGTGTGTTTTTAAATTTGCAACACCCGACTCACAGAATTCGCAAGAATAAAAACCTCATGAAATGTTTGGCATATACAGTATTTACAGATGAAACTGATTAGATGCATTCAGGTGTGATGCACAAATATTGAGTTTAATATTTCAGCATTAATGGTGATTTAAGGATCAACTATTAATCATACTGTGTACAGGCTTTGCATAATTCTGCAATATGAGTGCATAATAGTACAATATTTGTATATGACCAGAACAAGGACTTAGATTGAGAAAAAGAACATTTCTGTTTTACCTTTTCAAATAATATTAATTAATGATGAGAAGCTTTGGTCAAAAAGAGGTAGCATCAAACCACAAAATATGGTGTTGGGGACTTTTCTAATCAGTTCTGATATTTTATGTTCTTGCCTGTAATAATTTGAGTGGGAAGTTTGGTCCTATAGCAAAGACTGGTTATGCTTCATGATTTGTTTTGATTCATTATCATCACATACAGAATGCAAATGTATATAATCTAGAGGTTCTAACTTTGAATTATCATTTATTCGTGATTATAAGCATTAAAGAAGACATGATTATTACATAATTGGTAGCTGAGATGCACAAGATGTTACTACAAATGGGAAGTTTTAAGACACCTTAGGCGGAATATTCCTAGAATATTTGCTTTATTTAATATTTTGTACTGAAAGTAGAACTTGGTTACAAAACCTACTGACCTTTCTGTCTGTAACAGAAGTCTTTTGTCATGTGGAAAGGAGTAATGCTATTCCTTTCTGGTCTTCAGAAGAAGGTTCATACGTTCACACTGTACACTGTAGATACCATGGCATGGAAGGATAATGGTTTATGCGAGTATCCATGAGTGACACAACATATACATACTGTATGTCTTTACCTGGCAAAATTATTTTCATCAGTGTAAATGTATTAGCCTTCAGGCTGTGAGCAGCCCAGTTACATCTCCCACTGGTAATATGAACACTACTTCCCCGTGTAGTTCTACAAATGCATGTTCTCTCAGAGTTGCCATGCAGAAAAAAGAGGTATAATGTACCACAGTGTGATGTCATTGCCATTCATTGCCTTGGAAACTGGTCCTCGACAACCACAACTGGCGCAAGTTTTTATGCATGTACCAGGTTTCGGCCCAAGCTTTGAAAAAAGAAAAACCCACAATGACATCATCACTTGGGTAATCTGTTTGCAAGAGTAGGAAGATTTGACAGGAAATGACAACTGATGTGGTGATTGTGCCTCAGCAATGCTGTGACCTTTTGATCACTGATCGTTTTATGAGCCAAATGTGTTGTTGTTGTTTGTGACTAGTCGCCCATTGTCAAATGAAGAGGTGGATATGTTTTATCTGACACCGCAAGCAAAAGTGTGTGCAATAAGAGTTCCAGTACATGTACCTCTTTAAAAAAAAAAAAAAGATTAAAAAAAACCAAAACCATGAACTATACCTTGCCTCTTAAATGGCACCAATGCCACCCCCCCCCCCCCTTTACAAAGGGCAAATACAAGTACATGTATGCCTTCTGTGATGACAGAATCAAGGCATGATAATCTCAAGCTATCATGTACAGGGTGCTACAAGTTTTGACTGAAGTGAAGGCTATGGCTCTGTAGCTAATTTTGGGAGGAGATGGTATGAAGAAATATGCTGCTACCTTTTTAACATGAGGCTGCTGTAGAGCAAGCTGTTCACTTGTTAAAGCCAGAATGGCAGTGATACTCTAGTAAGCAGGCATGTGGAAATACAATGTATTTGCTGGAGTGAAGGATGTAAGAGCCCTCTGTGAGAAGAGCATAATGTGCTCTGTATGGTGTACACTAACTTGTCATGTAACTCGCTGTAAGGAATGGGTACTTGTCACCACACAACTACCTAAATGTTTTGATTTCAAATATAGGTGGAAACTTCAGCAATGTCCCAACATCTTATGGCTAGATATATACAAGTATATACACGTAGAGCCTACAATATGATATACTAACAGGCCGACTTGGCTTTGCAAAGACTCCTAGGCATCCCTGTAACAGAGGCTTGATTGTGACAGCTCTTACTGTGTGTTGGCCATCTCTAAGCTGGCTAGATTTTATGCTACTTAATAGTAGTGGACTAAAAGTCACTAATATTTATTCTTTGAGATACAGTAGTTGTAGATGTAGATTGAGCTATGTGCCCTGTGAATTTGATTTATGTCTACATATACCAGGAGTGCTTGGGTCGCTGAATCAACCTGATTAGATACTTTCAGCTACTGTAAAAGTTGATATTTTCGCGTGACTAATTTTTCGCGCTTGGCCGGGTCGGAAGAGTTTTGCGTGTTTTTAATTCCGCGGAATCAAGACATCACGCACAGTCACATATGGCAAGCAAAAATATTTGCGTGCTTTTATTTTCGCGCTAGTTTCTGGTTGCGCGAAATGCGCGAAAATTTGAACGCCGCAAAAATTTCCACTTTTACAGTATGCTATCTTCTTCTGGCATGGTAGGGTGAATTATATGCAGAGATTATGCACTTGGCATGAGGTAGACTTGCCACAGGTTTAGTTTTTTTTTGTAAGTTTGTATGTCATTCATTGGTGATTCTGCACAAGCAAAATTTAATGTACAATTGTATCTCAGTTTCATCAGTTTGAGCTGCCATCATAATTATTACATGCAGGTATCCTTTTGTGTGTTTATGTGGTTCTCCATTTTACCCAGGTACAGGGTAGCAAATCAAGAAAACATGTGTGTATACAGAATTTGGTCTGCAAGTTATTGAAATATACATTTTTTTTTTTTGCTCTAAATTAAAATACTAAGCAGACCCCCCGACCACTCTGAATTTGAAGGAAAGAAATTGAATTGTGACCATTTCCAGCTCTTGTTTCAATAGAAGTTTTCTGTTTTTCTTGATAATTTTATTACACACTCCTATGGGAACCGCTCTTTCTTTCCTGCTTTTGAACAAAATCATCCCTATTTTTGGGTCAGAAAGACTTGGTGGTCTGACTAAGAATTCACTATAGTATCTAACCATGACTTTTGATGCTGTTCTTTCAGTTCTTGCAGTATATCTGCTTTTACCATGTCACATTCATAATTGGAGAAGACTTGCATGTATTTAATATAGTGTATTTCTTTCTCGGTCAGTTACACCCTTCTGCACCTAGAAATTTCTTGCAATGTCAGTCTCTCCCGACAGAAACAGTAAATCTAATGATATTTAGCTTGGGCTTAAACAAGTTGATTGTATATTTACAGAGACTTTGTAGAGCCAAGTGACACGGAAATGGAATGCACTCCTTAACTTTCCCATGCTGCTCCTCTCACACACAAACACACATTTAAACAGCGGCAGCAGTTGGCCGTTTAATGATTTTTATTTTATTTTTTTTTGCTTTGCTTTGCTTTGCTTTGTTTTGTTTTTTTCTTTTCTTTTATTTTCTTGAGATGGGCAGCTGCAGATGGTTCAGGGGCCAAAGGTTTAACAGAACAATTTTTGTCAATCTTTTCTCCTGCTCAAATTTGTTTTCAGCACCAAAATTGTGCAGTGTTTGCCTTGTGTGAAAGACTTGAAAATGTAAAATTTGCTCTAGATCTCAAACAGAGTTTTTTTCCCTTGTTTGTGTGTGTGTGTGGGGGGGGGGGGGGGGACTGTCTCTCACTTTGCATAACCAAGTATAAGTGGTGTCTAATTGCAGTTTTACTTGACAGTACCTGAGGAGATGAATATGCAAAAATTTATTCTTTCAATCATGCTGGAGAAAAATATTGCAGTAATTATGTTTGCCAAAGAGTCTAGCAGTAGGTAGGCATTGCGCCTGTATAAATGACCGATTCGACCTTGTTCCCAGCTTTGGATACCATGGAAATTTACAGCTCCCAGGTACTCATGAGCAGGTATGTAAATGAGTGGGTAGGTTATGAGCTTCTATAGATGCCATGTGACTGGAAGTATCTTGTGTCGTACGGAGAAAACTTGGCGAGATTCCACATTACCAAAGTCACAATTCAAAATTTCATGGGTGGTTAAAGAGGCAGGATATACAAAAAAAATGTAGTAGGAACTGTACAATCAACATCTTTGGACTTTAGCTCATGATGCTTCATACACGTTTTTGGAAAAATTAACCAAAATTCTACAAGGCTTAGAATCTGGTGATGACTCACTGCAATCTTAATGGCCCAAATGTGAGTCATGGACCGTGTTTTGTGATATGTACATGAAAAGAATTTTTAATTTTTTAAAATGTTTTTTAAGATGACTGGAAGTCAACTAAACGCATAAGGAGAATGAATGAAAATAAACAGAAGATTTAGGTTTGTGTATGTCTGTGTGAATGCTCTGTTTGTTTCTCGGCCTCACTTCCAATCTTTTTAAACAGGAAACATGGTCAAATGCTCGATTTGCAGGTTGTGGCCACACGCAGGCTGTGACATTCATTGAAACTGGGACTGTGTGCAAAATGAGACCTGTCGCTTCTGAGCTTGCACAACATGTTTGTAGTGACATTAGGCTTGAAAACAGAACAAGTGGCAGATGCTTTGAAATGTGTGGAAGAGATGGGATTTTGGCATTAGTTTGTATTACATGTATATCCCTCATTGATTAAATCCTATTTGGTGATTGGTCTACATAACATCATGTGACCAAACCTAATGTTGCTATGATGTTGATGATGACGGTGCAAACAAGTTGCCAATGGAGAAAATTGTGCTATATCATTATGACATTAATTTTGTGGTATAGTGCACTATACCATGAATGTCATGCATATATACAATCAATTTTTATTTATAGTATGTGTATAGGGATATTAGTATCAGATTTATTTCTATTTTAACAATTTTACTCTCTTTTACAAATGTGTTAGAGAAATATTAAAGAAATGTGTCATGCACTGTTTTGTGCCACTAAAGCTTTCGGTGCTTCAGTGGCAGGAATATAGCACTATTTTCTATTCATTTACTATTTTATTTCTATTTTAACAATTTTATTTCATTTCTATTTTAACAATTTTACTCTCTTTTAAAAAATTTGTTGGAGAAATATTAAAGAAATGTATCATGCACTGTTTTGTGCCACTAGTGAAACTTTTGGTGCTTTGGTGGCAGGAATATACATGTAGCCCTGTTTTCCTTGAGGCTGCACCCCTCAGAAAACAATGCTATTTCTGCCACTGCGGAATTGACACTTCCAACCAGAGCCTCTCGATGTATCATGCATTTGTTTGATATGCAAGTGCAAAAAAGAAAAGAAGAATCATGAGTAGTGGTATCTATTCATTATCATGAATGTAATGTAATTTGTAATTGGTGACATGTATGTTACTCATGTCTAATTTTATCTGAGTTTCTTGTAAGTTCCCATTTCTCCATCTGTAGATGTAATGATGTGGAAAACTTGCAGAACTTGCCAAAAAGAGACTATAATTGGTTCATATCATTTCTCTTACCTCTGAGAAAAAGACTATGAAAGTTAGGGAAAGACACAAAACTCTCACACTAACTTCAGTAACCTACTAGGAAGTTCTTCCTGTTCTGAGCTCTGCGAGTTGATAATGGTAATCTATACTATGTATTAAAGTAAGAAGTAAGAAACAGATATGTATGACCAACACAGTGAAAGAGAAACAGTGAGAGTGTGTGCTGTATAGACTGCATGTGTAATTCTTTTGTTGTTGTGATTACATGTATTGGCATAGACTGTGAGTGTGCAAAAAGATGTGGATCATTGGATCTTTGTGTTTTATGTGCCTTGTAAATGCAATATGGTTGTAATTATGGCTACAGAGATGAATGAATGCCTAGGTGGCACCTTGTGATTTCTGTGCAAATTTACCTTTTTAAAGACTGATTGGATTTTGATGTGACCATATCAGTACCTGTCCTTGATGACTATTAAGGTAAAGAGTCTGTGCTCAATTGTAATGGCTCTTTTGATAATATCATGTTACTAACATATACAATTTTTTAAAGTAGACACTATCCATGTCTGCTAAACCTGTTGAGGATGAGCTGATTTTGCTCAAACATTGGTTTCCCACAGACACCTACATTCTCTTGAATATTCTTCCGTGGGTTTATCGGAACCATGTATTCTTTCATAGTCAAGTAGGTTTATTTTGGCACGAGTCAAGGCTTTTTTTGAGGTCAAACAAATAGAAATTCCAAGGAGCTATTTGATTTTTCATCAAATTATGTACTCGCACCTCAGGTTGCATGATACAACCCTTCCGCATGGTTCCATTCTTCATAATGCAACGTGATTATGTACGGTCAAGTGTTATTTTCGTGTATGACTCTGTTTATAGTGTTGATATAACCTGTACTGTAGTCACATTAGCCTGATGTGTCTTGTGTATAGTCGGCACATTCCACTCATTTGGTATAATAATCATGCTTCGTGCGTTATGAAAATATAGGAATGCAAAGGAAACACAAAGTTTGAAAACAAAAATATTCCCACTATTATGCATTGATTGTTGGGAATCATACAAGTGTATTTACTGGGAGATACTGCAGAGTGTCCAAAAAGTTGGGGGGGGGGGGGCATGGGGATGGGAAGACATGACAATTTCTTTTTTCCTCCACTTAAAAAACTTTCATAAAGTTGTTTGTTCAGTCTTGTGTCATGGTAATGCATTTGTTTCATTTTTTTTTATTTAGCAAGATTTGTTAGTCATGGTGTAAGGAGGATAGAGGGCTTGAGGAGGGTTTGCTGGAGGGTCATTCCTGTGTAAGGAAATCACAAAAACTGAAAGTTTTATGTTTAAAGGGGAATAAGTTTGCCTGTAAACATATATGCAGAACTTAACCATATTTTTTATTCAGTACTGAAAGTAGCTCATATTATATAGAAAATAACATGAACTGTTATGTCAACAATTTCCCAAGTTTATTTCAAAGTCATTGTCAAATATGTCATAAATTAACTCAAGTGTTTTAGTTTGTGTGCTTTCATTTGAAAAGGGAAATTGAGTGAGGATTTGCCAACAGGATATCGTCACCCTACATCTAATTAATTGCTCATGAGAATGTAGCCAATACCAATGTTTTGTTCAATATGTGGCTCTTCAGTTCCAGAACTTCAATATTTGTCTAAGGTAAGTGAGACTGCTGTTCATATTGTTTGATCAAAGTCATGTTGATCATGGAATGGTGCCCACTCTCAGGCAACACTGTTGAAATATAATGCAGGTGATGCAAACAATTTTCATTCTCGACAGATATTAGCCAAAGCATATTACCTATAACAAGTCCTAAACAGGGTTAGATACATGTTTTAAATATGTAGGTATTTTAAGTTTGTCAGTAACAGAGGGTTGTGGCACATGAATTCTTGTTGTGTGTACAATTGTATTTACTGATGTCACACAACATGAGTGAGTGGTGGTATATGAGTCAATTATGACATGGAGTTTGGTCTGTTTTATTAAATGGATTTGATTTAATTCTAATTTTAATTAAATCCATTATGTCAAATGATTTTCTGTTCTTTCTCACATTTTGTTTTATTTCTCTTTTTAATTGTCAACTTCAAAAGTTTGCATTTCTAGACATGTCATGAATAAAGTGAGCACATAAACACAGTGCATTGATTTCAAATTGCCTTATTATTTCCCCAATCTCTTATCACGTGTAGAGGTGACCCCCATTTCTATTTATAACAAAGTCCACGGGACTGACAGTTTTCCTTCACTATATTGAAATTTTACTACAGCTAAACAGTGAAGTACATTGGAAACTCGATATAAAGAGATCTGATAGAACAAAGTACCTGATATAACAAACTAATTTCTCCACTCCTAGTGAATTTATTTCCATTGTTTTGTATTGTTTATTGACTAATGATACAGTGTACTCCCATTATAACAAACACTGTTATAACAAAATTCCGGTTACAACGAAGTAAACATTCAGTCTCGCTCTATGTAGTCTTGCGTTGTCATCTTTTTGAAGCATCTCAGCTTCAATCTGCCCTATGGTGGGTGCTTTTTGAACATTGCTTACACGTGGCATGATGTACAACCATAAAACTTGATGAGCTATCAAAATTGCCAGGCATGGCACCACTGAAAACTTGAATGTGAAGTTAAGATGTCTATTGAAATTTGCCTTCATGGCTGACCAGTTGAGAACAAAAGACAGCACAAAAGAACATGTTCTCTATTTACTCTTCACGACCATTCTCATTCGTAAGGACCATTCTTGTTCATTTTGCAACTTTTCAATGCAGACCTTATCAGACACTTTTGAGTACAGCCCATTACTTGATGGCATAATAATAATGAGTAGGATATCATTTTAAAGAGAATTTAATAATCTTTCCATTGATATCAAGCACATATTGTATAGTGCTTACAAAGGGGGGAAATTTACAACTGAAATCAGATTTCCAAACTTTTTTTGAAGGGTTTATATATAGCCTATATATATATATATATATATATATATATATATATATATATATATATATAATATATATCTATATCTATATCTATATCTATATCTATATATATATATATATACACACACACACACACATATATATATATATATATATATATATATATGTCTATATCTATATCTATATATATATATATATACATATATATATATATATATATATATATACACATATATATATATATATATATATATATATATATATATATATATATATATACAGTGCGAGAAGAAGAGCAATCATGGACATAGCTAGTGATCAATTAACAATAAACACGCACGTTGATCACTAGCTACGTCCACGATTGCTCTTCTTCTCGCACTGAATATAGATAATGAAGGCGCTACACTGGTGCTGTAAATGGTGGAGACCCCTTCTCGCAGTCTATATATATATTGTAGTAGCTCCGCGTATTGGCAGTACTAGAAATAGAAATAATGCCACAATAGAGGAATGCATTAATGCCAATTGCCTTGATTTTAATTCAAAATCCGAATTTTCGGGGGCCTCCCCCTTCGTCAGGGATGACAGTGCTAATGAAATCACTGTGGAAATTCATTAGCACTGTAATCTCTGACAAAGGGGGAGGCCCCCGAAAATTCGGATTTTGAATTCAAATCAAGGCAATTGGCATTTAATGCATTCCTCTATTGTGACATTATTATTGCTACTATATATATATATATATATATATATATATATACATACATAACATTTTCATTATCATCATCATTGTTATTACTATTATTATTATTATTATTATTATTATTATTATCATTATTATTATTATCATTATCATTATTACTCTTTAGCTGCAGTTAACACTACCTTGGCAGGACTCAAAAAGAAAAAAAAATGCATATGAATGAAAATGAAATGAAAATTGCCAGTGTACTATAGTCATCAAAATTCATGTCACACAGCCCTTACCAGTGATGATGCATGTTGAAACATTACATTTTACAAAGCTCAGTTTAAAAGAATGAATATAAAGGCATACAGGTCCATCTGTATTTTCTTCATATTCTTTTAAGAAAAATGTTAAAGGGATCATATAGTTTTGGTTGAGACCTAATTTCAGGTTTCTAACATTTTTTGGTGAGATAATGAGAAACCTCTTATGAAATATGAAAGAGCATGTAAATCCATGAGGAATTCAACATTTATTTGATGAACAATGGTTTTGAAATGGCTGAGATATCCAAAATAGAGTGATTCTAATAAAGTGTGGGACCCACACTTTTTTATGATCGCTTTTTTTTACTTTGTTTTTTGCTGTTTTAGTCATTCCAAACCCGATTTTCATCAAATAAACTTTGAATTCCTCTTTGAATGGTATGCTCTATACTATTTCATAAGTGTTTTCTCGGTATCCTGCAAAAAGTTAAAAGCCCAATTCTCATCTCCACCAATACTGTGCTATCCCTTTAACGCCTGTGTTGTTTTGTCTAGAGTAATATTCATAATAATCTGAATATTTTAACTATTGTTCCAACTTGACAAAAGAGCACCATCATCATTTGTCTCAGCAGAATATGAAGAAAACAAATGAACATGGAAAGATTGCATTTATGATTATGCTTACGAATTCACACTGCTTTTCTTAATGAATAATAAATGATACAGTATATGCATCAACTTCAATACAGAGATTCGAGGCACAAACTCACAAAAGCTATCATCCCTTACCATCTTTAGCTCTTCCACTCTGATGGGCGGGGGCTTTTGGGTTCGGTGTAATAATGTCAGAGATTGTTGGGAATCATACAAGTGTATTTACTGGGAGATACTGCAGAGCATCCAAAAAGTTGGGGGGGGGGAGACATGGGGATGGGAAGACATGACCATTTCTTTTTTCCTCCACTTAAAAAACTTTGATAAAGTTGTTTGTTCAGTCTTGTGTCATGGTAATGCATTTGTTTCATTTTTTTTTTTATTTAGCAAGATTTGTTAGTCATGGTGGAAGGAGGATAGAGGGCTTGAGGAGGGTTTGCTGGAGGGTCATTCCTATGTAAGGAAATCACAAAAACTGAAAGTTTTATGTTTAAAGGGGAATAAGTTTGCCTGTAAACATATATGCAGAACTTAACCATATTTTTTATTCAGTACTGAAAGTAGCTCATATTATATAGAAAATAACATGAACTGTTATGTCAACAATTTCCCAAGTTTATTTCAAAGTCATTGTCAAATATGTCATAAGTTAACTCAAGTGTTTTATTTTGTTTGCTTTCATTTGAAAAGGGAAATTGAGTGAGGATTTGCCAAAAGGATATCGTCACCCTATATCTAATTAGTTGCTCATGAGAATGTAGCCAATACCAATGTTTTGTTCAATATGTGGCTCTTCAGTTCCAGAACTTCAATATTTGTCTAAGGTTAGTGAGACTGCTGTTCATATTGTTTGATCAAAGTCATGTTGATCATGGAATGGTGCCCACTCTCAGGCAACACTGTTGAAATATAATGCAGGTGATGCAAACAATTTTCATTCTCGACAGATATTAGCCAAAGCATATTACCTATAACAAGTCCTAAACAGGGTTAGATACATGTTTTAAATATGTAGGTATTTTTAGTTTGTCAGTAACAGAGGGTTGTGGCACATGAATTCTTGGTGTGTGTACAATTGTATTTACTGATGTCACACAGCATGAGTGAGTGGTGGTATATGAGTCAATTATGACATGGAGGTTGGTCTGTTTTATTAAATGGATTTGATTTAATTCTAATTTTAATTAAATCCGTTATGTCAAATGATTTTCTGTTCTTTCTCACATTTTGTTTTATTTCTCTTTTTAATTGTCAACTTCAAAAGTTTGCATTTCTAGACATGTCATGAATAAAGTGAGCACATAAACACAGTGCATTGATTTCAAATTGCCTTATTATTTCCCCAATCTCTTATCACGTGTAGAGGTGACCCCCATTTTTATTTATAACAAAGTCCACGGGACTGACAGTTTTCCTTCACTATATTGAAATTTTACTACAGCTAAACAGTGAAGTACAGTGGAAACTCGATATAAAGAGATCTGATAGAACAAAGTACCTGATATAACAAACTAATTTCTCCACTCCTAGTGAATTTATTTCCTTTGTTTTGTATTGTTTATTGACTACTGATACAGTGTACTCCCGTTATAACAAACACTGTTATAACAAAATTCCGGTTACAACGAAGTAAACATTCAGTCTCGCTCTATGTAGTCTTGCGTTGTCATCTTTTTGAAGCATCTCAGCTTCAATCTGCCCTATGGTGGGGGCTTTTTGAACATTGCTTACACGTGGCATGATGTACAACCATAAAACTTGATGAGCTATCAAAATTGCCAGGCATGGCACCACTGAAAACTTGAATGTGAAGTTAAGATGTCTATTGAAATTTGCCTTCATGGCTGACCAGTTGAGAACAAAAGACATAACACAAAAGAACATGTTCTCTATTTACTCTTCACGACCATTCTCATTCATAAGGACCATTCTTGTTCATTTTGCAACTTTTCAATGCAGACCTTATCAGACACTTTTGAGTACAGCCCATTACTTGATGGCATAATAATAATGAGTAGGATATCATTTTAAAGAGAATTTAATAATCTTTCCATTGATATCAAGCACATATTGTATAGTGCTTACAAACGGGAGAAATTTACAACTGAAGTCAGATTTCCAAACTTTTTTTTTGAATATAGATAATGAAGGTGCTACACTGGTGCTGTAAATGGTGGAGACCCCTTCTCGCAGTCTATATTGTAGTAGCTCCGCGTATTGGCAGTACTAGAAATAGAAATAATGCCACAATAGAGGAATGCATTAATGCCAATTGCCTTGATTTTAATTCAAAATCCGAATTTTCGGGGGCCTCCCCCTTTGTCAGGGATGACAGTGCTAATGAAATCACTGTGGAAATTCATTAGCACTGTCATCTCTGACAAAGGGGGAGGCCCCCGAAAATTCGGATTTTGAATTCAAATCAAGGCAATTGGCATTTAATGCATTCCTCTATTGTGACATTATTATTGCTACTATATATATATATATATATATATATATATATATATATACATATATATATATATATATATATATATATATATATATATACATACATAACATATTTTCATTCTCATCATCATTGTTATTACTATTATTATTATTATTATTATTATTATTATCATTATCATTATTATTATTATCATTATCATTATTACTCTTTAGCTGCAGTTAACACTACCTTGGCAGGACTCAAAAAGAAAAAAAAATGCATATGAATGAAAATGAAATGAAAATTGCCAGTGTACTATAGTCATCAAAATTCATGTCACACAGCCCTTACCAGTGATGATGAATGTTGAAACATTACATTTTACAAAGCTCAGTTTAAAAGAATGAATATAAAGGCATACAGGTCCATCTGTATTTTCTTCATATTCTTTTAAGAAAAATGTGTTGTTTTGTCTAGAGTAATATTCATAATAATCTGAATATTTTAACTCTTGTTCCAACTTGACAAAAGAGCACCATCATCATTTGTCTCAGCAGAATATGAAGAAAACAAACGAACATGGAAAGATTGCATTTATGATTATGCTTACGAATTCACACTGCTTTTCCCAATGAATAATAAATGATACAGTATATGCATCAACTTCAATACAGAGATTCGAGGCACAAATTCACGAAGGCTATCATCACTTGCCATCTCTAGCTCTTCCACTCTGATGGGCGGGGGCTTTTGTACCGTTTTAGCTCAAGGCCCAAGTGAGCTATTGCGATCATATATCGACCCGCGTCCGGCGTGTGGCGTCTGTGAACTTTCATCTTCTTTTTTAAAAAAAAAAAAGAGAATACTGATGGGAGTGTGTATTTAGCACAAGGACCCTAGAACCCCGTATTATGAGAGAATTTGTCGAAAACATCTCGTTAAAAACTAGAAATGCTCTGAGTAAATGTATACATTTATTAGTGTATACGTTTAATTTTTTTTTCGACGGTAGATGCAGGGTTAGGCGGGACAGATTTGGGTCAATTTTTTATTCTATTTTGTATTTATTTTTTTGAAACTGCAAAGTCAAATTTTCTAAAAACTGTGTATCCCTGGCAGATAATTTTACCAGCGTAACAGAATGTACATTTCATGGACACGGGACCCCGGGAGGCCCTCAAATTTCCCCGTCCAAGTTTGCGATGTTCCCGGATCTAATGTCGGCAAGAATACACTGTACTAGTACGTGTCATGGAAGGTGAACTTGCGATACTGTATGATGAAGCGAGCGCGAGACCCCCCACCTCCCCATCCCCAGGTCTCTTCCCCTCCCCCCCCCCCCCTCTCTCTCTCTCTCTCCTCTCCCTGCATTTCAACATTCTCTACCAGGTCCTTTGCCTGTAAATGGGAAACTTGACCTTTAATGTCGTTCGTTGATATCTCATGTCTGTACGCAGGCCAGTTCTGCGCGATGAAGAACAAACAAACGAAATATTGTCTGACCCGAAAACGATGGGCACGGAACAGGTTATGACGCTGACTCACTTCAAAACAAGTAACTTCGCTATACCAGTATTGTGAAATCCATGATAATTGCCACTAAACATAATCTCATCTCCACCGGAGGGAAATTCGGGTAAAGCAGTAGACTGAGAAACGTTCAACAACAACAACAACAACGACAATAGCAACATGTAACGATGATGAACCAGCTCCAGATTTTTCTCTGCGTTCAGAATTCTCTTATAATTTGCTCAATAAACGATCGTCGATACCGTGCCCTGATTTAAAGGTAGGGGATACCTTTTACAGACCTCCCAAAATGCAGCAAAACATTAAATATGAACCTCGGGGGACTTGTTTAGGCCACTGCTGAGAAATTTGGAAGTCAACAGTTATCTACAATTTGAATAATGCACAAAACTCAACTACTCAGTAGTTCTGTGTGTCAGCCACACTTCAGCCTTTTTGTTGCAGTCTTCTGTATTTTTTTATCTATATACACAAATCTAAAAGTATAAGAGCTGATGTAATAACATATAGAGTGTGTGGCAAGAATGTATATAGAAATGTTTGTAAGTTTTGATGAACTTTCTTCACAAAATATACATGATGGATACACATGCAGTACATGGGTCTGCAAAGGTAGCCTAGTAATGTACTGGAATTTACGGTGAGCCCCGAAAAAAATTCAATTCAAAATCTAACGGTCAAAAAAAGTGTACTAAATGTTACCTTCCACTTTCAATACTTTATGGGAGTTTCTAAGATGATACTCTCTTCAACATACCACTGTATTTATACAACTCTTCATTTAAGGCATGCAAATGGGATTCCCTACCTTTAAAGAAAAGGTTTCTGCCCATGTTCTCGCTGTGATTTGGGGGTATAGTGAATGTCTGTAGGGTACATGCAGGTAATATGAGACTATTAAGCTCATTTGCATAAATGGCATGAAGATGCATACAGAGAAACCCATCAAACTTTGTTTTTAGGAATTAGCAACTATTCATCCTTCCTTTTATATAGCATTTGCACCAATCAAATATTTTTGTTGACAGTTAATATGCAAATTATGACATCATCGCAGAAATCTCATATTACCTGCATGTGCAGGTAATATGAGACTGTGCATGGTAGACATTGTGTCAATGTTTAAATGACAATCTTATGTCTTAAATTCATGACTTTTTTCTATTGGTGTTGTTTGACTATTTAATTTTGATAGATATCATATGAATATTATCTAAAACTGAGACAAATAACACAATTTTAAGCCAAAAATTGATTTTAAGCATGAAACGCCATTTTCCGTGTGTTTGTACACAAATCTCAGAAATTCTCAAATTTGACGCCGACATGAGATTTCATTACCGACATGAGATTATTACGTAAAGGTCTTTTACTTTTATTTTTACAAAATAGGTATCAAATGTTGCACAAAACTTCAAAGAAAAAAAGATAATCCTGATGAGCATTTTATTATATTTTATTATTCTTTTTTTTTTTGGCAACTGAGCTAGGCCTGGCCTAGCTCAGTTGCAAAAAGAAAATTGAATAAAAAATAATAAAAACCGCGGAAACATCACACAAAACGTTGAGACCCAAGTCTTTTATGGTTAAAACTATGAAAATTGTTAATTCAAATGTTTGAAGTAATCGTGTACAGTATCTAACACATATAAAATAACACTTAAACTAAAGATTATAGCACACCAAATTAAGTGTGGCATTAATTTTTAAGCACCCTATCTAAAGTACACAAATATTAATTTACATACATGTTCATATAGCTGTGTTTTGGACTTTGTGATACATTTTTTATATACTTTGAATATAAAAAACTGTCAGAGAAGAAAATGAGGTATTTTGATGTTGGCTTCTATCTAATTAGGCAAGTCACTTGAAATCAGAGATGTCAATAAAACCTGTCCGCCATGTTGACGTCTCATATTACCTGCAGCTTGTTGGGTCTTGTTGGTCCCCTTTGAAGCCATATAACACATATTTAGTCCAGAACATAGACCAAAACACACTTTCTTTGGTTAAACCAATCAATGAGCTTACGTAAAATGCAAAGAATTGATTTCACACACAATAACTTTACTTACACCAGTGTAATTGGTGAAATGTCAAATCTTATATCAAGGCTAAAAAATACTGTAATTTTTACATATCTTTTCAGTATTTGGTGATATTCTCACCAAACTTTCAGTCAGCGAGCAGGAAAATCATCAAGAACTAAGCACAGTGATGATATAAAACTATAGATGGCGTAATATGCATTTTGGAAGTGGTTCAGGTGGAGTAATAAGGGTTTTTAAGTCACGCGTGCCATATTACCTGCAGTCTCATATTACCTGCATGTACCCTATATGCATGTTATTTAGATGAAAATTATAGATGTGAATGTATAGAAATTATGTTGGGAATAATATGTGATTCATGTGAGTTTGTGTATAGGAATTTTGTTTGAGTTTGAAATCTAGAATAGAAAAAAAAAATCACGCCGAGATCGCATCCGGATAATGGAAAGATCCGTATGAAAGGGAGACCGGATAGGAGGGGTCGCACTGTAATCGTAAATGACTCGTGTTTACGTTGTACCTGGGTTACAGCGACACGCAAGCACTATTCGGGGGAGTCCCTTTTCTCCGGCAGCTTCAACACACGGATGCGAGAAGGTCACCTCTTGAAATGCACCCATGTTATCAGGTGGCGTGTTCAAGTCGACTTCAAAGGGGAATGAAATACAAATATTATAATCATGTTGAACTGAGGGAGTAGATGCAGCAACACTCTAGTAGCACACATTGGCAGTGAGGTTTGAAGAAAATCGAACAATCAGTTTTTATACAGTTATGAATTGCAAAAGTTTTGATGCAACCATGTAGCTGGATGTGAAGACAACACAAGTCTTTGTGGACAACGATATAAAGAAAAAATACAGAAAATTCAACACATTTTCACTTTTCGAGCATAAGGACAGATCACTTGACTTATCTCTTAGAAGGCAGATGGAATAATTACCCTTAAGGCCCCCACCTCACTAGGAAGGCGACCATGGCGACCATGGCGATCTGTGACGATTTAACAACGTGGCGTGATCGCCGTCAGTCTCCATTTTTGGCCTCCGAGGCGATTACACTACGGTTTTTCCACGCTCAACCTGCGCTGTGGGCGATAGCACCACGATGATAATACGACTCTGCCACGTTGTTGCCGCATTTCCAGGCCGACGAGACGCGCTGCTTCTGCGATCGAACCGATTGTGTTGCGATATTAGTACGCTTATCAAGACCTCGCTACAACAGTGATAAGATCGGAGCGACAGTGATACGTTTACGCCGGGCTCATGCTACGATCTCAAGCGATCGGAGTATAATAGGTTTCATGATTGAATTTCTTCAGGCAGATGTCAGTGTCAAACCAACATGGATATGCAGAATATGGTTTTACCCTTACATCTTAGCATTCTGTCTAGAACACACCAGTTGGAACCTGATGTGAAATTGCACTATTAGTTAAGTCATCCATTCAATTAAAAAGGGTAAAATATGTATGTAATATTAAAGAACCGGCTATGCGAGCAAACTACAGATCGTATATCTTACAATGAGACAATTTAATGAAGATATATTTGAAAAGTTTACAACTTAATTCACTTTCATTGACTTGCAGTGGTTTATGACAAACAAACAATTATAAACAGAGTAGATTCGTACTGAGTGTACGTGGAAAAATGTATTTTATACGCTTTTCTCCATGTCCACCTTCCTGGTCTGTGTATCACTTTCTATCGTTCATGGTTAGTTCCTGTTACGTAATACTGTAAAAGTGGTAATTTTCATGGGCGATGGGGGCCGCTTTCGATGCGCTTGAGTTACACCTAAAGCGTTGCTACCCCGTCAGAGTTACGAATGTGACGCTTTTAATGCGCTCGTGAGGCGATTGTGATACGCTCTAAAACCACGGCGACCTCGCTACGGAAGTTTTGGACATGTTCAAAACTTCCGTAGCGAAGTCGCCGACCATGGCGATGGTGGCGACCCTCCGCGCTTCTGAACCGTTCAAGATACGATGGAGAAGATTTCAAGCGATCAAGCCACGATCCGCCGCGCTTTGTCGATTTTTGATGATCGTAGCGGAATCGCCGTCTAGTGAGATGGGGGTATAATATAATGTCAGCAGTGGCGGATTGAGGCGGGGCGCACCGGCCCCCCCCCCCCCATTTTCTTTTTTTTTTTGTTAAAACAAACAAGCGGAATAAAAAGATAAAAAATGTGGGGGGGGGGGGGGCGTGCGCCCCCTTTAATTTTGTAGGTGCCCCCCCCCCCCCCCCCCCCTTACGGAATTCCTGGATCCGCCCCTGGTCAGGTAACATGTCGAGGAAATGTTTTCATGCATTTATGCATTCAACTTCTGTAAAATATTTATATGTTCCTGCTTATAATTGAAAAATTGGATTAATTTAATGAATGAAAAATGAAAAGTAGACCTACATCCGCATTGTCTGCAGTTTGAGACATTGGGGTCAATGCTCTCTCAACACCCCCCCCCCCCCCCCCCGAAACCGCTGGGAAGTCATGAATTTTCTCTTTTTTTTTCCTTGTCTGGATTTAACTTTTAATTTCAATTCAAAGATCAATGGTGATGAGAGTAATAATGATTTGAGTGTGTGTGCGTGTGTGTGTATTTGTGTGTGTTGTACCAGTAAACGCTATAAGAGGAATGATGATGAGGAGGATGCCGATGATGATGATAACTGTGTGTAATGTGGGTTGTGCATGGAGTGATATAAAACGTGTATGTACGAGTATTGTGTTACCAGATATAAGGGGTCATCCCACGAGACCGACATCCACGAGTCACACGGCCCCTTAATTCGAATTCAAAAAGGTCCATGAGTTATACAGCCCCCGAATTGTATACAGCCCATTTTTGTATTTTGTCGATCTCATGGGCCTTGTTTTCTTTTAGTGTCGAACTCGTGTGTCGTATATATTATGGGTCTTGCTTGCTTAGTGTCTAACTCACGGGCCTTAAGTCTGGCGGGCTGTAAAACCCTTGGGCTATATCATTCGTGGGTGTCAAATTCGTGACGTGCACCCAGATATAATAGTAAATGTATGTAGGCCTACATAATTATGTGTACATTGGAAAAAATTGGCAAACACATTTTCTAAGGCATGTTGTCCTGTATGCTGTGTGCTCTATTTCGTCCCGTGCATACTTCTCCATCAGTAATAAATTTCCTGGTATGAAACGCTATATTGGTGAAAGTCAGAACGCGTATTAGGCCTGTAATATTGGCTGAGCACTGACCACAAGACGTCAAGCATGGTCAAAGAGACATGACTATTTCGAACGGCCAGTTAACTAGTGATATAAATAGATTTCTTCATAGAAACACAAGGTTCGACGAAGAGGTATTCAAGCGAAAATCCTCTCCCATCATGTTCTAGCTGATTTCATATTTCATTTACATTTCATATATCCATAGCCAAGAAGGTTTGATATTCCTAAAATTCACACAAAACCGAAACCGTGATACCAGTGATGATACGCGAATAAAATGAAATAAGGATGTCCTTGCCTTACAACTCCAAAAAATTGTAAAACGAAAAAGAAGAAGGCATTTTCCATAAAGAAAAAAGAGAAACACCAAAGATCCCAAAACCAATAAAACAGAATTGTGAAGATTTTTCAGAGGGAAGCCAATAGGACACTATCTATTCAAGCAATGGCAATATGAACGCCAACTTCACTATTAATATAAAAGTAAAAAACGTGAAATTTGAAACTCGTATACTTCCTCATTCTTTAAAATGATTACTATTTTCATGAAACTTTCACTGTCCTGTCTGTTTGACTTTAATATTATCTCAAGTGGGGTTTCGCTTAACATTGAAAACATCACACTCTATTTTTTATGATTATGTCAGAGTCTGATGTCGCTGTAATTTCTGCGGATTTACCGTTTCACATAAAATGTGTAGATAAAGAAGACTTGTGAAAATAAAGAACACTTTTTTTCTGCACCTTTCGGTAGCGTGTCCTCAACACGGTTTACATGATAAAGCCCCGACGATTTATGATTCATTGGGCTTGCACACAATTTAAAAAAAAAAGAGACGGGTGGGGGGGGGGGGTTAAGAAAGATAAGATAAATGCTATATATGTCACGTTTCGCGAAGTTCTTTGAAGAGATTCTTTGGAATAAATAGACTGCTTTACAAATAATGTCTCCCTCTCCATTAATAATAATGATAATTCATAATATCTACATGAATAAAGCGCTTATCACATTAAAATGTCTCTAAACGCTGAGAAAATAGAATAAAAAAGAGAAAGAAAAAAGTACAGTTTCATAATATTCAGACTTATGAAACAATGATACCAAATGCTCATGCTTAGCATGAGACTATTCAATAAACAGATAAGTTTTTGACATAGATTTGAAATTTTCTGTTAAGACAGTTTGTGTCTTACATTCAGGTATATTATTCCACAGCTGCTGGGAATTACTTGTTTTTATTTCGCTTTCTGCACTTGTGTGTGTTTTTTCCCGGCATATATAATCGTTATGTTGATCTAATAGATGTAACTTGTGTTACTGACCTTCGAATATTGAATTCTACTCGTTTCGAACTAACTGAACATTCATAATATCAAATAAGTAATAGCTCACATATACAGGTCGCTTTCAAGATCACCCTAATTATGGCGAATAGGAGATCCTGCATGCATAAGCGACAGCGGTGAATGAAATAAATTTACATGTAGATGATGATGGAATATGCTCTGTATATCAAGGCCACCCAAATTACCTTACTATATTGGAGGAGGTAACTATACCTCCTTATAGGACAACTAGCCTCTGATATTCGGACAACTAGCCCCGACAACGAATGACGTTCGTTATTCAGAAGGTTCATTCGTCCTAAAAAGAAATGAACACACAAATTCCCTGTATTTAGACGCTCGTTAATCAGAAAATGACATAAGGCTCGTTAGTCAAATGAAAAGAAAGTGCGTACTATAACGAACCTTCGGAATAACGAACTTTATTTCATTTTCGGATTATAACGAACCTTCGGAGCGAACCTTATTATTTTCGATTTGACGAACAGTTGCAGCTCAAATAAAAACCCCTAGCAGGCCCCTGGGAACCGAGTGCTGATGAGGGTGCGGCAGCATCCCTAACTTTTTGGAGTAGGGGGACGTAGCACCCCTGTGAAAAATAAAAGTTTTTTTTTTTTTTTTTGGGGGGGGGGGGTGCACCCCCTCTTTAATTTTTCACGGGGAAAATTGCTTGCTTTTTTTTTTATAGAAACTTGTCCAAATATTTCATCCAATTAAGTCTCCACCAGATCGTGAAATTTCAATGTTGAAAACGAAAAATCTCCCCCTCCGACACTCTCCCACGCGTGGTCACTTGTTTGCTTGTTTGTTTGTTTGTTTGTTATTTGACTAAGTGCACTTGTAAGAGTGACAAATCCTAATAATCTTCATCAAAAGTGTGCAGCAGATCTGTCACTTTTTCAAAGCCAAAAATGCAATGTTCTCGAGCGTAAAAGGGGGATATCCTCTTCTGATTAACCATTCCCTCGCTTCGCTCCTTTCCATAGATTTATCCCATTTTTTTATTGACAATATCTGAAACATTCCATCAAAAATGTGTATTTTCGTTAAATTGCAATCATGAAATTGCAAAAGCTCCGTCGTGTGGGAGGGGATATCTATACCTCCAACACCCCCCCCCCCTTCCGCTATACACAGTGGTGATGATGCACACACAATTGGGCTTCATGATGAAGATCATTTATTTTGCCGCTTAGGTCCACCTGTTCATTCTAAAATTTGAACTTCAGAGCAAAACGAAGGTAAAATAGCAGCCATACATACGCGCACATCAGGCACTGTAAATATAAACGAGCATAGGCCCTAATAGGGGAGGTTGATTGATACCTTAGAGAAAAAACAATTTCGACTTTATTGAAACTTTCAACATGAACATTGTATACGTCTTGTTTGTTGTTTATCGATATCTTATTGTTTTACTTTTGCAGGACTATGTGAGATCATTGCGGGTCAGTTTGTCTTTAAATTGATGCATTGTTGGGCGTTGTCCTTTCTTTAGTGCATGCAGTGTCATCAAGGAGTTTGTTCAAACTGTCGTTGCGTAATTGTAATATGCACTGCTGATTGGACCTTGTAATTGGTATATGAAAAACCAAGAATACATGAACAAAGAACAATTATAATTAAATGCATATACGTCTTGGTTGAGGGATTTTCACCCTTTTCTGCCCTCATCCTCTCACCCCATTCTCTTACCCCAATCTTCAAATAAATATTTTATTTCCTTCATTAAATTTATTGCACGAAGTAGGAAATTGATCATCTTAAATTGAAATTGAACGCCCCAAACAGGCTCAAAGGTACTACTGCACCGCTCGTATTTGAAAATTTAACACACTTGGGTGACTTTGATTTGACTGAAACGAAATACAGCTCCCATAATAAATTGATCGCTCGGATTCTGAATTTGAATGCCCGAATATTTTCGCGTGCGTGCGCTGTGAGAATTTGAATGTACATTCATGAATTGGAATGACAGTAGTATGAAATTGACCAGGAAAACGTATATTTCACCCAAAGTGTGCACCAGATCACTGAACTTCAATTTTTAAAATGTAAAAAAAAAAATCTCCCTCGCGTGGGAGGGTCCTTTCCCATAGACTTAGTTCACTGTTAGATTGACAGATTTCTGAGTAACACTTTATAAAAAACGTAGGCCTACATCAGATCTGTCACTTCAGTTCGAAAAATGTAAAAGTTCACTCGTGTGGGGAGAGATATCTCTTTCCCGGCCTGGTTTCCCTCCATAGTTTTAACACACTTTGGGAATTGACAGTTACACTTTTGGAATAGACAGTTTCCCAAAGTCCATAAAAAATGTTGAGATATTTTCATTTGAAATCGAGTATGCAAAAACTCCCTCAAGGGGCGTCGATCCTGGAGGGCAAGGAGGCAGACATATTACAATGGAAACTCAGTGTAACGAGATCCTTGGGACCAAGACAATTTGTTCTTTATATCAGATATTTTGTTATATCCGTAGTCAATAAACGATACAAAACAAAGATATAAATTCATTGGGAGCGGAGAAATTAGTTTGTTCTATCAGGTATACTTTGCTATCAGATCGCTTTTTATTAAGGTTCTACTGTATAATTTTCCCCTATTATTAAGAATTCCCGAGATCCGGAAAATCTTTTTGTTTTTGTTTTTGAATAGAAAACTGAGCAAATATTTCACCTGTAGTGTTCACCAGATCGCTGAATTTCAATTCTGAAAATGGAAAAACTCCCTGGTGTGTGAGGGGATACCCCTCCCACATCAGGAGGTGATGGCATAATTGCATGCCTCCTCCAAACAAAAAGATCCTTGTGATACAGGCTCTTCTTCTCTGCTCAAAATCATGCAAATTGCGCATGACAAAGTAAGTTACTCTTTGTATCGATCACTGTTTCATGAAAACTTTGCGTGAAACTTTTCCGTTCGAATTTGATGAAAACTCTACCGATTCTAATTCGTCTAATTTCACCCTGTTCATGGAGGGAAAGTAACTCATAGTACGTACGTCATGAATATCCGCGAATTGACATCATGTTGATCGGGCAGACATGAAATTAAATTTCCCAATCCAATACTGCAGGTCTATAAGGCCCTAAAGCAAGATATTTTCGCGAATTGCCACTGGCAAACAATGCATAATAGTGTAGACAAAAATTTTTGCGTGCATTTTAATTTTGGCTCTCGCGAAATTCGTGAAATTAAAATGCAAGGGAAAATTTCTGGTTCTGACCTTGATCTGTGCAGCTGGTGATCTTTCATCTTTGTCTCTCTTTAAAAGTTTCCTTAGTGTATGGGGCAGGCCGTTTCATCCCTTTCTGTCATACTTGATGTCAGTCGGAATGAAGCCCAAATATTATGTGATGTAGATTGAGTGAATGCAGAAATATTACATCAGTGAACTCTGTGGAAAATGCGGACAATCCATTCAAAAGTTATGAATTTAAAAGTTCTGGTTCAGCCATCACTGCAGAAGATTAAGAAGACTACAGCAATTCGTGATATCCCAGATTGACAATGATATAAAGAAAATATAAGAAGAGAAATCAACATTATTATTTCATCTTTCCATCATCATGAAAGAGGCACTGCCTTAGGCCGACCTCTTTCAAAAGGCAGGGGAATGATAGTATATACCTTCAATAGTTGTCAGTAACAAGTGAAAGGATTGTGTGCTTTTCATAAAATACGAAATTCATACCAACCGACCGATTATTAAAGAGCGTCGTATTTCGCCCTTCGGCTTTGGCAGGCAGGATGACATATTTATAGTCTGGAGACTATATAGTGCTATGTAATTTGAAACAGGCGCAACGGAGAAAACAGGGCAACGATGGGCAAGATCCGCTTGATGTCTAGCTGGATATTACGCGCCTCAATAATGATGAAGCTCCTTGCTCAAATCTAGGAGGGTGGGAAGAAAAAAAAAACGTTTCATGATCATTCTCCCTCTGGTCGGTCCAGAACGCCACCATTTTGATCAGAACGCCGATATCGGTGTTATTGGTGGTAGGTTATGAAGATCGGTGTTATTGGTGGTAGGTTATGAAGATAGGAATCAATGTAACCAAACAACTGCATTAGATGTAGCGTTCTGGTCCGTAAAAGGAGTCGGTGCTACCAAGGAGGTGCTACATAGAAGTCATAAGTTGGTGTTCGGTGCTCACTTTCCTTCGCTGCGTGGAAAGTGAAGCGCTTTCATATGGATTATGCCACCACCCGCGTGACTGTACAACAACATCGACGAAAAACTTTGAGACTTGCGCTGCATGGTAGATCCCGAAAGGTTTTGTACCCCAGAATGGTGGTCGATCAAATCATTCATCATTGGGGGTGAGTATTATTTCTAAGTACTGGAGTACTCATTTTGTGCTATTGTATTTACTTTCTGTGATTTACTGGCTAATACTGCATTGTTTTATGGATCGCGAAGGAAGCTTGCAGTCAACTCTTCGTACGAGAATGCTTGGCTGCGGCTGCGGTGTCGGATCGTCAACCCTGAAGGCTGAACATCCGCGAAGCATCCTGGTCGTCTTCCATGCGCAAAATGATTACTATTCGTGCAACCATGGATGTACTACAAACAACGCAACAATGTGTGTGTAATATTGTAGTATAATTCCTCGCTTATAAAACCCAATTGAGGGTGCAATCTTATCTTGAGTTCATACCAATTGAAATCATCTTCTTCCAACTCGATGTACATCACGTTCTCTATACACAGCCCAGCCGCTGTAAAAACGTCGCGTTAATACAGCGACTGGGCTACTTGAAGGCAACCAAATATATGTATTTATCTCAGAAATTATCCTCTGATATGTTATTATGAGTGAACCACATACCTACGAGGTTGGGCCTCTCTTTTCCAAGTAGTTTCATATAGGTGTGTATACATATTTGTATTACATTTGTTTTGCATTCATTCATTCATTTTTTTTCCATTTCCAGCAGGTACATGTACTTATGTTTTTTTTGGAAGAAATTGAGTATACAAGATACTGTACAATGTAGGTCTATAATAAAAACAATTTGTAAATTTGCAAAATATTTTGAGTATTTTACTGGTTCCCCACCCACAGGAAAATAGAGTTTAATAAAGTGTTCATAAAAAGGAAAATTGAATGTTTGACAATTGGTCAGCAGTAGGGGCTATACCTCAAGCTATAAAGCCTACATTATTACCAGACCTGCAAATAATTTACCAGAATAGAATGTATCAGACTTGATCTGTCAAATGAATGGATCAGAGACTTGAATAGAACTGTAAATGAAGCTAGGTGGTCAGCTCCCACTTTTCAGCTTAGGTATATTTTCATATTTTTAAAGATGGCAGTACAAATGTACATTCTTTAGAATTATAAAGTTTCCAAAGATAAATCATAATCATGTCTTACTTTCATCTTAGAGAGAGAGAGAGAGAACCCCCCCCCCCCCCACACACACACACAAACCCCCTGCTATAGGCAAGTAGGCCCCACCTAAAGCTGGCTGTACCTGACTACCTGATAAGCTCAATTTTGAGGGAGAAATGACTTTTCAAACTTTTAGAGATGTCAAAGCAAGCATGCTTATAATTGTGTACATAGTATGCTTACATCCTAAATATTTGTCTATCAATGCCTGCATTAGGAAGGAATGAATTTCGTGGATTGGTGTTGTTTTTCAATTCGATTTTTTTTTTTTTTTTTTTGGGGGGGGGGGCATTTTTTCTATGTGTACTCTACAAACATAAGTTAATGTTTCCATCATTGTTTGTTTTTGTATGATATTACATTCAACATCATTTTACTAGATTATGAATAATGCATTGCAGTAATCATATATGCCTGTAACATGTCACCATAGTACCATGATCAAGTTACAGACTTTTGAAAGGAGAAAACTGCAAAATAGTCTCCCATCCATATTTCAGTGTCAGGGAAAGTGTTGATTTTGTTTGGAAATGACCCAATGTGTTCTCTAAATACTTCACTGCATCTGAATTTCAACTCAATTTTCAGAAAACTGTGCACTCACATGAGATCATCAGTGTGGTGCATTTTACAGAGATGATTTTCAAATCTTGCACAATATTATCTAAATGCAATCATTGGAAAGGTTAGAGCCTGGAGAACTGAGTGTTACCAAATCAGAAAATTAATGTTAAATGTAATAGTGCTGTCTTGTTGATGGCTTTGGCATGGTTTCCATTGTGTAGTGAGCTAATATATTGTACACTTACAAGATATTGTCAATATATTTATTACTTCCCTGCACTCAAGTTTAGCTTCCCAGAAAAAAATGTCTGTACTCTAGATAGGTCAAGCACCAAGTACTTGACTTGACCACCAAGCATGGCTTTGGAAGTTTTGAAACACTTTTCCAGGAAATATGTTCATTCTATAACTATGTAATATAAAGAAGATTTCAAAATTAAGAATCTAAATGTACATAATGGTAATCATGACTGTGATTGTCTAGTTTTGGTTGAAAGTGATTCTTAATCTGTGACTGAACTAACATACAATACAATTGCTACTTCAGGGCACATTGAAGTGCAGTATATGTGCATGTGCAGATATAACAGCTAGGTGGAGATAACTTTGCAGAATATGAGGCTGGTAGAACATTGTGGAACAGTGGAAATCTACTATACTAGGGCTTTTTTCAGGGAAGCATCTGAAATTGAATTGGATCTTTACCTAACATGATAAATTATCACTACTTGTAGTTTAAGTTGAGTGGGCAGTCATTAAAGCCACTAATTACCATTTGCAGATGAAAAAACAAACAAACAAACATAATAGTTCTAAAATGTGAGTTAGGGGTAGAAACAATCAATGTAAAAATGTGAATCAAAATAATCAATGTTAAGTATTGTTGAATATATACAAAGTGGGGAACAATAGTTTTCCTAGAAATTAAAATTGTTTCAGAATAAACCATGTATAGTTATGGTTTATTGAGGAAATTAGTGATCATCTCCTTGTTGTGGCTTGATTGCAAAATGTTTATATAGTAGGATGTTTTGTTGAAATACTACTGAACTATGCATCAAATTCATGTGTTGTCTTCAAGTGAACTCTAACATTTTGTTTTGTTAAATGTTTGCTTCCAATGGTAAACAGTGGTTTTAATGAAGAAAAGACTCATGGAAGTAAACAGCATTATTGGAGAGAATATACCTCCAAACAGTATATGTTTTAAAGGATAATTTAAGCCCAAATATGTACATACATGTGAATTGAGTGACAAAATGCAGGAATATTAGTAGAATATCAGCAAAGTTTGAGGAAAATGATATTGGGCAATCTGTTTAAAAATTATGAATATGTAAAATTTCAGTGCCGCCATTGCTGGATAAGAAGACTACAGCAGTTTGTGGCATTGTTGCAAGAAAATATAAGGGAAAGTCCACAACATTTTCATTTTTATGAAAAGTACACATTCTCTAGACTTATTACTCCCATCGCTGGATGAGAAGACTACAAGTCTGTGACATCACTGTAGGACATTAAGATGTAGACAAAATTAAAATGTCTGTACTTTTCATTAAACTAAATTTTTATAACTTTTTCTGTGTATTTTCTTGATATCATAGTCTTGCAGTGATGTGACAAACTGTTGTAGTCCCGCAATGGCAGCAATGAAACTTTAAAACTTCATGATATACAACGTAATCTTTGAAAGGATTGTCCAATATTTTGCTGAAACTGTCATTAAAGAGTCACAATTGCTGCATTTACTCAATTCACACATATTTAGGTGAACATGTTCTTGAAAGCAACTGTTTGCCATTGGGAGCAGTGATTAAAAATGTTTGAGTTATTCATTTGATGCATATATTTAGTTTAGTTATATCACAAATCATCCAACCATATAAACATTTTGCGATAAAGCCACAAATAATATAAGGAGATCAGGGGCGGATCCAGGAATTCCGAAAAGAGAGGGCGCGTTTACAAAATTAAAGGGGGGTCGCACGCACCCCTCCCCCATTTTTTCCTTTTTATTTCTTTTGTTTCAACAAAAAATAAGGGCGGGGGGGGGGGGGGGCGTGAGCCGGTTGCGGTCCTCCCTGAATCCGCCCCTGGAGATATCACCAATTTTCTCAATAAACCATAAATGTAGATGATTCATTCTATGGAAATGATTTTGATAAAACTATTATATTCATCTTTTGCACATAATATTTGATAAAACTTAATATTTACTGTACTGAGTAATGTTTTTACTTTGGTTGCTTCTATCCCTAATTCAAATGTTAGAAATAGTGTGAAGCACTATTAAAAACTGCTATTTTTTTTTTCATCTGCAAATGGTAAATAGTGGTTTTAATTCCTGGTTTAGCATGAGTGGGTATACTCCAAACAAGATGCAACATGAATCCCATTTGAAATCCTGCATGGGAGGTTATATTACCAAGGTTGGTACAGAGGAAGTGGACTTTGTAGCTCGATGTACAGTTATACTCAGTTGTAGATGCAAACAGACTACACAATGGAGATTTTAGTGCTAAGTGAAAGGTCGACCTTGGTATAATGACTTCTTCCTGCAGTAGTTGAGGACAACTCATGAAAGACAACACCTCCCATCTGAAAACATACAGTAAGTATGGAATCGTTGCATGAAAATACCACACAAACATTACATTCATGGTCCTATGGTAACATGAGGTTTTCGGCTTTTTTGTAATTGACAAGATAGGCCTATAATGATATTTGCAGACAAGAAATCAAAAGGAAATTGTAAGGATTACATCATATCTTATTAAACAAACTTTTCCCAAGTGATTCGAGTTTCCACCTTCTGAACGTGTTTAGGTTATTAAACTAATTTCCACTTAGAATGTGTAATAGACATTGAGTAGATGCAGCTAAAAAGGTTGTTATGGGAACCTGGTATACCAGGTTCCAGTGGGAGCAACTGATATACAGGAACCTGGTATACCAGGTTCCCAAGATGAAGACAAGAGTGCCTGCTTTCATGGCCTAAATTCATGTTTCTTTGTGTTATAAAGTCCCAAAAAATGGTTTGATGGAAAGGTTAGCGTTTATTCTGTCAACACTTGTTCTCTTTCCGTTGGAGAATTCATATATCACAGTATTTTTTACCTTTTTCTGATTTCGTTCGCCCTTGCTCTGCTACAAAGATTGTATGAACATGTACATAAGTGATCGAAGCTGATCACAGTAGATTTCTGTGTTCGCTGACCCCAGTCATCACAATCTGGTGCCTGATTTGTGTAGAACAAAAGAGTCTTGTGAGCCCATCAACGCACGCGCTATTCATACATCGCACTTGATCAATATTTCTATTGTTCAAGGGCACATGACGTTGACTGTGGGGAGGGGATGCATGCACCTCTTGATTGCTTTCGCACTAATGGGTTACCAACCTGTCCATTCTCTGTTGATGGGCAAAATGAATCTCATTTGGGGACATTCAAGGTATTTAGAGAATTTCAGTAGGAAGAGGTTAATTTAATCATTATACCACTATCAAAAGGAATTGTATAGTATGAAAGCATGTCACATGTGTAAATATATTTGTTGTCATACACAGGAACAGTATAGGTACTGTATATCATTTCAGCATTTTGTATGAAAGCAACTGTGGCATTTAAAGTATCGGTACTTGAAGAAATCAATCTGAAATTCTAGGAATGTAATCATATATGATGAGACAAATATGAATTTAAAG
The DNA here is from genome assembly GCF_040938485.1 of Diadema antillarum. Taxonomy (NCBI): domain Eukaryota; kingdom Metazoa; phylum Echinodermata; class Echinoidea; order Diadematoida; family Diadematidae; genus Diadema; species Diadema antillarum. The sequence continues at coordinate 92,761 of NW_027271364.1, read as the reverse complement.
TACTGTAAAATGAGGAATGTTCACATGCATTTTAATTTCGTGAATTTTGCGAAATTAAAATACACATGAAAGTTCTTTTCTACACTGTATGCATTGAATAGTGGCAGTTCGCGAAAATTTCATGCCGCAAAAAAGGCCATCGGCTTCCATTCGTGAAAAATTCATTTATCATGTTTGACAGTAATTTGAGCTAACATCCGATGAGTATTTGGAAGGCCCTGTATAAAGTGCCATATTACATGTAGAATATAATGTACAAAAAAAATGGGACATCTAATAGGTGTGCCAAAGAGGGCTGCTATACAATTTTGTTGAGGTGGAGGTGATCTTGTAAAGCTCTCTGCAAATGTCCACTCAGTTCTCAGTAATTTGATTACTAGTGTTGAAATGTCACAGCAAAGGATGAATGATTACGTTAGGCTGTGTTTATACTTTCCCTTTTCGGGTCAAAATTAGTGTTTAGTTCAAAACATGGTTGCATCCTTTCTCACTTTGATGTAAATGCCGTTTCAAAACGTCATTTCAAAATGCACAAATAGGTACGTTTCCGATCAGCGTTTCTGACTAATTACGTTTCATGGGAAAACATAAATGCAAGTCACATCCGATACTCATTCAAATGACATCAGCTCCATCACCTTTCCGGTTCAGATGAAAATGCGCAATGTAGGCTACAATCAGGTCCGGCGGAGCGTTTTCAAAAGTGTGGGGGCCCACTTCCGGGTTTCATGAGCTAACAAGCAAAAAAAAAAAAAAAGTCCTCAGCTCATCTCTCCCCTCCTCCCATTTCCGGGTTTCTTCAGCTGACAAGCAAAAAAAAAAAAAAAAAAAAAAGAGAAAAAAGAAGGTCTTCAGTGGAAAAACATCACCTTACTCACACTTCAAGATCTCTATCTATTTCTATTTAGTGCCACTTACGTACTTCCGGGTTAAAAAAAGTGTGGGGGCCCAAAGTGATGACACCTTATGTATTCCTTTGTATGGTGCACAAAAAGTGTGGGGTCCCGAGCCCCCATGGCCCCCACGGTTCCACCGGCCATGACAATCTGCAGGTGTTAATCCATCGAGCTCCCTGTTGGTGTACATACACAGAAACGATGATGCATGAAGAGCATTGTTGCATCCTTTCTCACTTTGATATATTTTCCTTTACATGTGAAATTTTGAAATGGAGACTGTTGAGAAAATTTTATGCCTTTAATAGTGCATGATAATAACTGAATTGAATGAATTGAATGCATTGAATGAATGAATGAATTAATAAATTACAATTGTACTATCTGATTTTGTCAACAATTTGTTGATGAAATAAATACCCATATTTCCTATCACTGTCTACAGTCCATATGTGCGTATTAGTAAAATAATCGAAATGATATTAGACATGCTACTGAATGTGAACAATGCACACACTCAGGCCAGAACTTCCGGAAAAAGTGCGTGCCCCAATTTGACCTGCCTCTGCTGAGGTCAACTAAGCAATCGTAAATGCTCTTTCCAAGCTCAGAGAAAGTAAGCGTAAACAGTGAAATCAGAGTTTCAAAACATTGATTCTGCCTTGGCAAATTGAGCATAAACAAACTCTTAGTCATGCAGCTAGGAAGCATAAAGAATTTTAAGGGCTTTTTACACTTGTAAATTTGTGCTTAGTCCGGTGGGGCTAAGGGGGGGCCTTAGCCCCACCGTTGGTATGGGACTATCCTTAGCCCACTTTCTGTTTACACTCGTTTTTGCCAAAGTGGGCTAGCCCCACCGATAGTCCGGTACTATCTGGCCCTGCAAAATAGCAGGGTTAGCACCGCAATTGCGGTGCCAAGCAAGTGAGTGTAAACAGAACGAAAAAATAATCCTGGGCTAAGCGATGGAGACGAAGTCCGACCCTCACTGACCAATCAGAAACGAGGTAATCAAGTGCTGCCGGTGCATGTGTGTACGTGTACAGTACACAGCGTAATCATGAATATTCATGTGGTTTGGAAAGTCCGGGGCTAAGAAATACGAGTGTAAAAAGGTCAATTTTCTCCTTAGCCCCGGACAAGAGCTTAGTACAGGACTAATTGGCGAGTGTAAAAAGCTGAAAAAATTGGTACGGGACTAACGATAGTCCTGGGTCAGAGAAAGTCCGGGGTGAAGAAACACAAGTGTAAAGAGGGCTACAGTCATGCAGCTAGGAAGCATAAAGAATTTTACTTATTTCTTTCTCTACCACCACAGCTGCCATGAATGGCATGATATCATGATTGACAGATTCTATTTTGAAAAATAGCCTAATAAGAAAAGAAAGCTAATGACTGTTTCATTGCTAGTATACAAATGATGCACAGGATAGAGTGCGTTAGTGGAGATGTAGCGCACACGAGGGTATTTACAATTGTGAAACATGTTGCACTACATTGTAAATACCCGAGAGTGAGCTGCATCTCCACTAGCCTTTAAACAAGGCGACTCGCTCTGCGTGCCCCCGTATAGCGCGTTTACCCCACAAACCTGTTGGCCGGCGAGTGGAGCGAGCCGCCTTTATCCACTCATTCAGGGATGTGTACTTTTGTCGTTGTTGTTGCTTTATATTCTTTGACAAATTTGCGTACAAATTTGACGCAGAAAATACACACGGCACCAAGGCAAGCCTCGTTAATATTAAGTAACTATCTACTTAATATTAACGAGGCTTGCCTTGGTGCCGTGTGTATTTTCTGTGTCAAATTTGTACGAAATTTGTCAAAGAATATAAAGCAACAACAACGACAAAAGTACACATCCCTGAACGAGTGGATAAAGGCGGCTCGCTCCACTCGCCGGCCAACAGGTTTGTGGGGTAAACGCGCTATACGGGGGCACGCAGAGCAATTCGCCTTGTTTAAAGGCTACATCTCCACTAACGCCACGAAATAATCCTGTGCATCATTTGTTTTATAAAATGGGTCGAAAATTAACACTCAAACAGCATATTTCACTTACCTTTGTGGGTCAATACCAGTCAGCTACATGTAGCACTCGCTCAAGAAACGATGTCCGAAGATGTCGTCCCAAACATTTATGCACGTCGCACTCGGAAATCCCGCACATATAAGTACTGTACGTATAAGAGTATACGTACGCTACACACATGTTATGCACACAAGAAAGGCCGGCCGGCAGCCCGAACTAGAAGTTGTTTACAAGATTGACAGCGCGTATAGTAGCGTGCGACGCACTTGTAACAACTGATTGAGTGCGCACTGCTAGTGTAAACATTGTGACGTACAAGGCCATGAATGTTAGTGAGAAATTAATGCAGGCACACGTGACTCATTTCAGCACTTCCAATTGGCTACATTCTTGAACCCATTTTATAATATCTAATAGGTGTTGTTCAGTTATTAGCTGCTCCACTTTCTCTAATTGAATTGAGACTAACATATTCTGAATGGCAGAGACATTTGAGGCTTTAATGGACTTGTTTTTCATTTAGTCTGAGGCCATTTGTGCTTAATTGTTTGCTTACTCTTCTTCCACCATAACAACCTACTTAGTGTCATACAATATACTGTAGAGCCAACATGTGTGCACAAATAGACTTTTGAACATAATTTCTTCTGGACACAATGCTACCTGTATTGCATCCCAAACAAATGATAACGTTGCTGTCTTTCAAAATCTTGGTTGTTTGTTTTTTTCGCATAATGCTGCTCACATTGCAGCTGAATCTTTTTTGACGTAGTAATCTTTGCATAGTTTAGGTGAAAGTTGCTAGGCACCTTTGTGACATCCCCCCTAATTTTTTGCCAGAAAATTGCTAGCAGGAGTGCAAAGTTTCGCTCTTAATGTTAGTTTGCTGCTGTGAATTGTAATCAATGTGAACGCTCACTGAAGAAAATTGTGAAGTTTGTCATGTGACTTCTGTACACTTCCTGTTCACTGCTCAAAACTTATTGTGCATCGTGAATGTGTACTACAGATGAGAGTGTTTTGAAGGTACGGGGTTTTCATGATGATGAGATCCAATTGTACTACAACATTGGGGCCTACACTATACATGGGAACTGAAACGAGATACGTCTCGATGAGTGAGCACACTTTTGACACTCTCTTGTAAATTATTAAATTAAAATTATTGTTTAAACTACATCTGGTCATTCTCAAGAATCAGTCTCCTTGGTTACTGTGGTAGTAGGCCTACTCAACATCCCATACTGCTAATGGAAAGGAATTATAGCCTGAATTACTTGCCCGATGATGAAGTGTTTGTGATACAAGTGGCGACAAGATGAAATTTTGAGGATATAATGAAATAGAGAGAGGGTATATAAGTACAACTGGGAGGGGAGGGGGAGAAAATCTACAAGAACATGAATCTGATGATCCAGTATAATGGAATGATGAACATTTGTGCAATTAAGCAAAAACAGATTTTAGAATGAAATTTTACAGTGTGTGAGTAGGGGTCCTAGAGATAACATATATTGGAATATACATTATGTGAAAAAAAAGATGCGTAAAATATAATGATCGTATAGACAAGGTTTACAATACATGTAATTGTACAACGGAGGAGATCTGCACGGAGTTGAACCTGTGCCAAACCATACTGCATGTTGAGATCATCATTGGCGCATGCGCAGTTCATTGCAAAATGTCACTAGTTAATTCCTGGGTGCGAAATTATGCAAAGTTTCATTGGAGTGTGAATGGGCAATTGTAATTTGCAAAGTTTCACTTCACAAAGTTTCGCAGTGAGAATGGCCCTTTCATTTCATTTTTCATTTTATTTCAACAGAACTTGTAAATACATTTTTCCTTCCACATAAAATATAAGTACTTACAATATGTCAATATTACAAAATATGATAAATGGAGTTTATGGATATACAAATGATAGAGTGAAAAAGAAAAAGCACAAAAACTTAACTCTAATAGGCCTACTGTAATAGGCCTATTGGATTAGTAGTATTTTGTGATGTTACTAGTTAGTAATATTTAATTCTCTCTTTCCCTCTGTGACAAGTATTTGAAGAGTTTGTTCACAAAAACCGATAAGTCCATATTTGCCATATGGAGATATTTGCGATTAAAGGTCAAGAAAAATAAAGAGAATAATAAGAAAACTTTTGCTTCTTTTGACCATAACTTCAAAAATATACCTTTATACGTGTATGTAGTGACCAATATATCATTTAAAAGGTATTGTTTTGTACTTTATGACAGAGACTGTACTTCAAAATCTTCAAAAATGGACTTATCGGTTTTTGCAAACAAACTCTTCATTTGGACAGTTGCAGTTGTTTATGAATTAAATCTGTCTAATCTGTGTAGTTTCTCTAGAAATCGAGTTAGTATGAATATAAAGAAATTATGTGCAGAATCAATAGGGCCTATAATGTAAGACAATGTCAGTTTATTTTTAAAGGGGTGTGTGACAATGTTGTGATCATTTAATATAAAATAATATAATTCAAACTGTTTGATGAGTTATATGTCTCGATGGGTTCAGAGGATGGTTTATTTGATAATTATGCTTTCATTTCATTTCATTTTCTCTTGTCAAAATCAGTTGCCTGGAATAAATCAATACAACACTGGGTGCAACACGTGATAACAAATGAGAAGTTAAGAGTGAAGCATGATCACACACACACACACACACACACACACACACTAAACCAGATAGAAGAAAGAAAGTGTGGGTAGAACAAGTAAAACGAGAATAATGACACAACCAATCAAGAATTAGATCATTAAGAGCACATGAAGTATAATGCTGGTGATCAAAATTTTATGACTTTAGTTTCTCGAATGTGATGATATTTATAAGCTTGTGGAATCTCATACATGGACTCACTGCTCTAAATTATTTCTGATGCCATTTTGAAGGGGATTTTTTCTGTGTATGTGCGTCAAGTGTCTTTAAGATATGAATTTGTCTTCAATATTCACTGTAGTCATGACTTCATTCATAAAATGGCAAAGATAGAGAATATACTCTGTGTATACCTCAGTGAACTGAATTTTCTCAGAATATGAAAATTGTCTTTATGTGATGTCACATTTATATCAGCAGCTGAATTTTTGAAAACACGCTGCTGCAGATTGTGTGTAATTAAAGAGCATAAAAGGAGAGTGGAAATGTAAAAAAAATATATATATATATATATTGATGAGATATAAGGAACATGCCTGCTGTATCAATAAGATTCAACAACAATGGACTTATCACCTCCCTTCTTTGCACAAAATGCATGGTTCATGATTGTATCTTTGGAATGTTCTAAAGTATTTCTTCAGTTAACTTCAACTTCACTGATTTGCTGATCATTTACACAGAGTTTCAGGCCCAGTAGGCAGGGATCTTATATTAGAGATATGTCAGCCTTTAACTGATGTTGTCAAATTTTTCGTCTGAGATCAGTTTATAGTATCAATTTCTCAGTAGGGCCTATATGCGAATCATGTGAACAAAATGTGTTCACTCGGATATCAATCGCCTTAACAGTGTGACATAGTTTCATCTACTGTAAAATGAGGAATGTGCATTTTAATTTTGCAAATTTTGCGAGCGCCAAGATTCACAACACTATATGCATTGAACGCCTGTGGCAATTCACAAAAATTTCATGCAGCAAAAAAGGCCATCACCTTGAATTCGCGAATATATCATGTTTTATAGTATCTCTTTTTCCTTTGCTTTTCTAGGCCCAGGGAAGGATACTATGGCATCAGCTTTTGAACACATTCATCAGTGCTGTCATTGTAAAAGATGTGCAGCATGAAATGGAGTGAAGGATCATACCAACATTGTGATAGGAATTTCATGGATATTGCAGTTCTGTAGAAGGTTCAACTCCAGCGCTTCCTACCCAGCTGCAGTCATGTCATCACAGAGTGTGAATGCGACTACCAGCATGCTGGGATCTGATGCAGAGAAATCCGGTTTAAAGGGCAGCCTGCCCGTTTCCTGCAGCGGCTGGTCTCAGGGCCTACCACGCATAGATACCAGCGAGCTCAGTCGAGCACAGTGGGGTGATCGTGATGCACAGACAGCACAGCCCTACAGCCAACCTCATGGCAACAGCGACCCAAGAAGGAACGCAGCAGACACAGAAAATGTAGTGGTCACTGGTAGCCTGAATTCCCTGACAACCAAAGACACAAATGCCAGCTCTTGCAATGTGTCTGGTACTGCAGTGACTGAGAGTTCACCCTTGCCTTCGCCGAGAATGTCGAATGTTACTCCCATACACTCCCTTCATTCTCTGCCCAAATATTTCGAACGACACCACGTGCCGCCGCACCACTTGTCCAGCGTCAAGTCATGGCCGCCGTCGTCATCACTGCCGTCAGGCCAGGGGGGTCCAAGAAGCAGGAATGAAGAGGTGCGACTGCAGACGTGTAAGGATCCTGATTCCATAGTGTGGGGGGACACAGAGAAGTGTACCATTCGGTGGAACAGAGCGGGAGGCCTTGGCTTTAGTGTCAGGGACATAGAGGTAAGACAACACATTATTGAGATTCACACTGAGGCAAATTAGCGGGATACAAATCTCAAGATTTGCATCACCGCAATAGAAATCTTGAGATATTTGCCTGCATGTGTGGACACAAAAATCCCACTAATTAGCGCAGTTAGCATCACAATCCAAAACGCAAGAAATCTTGCACATATTTCTGAAAAATCTCTATAATTTTACTACAGTGACTTTGTGAATGCTGAAGCAAATAATCTTGAGGTTTTATATGTCCCATCATTCATTATATAGTGCACTACACATCACAACAACATGTACACGGTTGCACCACCACAACCGGTGTGCGCATCACACCACTGTGACATGCAAAAACAAAAGGGCAAACAGTTTTGTTGGCAAATTATTGTTATTCGCAATTAGGGGGATATTTCTGTCAGGTGTGAACTCTTGCCAAAAATTTGTATCAAGATTGTTATCCTGCAATTTTGTCTGTGTGAATGCAGCTGTTACGTTCAGTGTTAAACAGGTTTGTGAATTCTTCAATTAGCAAGCAAGAAAACATCAATGTGAAAAATTTAGGGCCTATACATACTGAGCCTTTGAGTATGGCTGTATTCCTACTGAAGCTGCGGGCACATTCAGAGGAAATAAGGAAGTAATCTCATGTGACCTTTCACAATTAAAGGGAACCCAAACCCAGAGAGCAATAAGGATTGAGTGAAAGCAGCAACATTAGTAGAACGCATCAGTGAAAGTTTCAGGAAAATCAGACAATTGATGCAAAAATTATGAATTTTTAAAGATTTGGTGTTGGAACTGCTGGATGAGGAGACTACTAGAGGTTATGACATATGTGTGAACAACAGTTTAAAGAAAATATAAAGAAAATCCCACAAAAATTAACTTTTCTAGCATAATGGAAGAGCACTTGACTAACCGCTTTCAGAAAGCAGGGGAATGATTGCTACCCTTAGCATAATACATGTATGTCAGTATCAAGTGATGGAATGTGTAATTTTCATGAAAAATTAATTTTTGTGGAATTCCCTTTATATTTTCTTTATATTGTCGTCCACACATAACGTCATAACCTCTAGCAGTCTCCTCATCCAGCCGTTCCAACACCAAAACTTTAAAAATTCAAAGCTTTTGCATTGATTGTCTGATTTTTCTCAAACTTTCACTGATTAATATGTTCTACTAATGTTGCTGCTTTCACTCAATCCACATAATTTCTCTTTGGGTTTGGGTTTCCTTTAAAGCCTGTTGCATGCTGTCCATCCGCATGATGACTTTATAATGTTTGATTCCAAATGCATGATATATCATTTGGCCCACTGTATTTCCAGAAGTCTAGCGCTGAAGCAGTACGGAAGCTTGCAACTAGTTAACTCTTCATATACCATGGTGGAAACCCCCATGTGCCACATTATTCTGAGACACCAACATAATCACGCTTTGAGATAACATTCTGTTTTTCAAGTCTATGTAACTTGTATAGATTTCTGTCGTGTTGGACAAATAGTGAGTAAGGTTGTGGAGAAATGCCAAGCTTTGCTGTGATATATTATCGCATGACAAATCTATGACACTGTTGTTATCTCACATGACCAGTAGCTAAATTACTGTGAAGGCATTACTTTTGCACACAAACAGTGACAGAAACTTTACAGAAAAGTTACACGCAAATCTGGCAGAGAACACCGCTTGATAGTCAATCACCACATAAAATGTAAGTGATATGTGAGAGGAACAGAAGCACGAGAAATGCTTTCATTGTACTGCGGCATTTGGCGATTTATCGATCGGATTGGGCAGGTTTGCGCGATTGAGCAGAATATGCGAAGTTGGCACGCCATCAACTGAGTCGGATGTGCGAACATGGCACATAAGGAATTAAACACAATTTTGAGAAAATTGGCTTCAAGTTTGCATGCAGACCAGGGTGAAAGTGAGTTATATAGGTATTTGAATACAATACATCAATTCAAAACACTGTAATAACATGCGTTTAATAAACACTGACAAGTTTCAAATTTCTGATGACTTTTAGACAGGAGGATCAAGATATGAAACTTGATTTTGAACAAATATCAAATTTCAGATATCTCAGCCAATTTGCCTCATTTTTCAGTTTCTTGGCTCTAAGAATGTTTCTGACTTTATCAGCTTATAAGGTGATAATTTGATGCTAGTATTGCTGGTTTGAAGAAATCAATTGATGAGTTTACTCATTTGTGCTTTCACTAAATTATAGAGAAAGTGTTATCTGCTAGAAGCTTTCAAATTGTTGCAGCAGCCACCATAAGGTTGTCAAACCTGTGAAACAAGACAAAATCTCTTTTATAAGGTTTAACTTTTCCTATATGCTTTGTTTGCTGATTGGCACAGATGTGTGGAAACTTATTGTTGACCAATAAATACAGATAACCTAATCCCCTTTTTCTTACCCCTGTAGAAGATTTGCTGTATATGTCCCCCATGGCTGGATGTCTTTGAGCTTAAAATAGAGAGTCCAAATGAACATGGTGGAGCTTATTCTGGGTGTGACTAGGCCTACTGGTAATGTTAATATTGTCTGCACTTTCTGTTGAATATTTATGATGTGACCATGCACCACAAAACCAGCAAAGAATCACACAGCCCAATCTTATGTGAGGACTCAAAATAGGTGAAATGGGTTAGCCTTTTCAAGTCATTTTTTTTTTCCTGAGAGAACAATTCTCTGATGATTCTAAAGTTTTGGATCATAAAACAATGGGAAATTCTTATATTTATCATTTTTCAATCAATTTGAGGGAAATTTGTTAAACAAGAATTGACCAGGGAAGCTGAATTTAAAAGTATAGTAAAATATAAAGTATCTTTCTGCAATTTCATGTGAACTACATGTACATGTGCATGAGCGTTTTTGTGACACGTGTTTGTGTGATTGAATGTGTGTGTGTGTGTGTGTGTGTGCGTGTGTGTGCTTGTGTTGCATCTGTCCCATGTAAATATGTTACTATTATACTTATGTTAATATGTTTAAAACTTTATTATGTTTTGTTTTGTATGTTTATCCGGGACCCCTTTTTTACAAGCTCTGCTTCTTTTGGGGTCCCAAACCATTCATTATTCTTAGTGCTGTATCTTTTTGTAAAATGTCAAATGTTTAATGAATTGGTTAAATAAACTTGAACTTGAACTTGAACTTGATGTGATTAAGTATGTTGTAAAGATATCTATCAATTTCCTTTACAATTCTTGACACACTCTTTACTTTCAACTCTACTATCTCTCAAAAAAGATAATACTACATTGCATTTAAAGTTGGTGTAAGTCATGAATATAGATGATGATAATGATAATAATGATGATGATAATAATAATAATAATGATAATAATAACAACAGCAATACATAATGATGATGATGGTGCTAATCATTAATAATGTAGTGCCATATATACATAATAGCGCAAGGTACATAAAAGAAGTGAAAATGATATATTAATGTACTCAAAGAGTGTGCAATATACAGCTTAATCTGATGACCCTTTCATAGTGGTTGTTATTGAGTTTTATATCCTGTTCTCAGTCCCATTTAGTGTATAGAGCACTGCTAATTGAGATTAGTATTTAAGCACTTGAAATCTTTCCCTAAGCTTCAAAGCCTCTTTTCTCAAGACTTATACATGTATATTTTTGCAAAATGAGTACTTTTTTCATTATTAAAATGGGTTAGTAGAGTCTGTGAATATGTAAATAAATTGATAAATGTCACTTTAAATCTTAGAACAAAACAATGTACACTCTTTCAGAATTTGCTCATAACTAAAATGTCACTGGCATCTTTTTGATGATTTTGTGATGCAGGTCACATACATGTTTCCACAGTTTAATTTCATTTCCATAAGAGGCAGGGTGAATACTGTAAAAGTGGAAATATTTGCACATTTATTTATCGCTATCAGAAACCAGCGTGAAAATAAAAACACGCAAATATTTTTGCAGGTCATATGTTCCATTAATGCCTGTCTTGATTCAGAGGAATAAAAATGCACGAAATTCATCTTACCCAGCTAAGCGCAAAAAATTACTCATGTGAAAATATCCACTTTTGCAGTATTGCCATAACATCCTTGACGTGTTTAGAAAGTATGCATCAAGGTTCCCTAGAACTTTGTGGCATGTCTAAAAGAAAATGAAGAGCATAGTGAATGCAGTCACACATTTATGAGACTATCACACTCTAACAAATTGAGTATTTCAAACTATTTAGCACTTCTCTGACTTCACTCAACTTGTCATCCAGATCCATTTCATGCCTTTGTGCAACATGACCCGGAAATTGCGAATTCACCTACACTTCCATACGTTGATCATCTTCCTGTCTGTATGTTCGCATTTAAGCAGTCATGCACTCACCACTACCAAACCAATGACATCTTTTTTTTTCTCTCTATCTCTCTTCCTCCTCATTATTTCTGTGAAACTGTGTACATGCAAACGCTAATTGCATGGCCAGCTTTTGCCTAAGTGGTAGACTTCACAGTGATCATGCACTAAACTGAAACACTGTGCCCTTGTGGTTGTGGTCAAGAAGGCGCAACTTCCTTTGATTGCATTGCAACCTATGTTTCAATGGACTGGTAAATTACACCATGATGCCCTCTAATGTGGTTTCAATCTCCAACAAAGAAAGATCCTGGGTCTTTTGCTGGTACTGTTGTCAACGTGACAGTGATTTAGCCTGAAATTTTGTCGTGACGTCATTGAGCCATTGCCTTTTTCCAGATTATAACCAAATTGGAAATTCTGGGAATACAGTCTACATGCATATATTGTGTAGATTTATATTAATTCAAATTGTGACTTCATGGAGAAATTCTGCTATTTTGTATCGTGTCAAAAAAAGCATAGAAATGTTTATATTCATTTTCTTTTTTCTTGCCAGGAAACTCCTATTTAAAGTCTCTATCAAATAGATGAGAAGTTATGTATGTTGAAACATACATAGTCGGTCATAAATATTTTTGTATTTTTATGCAGTATAGTACACTTCCAACCGTCGGGTATATTGAGTACCTATACCTATGTCGTTGGTAGGTTTGGGCGATCGATTGGTTGGTCTATCGCTCACTTTGTTGCCAGACTTTGTCTCTCAAAACTACTTTTCAGATTATTGAGAGACTGACTTTAATTTGGCACATACATTGTATTTCTGCAATAGTGTAGAGATGAACAAGAGATTTTTCATGTCAGGAAATGTGTTGCCATAGGAATAGCTTGCATATAAACATTATATGCTAGTGTAGAGTAGGCTGACTCGTACTCCCTCAATTTTTGAATGTTTGAATTGAAATTTGGTACATGTGTCCTGTAGTATGTAGAATGGTGCGTTTAATTTTTCATAATGGTTGAGCAACATGTTGTCATGGCAACAGAATTTTCTGAGATAGACTTATATGAAGATATTGTAGGTTGACCAATGCCATCAGTTTTTAAGGATTTGACTGGACTTGACATGTAACATACTGTTTGCTGATGTGCAACACATCTTTTGCTGATGTTGCACAATGTGTTGACTAGCTATTGTTACAGCCTTTTTTTTTTTTCTCTTCTGCTTTTATTTATCCATCTAACTTGAGGGTCCCATATCGTACAAGCTTTGATTTTTAGTGGGACCCTCCATTTCCATTCCCATCCTTGATTAACTTGTACAATATAATGTATATTTAAAGATGTTAAATCACGTTTTTGCAATTATTACGAATATATGTTCTGCTGATACATCTACTTTCTCTGTTTATTTGATGGAAATGAAAATAAATTTGAATCTTTGAATCCATCTATCTGTCTCTGTATCTATTTGATATCCCAGGGGGCGGATAAAACTGAATCATATGCCATAATCTCGAAGGTGGAAGATGATTCGAATGCCCGCGACACTCTTCAGTGTGGTGACAGAATTTTATCGGTCAATGGGACTGCAGTGCATGTCATAACATCTGGACAGGTATGACATTACTGAAACAGACTACTGTAAGTGCTCAGTATTTAGCAAGTCTAATTTTTTCACAAATTAGGACTTCTTGACATTTTAACGAGTTGGTTGAGTTTGCAGTTGTGGAGTACAGAAATCGATGAAGAAATGTATCCCTTGAATCCATTCCTGTATTGCTCAACTACTGAATGATCACACAATATGTATGTCATTGCTTGAAAGTACTTTTTCATAATCAAGACACTATTCACCTCTCCAGAGAACAAAACAATTACCATCAGATAGTTGTCTATTAAAAAGCAAAGACAGTCAATCAAGATACTGCTGTACATTACTGTAAAATTTACCAAATTACTTGCTTTGAAAACTGACCCATTTTGCTGAAATGTACTGCAACTAAATGTGTTTTGTAATTTCAGAAACCAACAAAGAAAGTAACAACTGCGACCATCCTGAGGCAGCAGAGCAAATCTATGCCAGTTACTCTTGTGATTCAGAGTCCCAGGAGAATACTCCAGAGGAAAGTCAGAAGTGACTTTGCTGGAGCTGTGGTCCCTACTACAAAGGATCCCAGTCCTGTACTGATGCCGAAACATGTGGTTGATGATGATGCGCCAATGATGAGGTTGCCAAATCTGCGGTTGGTGATTTTGGGCAGTGCTGCTGATAGCACCGGAGAGCAGCTGGTGGGAACGGAAGCTTGGTCCCTCACAGAAGATGGTCTTATCTCAAGGAGATGCTCGGTGATGGTTCAGAAGCAGAACATGACTTACAGGTGGTTAGCGACCCATATGCCAACAAAAGAAGCCATACCAGAGGAGATGTTGTCTCTGAGCAGCACAGGGAACCCGAGAGAAAGGCACGAGTGTCAAGATGGCGGTGGTATCCCTAGCAGTGTCACACTGGAGATCATGGCAATTAAGAGTCTGCCACAGGCCCAGTATTGCAGCCAGGCATTGATGACTTCACACTGTCAATATATCATCCAGTTCGATGGACAGTCATTCCATGATCACCCTGCCAAATGCATGGGTGAGATTCAGGAGCAGTTGGATAAGATCCGAACTTATGCTGGAGAATCATGCCCCATTTACCTGGTGTCAACCTGGCAGGCAGATGCCTGCCTCACGGTTGATATGATTGAGGATATTGGAAGCCATGTGCAGCAGAGATTCAGTGTTGTCTGGTCCAAGCAACTGCAATACCATGGCAATTGTCCCTGCTTTGTGTTAAGACTTCCAAAGCAGTCAGCACCACCAATGTCTAGCATTGATATCTGTGAATCTTCAGCTGCGATATCTCCGCCTGGCCCGGGTGGATCTTCAGTGGTTTATTACAAACAGGCCTCAAATTCCACTGTGGCATCTTCCTCATCCTCATCCTCACTCCTGGCATCCATGGCATCATCATCAACTGGTTTCAGTGACCTCGGACCAGAAGCATTTGTTACTTTCCTCCAGGAGCACATTTCTGCCAATGCCTTCAGGCAGTCCTTCATCCACTCAAGGTATCCACGCAAGTTCCTCCGGTGCCGAGACCTGGTGCTTGGAATGAGAAGCAAGAGGCAGCGGTGTGTGATGACGGCCAACATCAAGCAGGTCTGTGGACTTGAGACTGATGAGGAACTAATGTCTCTCCTTGAATTCTTGCACCATCAAGGTGTTATCCTTTCTCCAGGTAGGACATTCTTCATCCTTCTGTATTATATTAAAACACCAAAACAAGAAACAAACAAAAAACACCAAATGAACAAATGCTTGACTGATGATTCATTGGTCCTGCAGTAATCCCACACAAATGAATAGAATGCTATAAAGATTTTACTTTGACAACTATGTTGTGAGGTCTTGTTCAATGAAACATACCTGCTTATGAGAATTGCACACAAAATGCCAATAATCTACACAAATATAGTGTGGGATTTTGAGACAATTATTTCATTCTAAGCTTTTATGTACTCTATCTCATTTTAAATCAGGAAGATTGTATGTTTGTTAGTATCATTATGTCAGTGTTTGTTTATTCCTTAGGCTAATTCTGTGCATTGAAAGCAATTGCAAAGAAGAGATGTCTGATCATTTGATGAACAGATTTTTCATGTCTTTTTGTCTACTTGCAATGCTTGTCTAATTGTTTGTTTTGTTTTACCTAAAAAATAAATGAAGAGAAAGATTATTTTTTACTGTTATTATTTTTGTGCTTTGGTGTTTATTGTTCCCTTAGATGTGTTACACCCAACATCAGTAGATTCCTGAAAATTTATCTCCACTGGAGTAGTTGCTTGTTTTTCACAGCTATCCCACTCCAGACTTTTATGTAATAGTTGTGGAGCAGCCATGTTGCATTTTTGTGTCATTTCCTCTCCATCTTTCCATTACCACAGGATGTAGAAGTGACAGTTCGCAGCCTTCATTTGTGGTGCTCAATCCTGAGGATACCATCAAGGCCTGTCAGAGTCTGCTGGAAATTCCCAGTGCCAGTTTCCAGGAGCCAAACCTCCGGCCAGACTGGACCTATCTGCGCACCAAGGCCGTCCTGACAGACACCCTGTGTAGGCACCTCCTGGGCGTGGACTCCGACGCCGAGTGCCTCATTGCGTCCCTCCAGTGGCTAAACCTGATCTTCACCAGCGAGGAACTCAGGTTTGGTGGTCCGGTGTATACTGTGAGGCAAAACAGTGAGAAGATGGCCCATTTTGTGCCTCACCTCATCAACACCCGTCGACACAGTGATGATGCGCTGCGAGACATCCCTCACAATGACTCTGTGCTGCTGGCAGACTTTCAGGGCCACTGCCCCCACGGTGCTTTTACAAAGATCATGCTGAAGTTGTGTAGAGTGGCCAATTTGAGGAATGGGTCCTGCGAAGTAAAGAGCAAAACTTCCTGGACTTTCCACATCGGGGGTGACTACTCTTTAAATGTCAACTTGGATCCATATGGATGTCTGATCAGCTTTGCAGTGATGTAAGTTCTGAATGATTTCCCGCTTGAATTTGATGACTAGGCCTTGTTATCTATTTGGCTTTCATCCTCAAAAAGTGGTGCCGGAGGCATTATGTTTTCGGGTTGTCCGTCCGTCCTTCCGTCCGTCCGTAATTAATTTTGTGGACAACGTAACTAAAAAACCTTTTGAGGTATCCTAATGAAACTTGGCATGTATGTGTATTAGGGGGTGAAGTTGTGCCTATCAACTTTTGGGTGCACATGCTGAAGGTCAAAGGTCAAGGTCAAATCCGTAAAATTTCACTATTTCCACCATATCTGTGCAATGCCTGAAGATATTTTCTTGAAACTTAGTGTATACATGTATTACCCAATTAAGATTCTCTGACAAAAGTTTGGGGTCATGAGGTCAAAGGTCAAAAGGTCAAGTAAAAATATTAAAACTTCACTTTTTTCTCCGTACCTTGGAAATTGTTCAAGGTATCTTCATGGAACATATACATGTACTGACTGGCAGTGATTATCTAGAGAATTTAGGGTTCATGGGGTCAAAGGTCAGGGGTCAAAGATTAAGGACAACACTTCAAAATTTCCTATTTTTCATATTTGTGCAATGCCAGCAGGATTATTTTTTTTTACACTTGGTGTATGCATGTATAACCTAATGGAGATTCTCTGGAAACTTTCTTTTTTTTTCTTTTTTTGTGTGCCTCAAAGGTCAAAAGGTCAAAGATCAAGGGAAAGTGCTGAACTAACTTTTTCCTCCATATCTCGGAAGTGGCTCAAGTTATCTTGAAACTTACTACATATTTATGCATGTTCTGCCTGACAGTGATTATCCTATGAATTTTAGGGTCAAAGGCCAGATGAAAATGGTAACAATGTACTTTTCAATACAGAAATTGCACTTTTTCCTCCATACCTTGAAAATTACTCAATGCCTCAATGCATAAACTTATGAATAGGACAAAGTCAAGTGAAAGTCCTTAAATCCCCAAACACATGCTCTCCTATTCTTCCAATTAAACCTAGGTCAAGGAAGGTGAACATTCAACACATTTGTGACAAACTTGTCATTTTGATATTTTGCCACTTTTGTGAAAATGTAATCACACATTGTCCACATGTACTATAGACCTATTAGGAGAATCATGCATTATGGCGGAGGCATACCAGTTGCCTTAGCAACATTTCCAGTCTATCCTGAAAGCTGTGTGACATCAAACAAGTGATATTACTCTTTTTGTGACCCCAGTATTTAAGTGCTTAATGTAGCCTATAATTTTGTTTGATAGCACTGGCACACACACACACACACACACGCACCTCCACACATGCACAACACATACATGCACATGCACCTACGTACATGGATATTTATTACCCAGTATACACATATATATAACCATATATTTTTTGTACACTTTGATCGCACAAATTAAAGATAGCAGACATTCATTCATCAAACCATTATTTTCATAAACATGTAGCATTTAGATGGAATAGTGGGCATGTAGTCTACATTGTAGTCTGTGAATTCCTGGCTGTCGTCGAACAATAGAAGAAAAGATGGCTAGATCTACTATGTTCATGTCCTCCTGTAACAAATGATTTCATCACTGACTCAGCTGCCCATGTAGCTGAATCCTTCACCAACACAAATCACCTGTGTTGTTGTTGTGTTTTTGTTCAAGCAGGTGCAGTATGAGCTTTGCTGAGCAGAATGTGCTGCGCGACATCTATACTGCCATTCAAGAGGTTGTGACCCCTGGAGGAAGTTTCATCTTGGGACCAGTCTGCCCACTATATCCTCAGTGCAGGGTGAGGACCATATCACATTTCTTCTTTTTTTTCTTACTTTTTTTTTGTTTCTTCCTTCCTCCTTCAGTTTATCCTGTCATTTCCTTTTTTTTTGTGCAGTCTTCCTTACATAGGTTCTTATGGTGAGAATATTGCAGTGGTTTTGTGCAAGCCAGAATGTATGCAGTAGAGAGTGAGGGACTATCGTTACTTCCTGTAAAAGCATGCTTGAAAACAAATCTTTTGATTGTCATCAGTGGCATATATGTCTGGCGCATCAGACATATAAATCATGAATGTGTCTCATCTACACCGTATGGAATATTCTGAAGCTCTTGTCTTGTTGTGTTTGTATAAAACACAGATAGATAGAGGAAGAGAGAGAGAGAGAAAAAAAATTCTACTCTCTTGAAACAGGAAAGGACATTGATATTAAAGGCAATAAATTAACGTAGATACACCAAGTTCATCGTTCAAATAATTGTAGGTCCTACATGATTTGAGGAAAACTGATCAGGTTTGCTTTGCAGAATCTTTTTGGAAAAAGTGTATCGATCAATCCCTCTATCGCTGTGATGTTTTACAAATTTACTCCAAGAATTTCTTTAGCATAGACATCTATAGGAGCTTAATTTGGTTCTCAAATCGTAATTGATTTACTATACAACCCTCCTTGATTTAGGCAACTTAGAATAGGTAGGGTGACAGTCATGTTATCTTGTAGCTGCATAATGCATGAAACATTTTCTTTTTTGATCATACTGTGCTTGCTATCATACAAACATTGGAGCTGCCAACATAAATAATATGTCATAAAGGCATTTAGCAACACAAAAATATTTCCCAGACCATGTAAAGTGTAAGCTGCGACATCAGTACTAGCCTGCAGATATGGCAGTATATAATAGAAAGGAGTTTATTCTGAGAAATGAAAGAATCTGTGACTTTAGATAATTACCATTGTTTAAATCAGATTATGAATCTCTGTGATAAAACCATGATACATGTAGCTTGATACAGCCTTGACTTTGTCTCTGGAATATAGTGTGTATAAATGCCACTCCTACAGCTAGGAGATCAGAGAATGGTTTTTGATGTACCTGTTTTTGTACATATTGATGTGTTAAGTGTGCATATGTGAACTATATCAATTCAAGGTTTACACTCATGTTTTTCCATACCTTTCTCAAAATAGCATGCATGCCTAAAATTCTTGTGAAATCTACTTCTGCTTGAAGGAAATATCTTCCTGCTGAATTTTTACTAAACCCACTTGAGGTGGCATCAGAGTCCAAGTTAAAATTTAAGAGGTGCTTTCAAGTATGCAAAAATATGTGACCCGCTACAACAAAAGGATCCGATAGTCGGGGAAGGACAATTTTCTGAAATTGGCATGACATTATTCCCGTACTCTTCTACTTTAATTTCATATATAGCACAACTCATAAAAGTACTCGGTTGCAGAGATATCGATGATTTTATTAGCGCATGTCAAGTGGTTGTGGAAATCAGAGTTTCCAGAAAAATACCTTCAAAGTTTTCCTTCCCACTCTGTCATGATCAAGGGGAGGTGAGACAGTTTTCACCGCTTGACAATAGAAGGTATGCTCATAGCGACCTCCGCGATGTTCATTCAAGCTTAGCGCCAGCGGTCTACGCACGACCAATCAGTAATCAGGAAAGGACGCACTGACCAATAAGATCGCTCCCTTGTTGCTAGGGGCGGAGTCTAGCTGCATCGCTAAATCCAAATCTTCGGACATGATTCTGTTACGTTGAAAGCTGGAAAATCATGGCCCAGAAAAAAGCTGATTTCTTTCCTTTCCTTTGCTCATATAGCTTCGAAATTTCGGCAGATGACAGACAAAACATTAGACTACAAAATTATTCCAAAAACAGAAATCCGATTGTTTTGACCAATTTTAATGATGTGACTTCAAACTCAATTTTCTCAGCTCAGCCGTCAGCGACTTTAGGACCCTTTTGTTGTAGCGGGTCACATATTCACACGAAACAATCAATGTAGTATGATCGTTTTTTTATTCGATTACATCAGGAGTCATCTTACAAAATGAAAATCATGAACAAGAAGAAATTTCTGTGTCCACTAAATGTAGTTGCACAAACTGCATTGACCGCTGTTACAGTCAGATCTTCTGACAATGCCACGTGTATGCTGTGAGATTTGTTTTCTTGTCTGTTATGAAATGTGTACTTTTTCTGATGAACTACAGACAGAGACCACGCACCTGGCCAACCCTCATGTGATCGATCTAAAAGGAGGGAGAGTTGACTGCCCTCTGATGTGTAGGAATGAAAATTTGCGAAAGCACTCTTCTGTAAAGAAATGGATCATCCCTGAGGTAAGATGGTTGAGCACAGTGCTTTTTAGAGCCATCTTTTGTAAGCCTGAGAGGCATCAAACAAAAAAGATGACGAAGAAGAATAATAAATAGAGGAAGACAAAGATGTAAAGAAATAAGTGTATCGTACATAGAGTGTACTTGATTACAGGACTTTTTTTCACTTTACACAGAATATTCAGGACAACAGGAGTAAAGGAATTTAATTACAACCAAGGAAGTATTTCTGTTGCAGTGGGAGATCCAGGGGGGTAGAAGGAGCACCCCCCTTTTTATTTTTCAGAAAATAAAAGAAATAAAACGAAAAAAAATTAAAGGGGGCACCTGCACCCCCTTTCATTTTCAATTGTAGCAGCACCAGAAAATTGGGTTGAAGCCTTTTTAAAAATTTTTGGTGTGTCAGCTGATGAAACCCGGAAGTGGCGCGAGAAACTAAAAAAATTGTGCAGGGGGAGCCTTTTTTAAAAAATCTTTGCTTGTTAGCTGATTAAACCAGGAAGTGGCACCACCGCACCAGAATTATTTTTTGCACCCCCCCCCCCCCCCTTCATGTACAGAATTCCTGGATCCACTCTGTTGTGTATTATATGTGTCACTGCAAGCAGCTACTTTCTTGAATCCTGTGAGGCATCAATCAAGAAAAGATGATTGAGAAGATTTAAGGAGGAGAAGGATGTGAAGAAATAAGGGCCAAGTCAGATAGTGTTCTTGATTACAGGACATTTTATTTGTTTGTTTTTTTTCTAGACAGACTATTCAGGGCAACAGGAGTGAAGAGAATGATCGAATTACAACCAAAGAAGTATTTCTGTTGTAAATTGTGAGCATCATACACTGCAAGCAGCTGTTTTCTTGCATCCTCTTTGAACTTTCAATGTGTTCCTGTGAATTTTCTGCAAATTGTTTAATAAAGCACTCTTGCCACACCATTGTCCACGCATTATGTTCTTGTCTTAGCTCCAAGACAAAATCACTGGATCTGCATACCTGTATGTCTAGAAATATGATTCCATGTCATCTCTCTTCCTCCATTACCTCTGTGTGACCCCCTTTTGACACCCCCTTCAGACCAGAGAGATCCAGATGGGTTTCCCCTCTCAGCAAAGGGCCATCCTCCGATGGGACACACCCATCAGCATGCTCCCCGAGGATGTCTTCCAGTTTATCTGTGATGAGCTGAACACACACTCACCTTTGCACCATGACTGGAGAGGACTAGCAAGTGAGTTTGATAACGATAATAATAGTATACAAATATTTAATGTTTATGGTTGCCATGGTTACAAATATTACATGGGCATGCAAGTTTAACCATTCTATTCAACATCATGAAGTGGAGCTGAATTTTTTGCCAAAAAGGTCAAAGGTCAAGTGAAAGTGCTAAATTTCACTTCTTCCTCCATATCTCAAAAGTGGCTCAAGGTATCATGAAATTAATTTCATATTTATGCATGTTCTGACTGACAGTGATTCTCTTGAGAATTTTGGGTAAAAGGGTAAAAAGTCAAGTTAATGGTCAAAGGGCAGGTTAAAATGCTAGAATTTTACTATTTAGTACTGCAGTTACACTTTTTCTACAAACCTTGGAAATTAATACTCAATCCATAAACTTATAAAAGGGTCAAAGTCAAGTAAAAATCCTCAAATATCAAAATACCACCTCTCCTATACAGCATAGCCATTTTCCCAATTAAACATACATTATAGTTCAATACAACGGAAGATTCAACTCATTTGTGACAAGTATGTCAGTTCAAAATTTTGCCGATTGTGTGAAACCATGATCACACATTGTCAAAAAGTACACCTATTGGGAGAACCATACACTATGGCGGAGGCATACCAGTTGCCATAGTGACATTTCTAGTTATAGTATGAAAATAGTGCTATTAATTCTATCGTGGAACATATGCACCAGATAAAGTGTTCGTACATTTGAATGTCATTTTGCTTTAAGTGTAATTTCAGCAATACCTCCTGTTTTTTTTTTGTTCCCCGCACAAAAATTCTTTGCTTTTCCAGTAAAATGTGCACTATTCCAGTATTCCTCGAAAAATGTTTTGTACCTGCAGGTGTCCTGGGCTACACGTTCAAAGAAGTGGAGCGCTTTGAGACTGCGTCAGTCATACACTACAACCCCTGTCGGCATCTGTTGCGGGACTGGGCGAGCCGAGACTCTTTATCAAACCTTGGCAGTCTACGGCAGGCTCTTGCCCTCCCGATGCTAAAACGCTTGGATATCCTCCACCAGCTAGGGGAACGCTGGCATATCATTGACACTCACTGAGTATCAAGATGGCACCATGTGGCATCATTCTGCTCTCTCATTTTTGCACCAATGACATTGATAGAGCATTGATAGGTGAAATGGTTCAGTAGGTATATGGCATGTTTGCCTTGCAGTCACCTAGCCCGGGTTCAAGTCCAATGGAGTCTAGCTGAGATATGTTGTGTTTAGTCATGTTGTGCCCTCTGTTAACCCGTTGAGAAGGAGTCCCGAGTATGCTCGGGCAAGTATCTATAAGAAATGCGTGTTGTAGCAAAATCAGCCCGCCCTCAATGGGTTAAAAGGTAAAAACACTCTGTCCCTCACATAGGACATTAAATGGGTAGCCCCTGTGTGTGAGGGAGTCACAGCTAAAACATATATCACTAACTTCCCAGCAAAGAGCAAGGTGCACAATCTGGTGAAACGGTCCACCCCACAGACCCACACCACAAAAAGGCAAATGATGCCAACCCCCCTGTAGTTTGCCTGATGTGGCTAACAACATTCAGCAAAGAGTATCAACTTTAACACCTTGTGCCATAGTTAGATGAAGAAGAAGAATGACATGGACTACCCTCTATGTGCCTTATGAACATTTATATGTCATAATTTTAGGATTGTTCTTGCCATATCCATTGCCAATCAACTCTTTGTTGATTACTCCTCAGCCTGCTGCTGGTACAGTGTGTCAGTGCTCAGTGTTGAAAGTTCTCACACAAATATCAATTAGGTGGGCTGCATGAGATACTATTGCTGGAAGTAGTTAAGGACTGTTTTGTGTAAAAAAACTCTTTTGACTATACTAGAGAAAATTTATCCCCATGTTGATATCAAACAGACATTGTTACTATGCCATTTGAAAAATATTGATATTTTGCAGCTGATTAAAAAATGTCAAACATTGATATAAGTAGTTTCATGATGTAACATAGGATATAATGTGTATGTACAAAGATGTTTCTTTGAATGTATATTGAAAAATGTAAATAGTTACTGTAAAGGGAATTTACTTTGGTTAATTGTACAGACAAAACATATTAATTTACATACTTTTGTACAGTTGATAGCAGCAGTGGTTTAAGTGGAGGTAAATCATGTATCTGATAATGTTCTATTTGCCCTGTGCATTCAACTCAGTAATTCTATGGTGTAAGTGACTATTCCCATGCAAGCTGGTCTTGCTTAATCAGTTTAGATATTCTTGTCACAAAGAAAAAAAAATCAAAACAATCACACATAACAAACAAAATGTCCAGTAAATAATATGATGGTACATGTACATATATGATGTAATTCTAGCAGACAAGGTCTGATTATGTTACAATTTTACACACTTGATTCCTTATTTAGTTGCTGTAACTTTTTCTATCATGTACATCGTATGTGAAACTTCTTCTGTGATGCTGGTGATATCATGTCAAAACATTATGGCGAGGATGACAAGAAACTTATCTTTTTCGTTTTTGAAGGTAACTTGTCACTAGTGATTTATTTGCCTTGCAAGCAGAGCTGTATTGGCTGGTCATTTATATGTATGAGTAACTGATCCTTTGTTGTGTTTTCCACGTAAAAGTTGGTTGGTAGGAACACAATTCATTAGTGGGCTTTGATTCATATACAGTATGCAGAAAACCACAAAGTAAAGAGGAAGTGAGATAATTCATATACCACTTTTCAAAACAAGAATCCTCACAAAACAAACACAATTTTCTCTCCCTTTCCTGCTCCTCCAGCAATATTGTGTGTTTAAAAGACCTTACAGACGCGACTTTTGTGTCTTGGTTGTTCCTGGTAATGACATCATATTTGTTTATCGTCTGGAGGATGCGACATTTATCTGTTTGTCTGCCTTAGACCAATATGAGTAACTCCCAAGTGGTTTTGCCAGTCGCTAGGTAACAGGGAAGTGTTTACTCCTTGTTGTCAATTCATGTATTTATGTTTTCGACACCCTGGATGACTTCAACTGAGGTCAAAACATTGTTTGTATCTCTGTTTTTCCAAAAGGGCCTGTTCTTTGGCATGTAAAATACACAAGCCTATCAAACATACAACATACAACATAGTAAAAATACCAGTAAACAAATATATGACTGCCAGTGAAAATAATGTAGAAAAATGAAAAAACAAACAAACAAACAAACAAACAAACAAACAAACAAACAGCAAATTAAGTGTGTAATGAATATAAGGTGAATTAACAAAAGACATCCTTCTGTAAACATTGACTGTAAAGACTAACTTCTAGCCTAGGAGGTTCTGCATAAATGGTAGCACAGTGAATGTATGAGCGAGTGTTTGGCTCTTGCACATGTAATTTTTAGTAGGAAGGTAGTGTGTACCACAAAATGGCTTTATCATGCTGAAAACAACTCACAGCATTTCTAGTTCTATTCCTCTGACTGGATACTTTCATTGCGAGTACATAAGCTCAGTAGATTATGGTATGTTGCCTTTTCCTTTGCCTCACCAATGTGATTGAATATCTGCCACCTGTTTGCCACTGAATAGTAAAATGCCCACTCCCCCTGATGTGTCAAAGAACACACGCTGCTGATTCATCAATCTCCTGACCTTTTGACCCCAGGTCACCCCAGGTGAAAGTGTTCCTGATTATACAGTCCGACCTCTCCTATCTGGCCTCCCTTTATCCGGATCTCTCTATTATCAGGATGCGATCTCAGCATGGTTTTTTTTTTTTCAATCTAATAATTACGGGGAAAGGGGGGAATTCAAACTCAGACAAAATTTCTACACAAACTCACATAAATTACATATTATTCCCAACATAATTAACATACATTCACATCTAATTTTCATCTAAATAACATGCATTCAGACATTCACTACCCCTAAATCACTGCAGGAACATGAAAAGAAAGCTTTTCATTAAATCAGGGCACAGGTACAGGCGATGGTTCATTGAGCACATTATCAGAGAATTCTGAATGCAGACCAGCTGACGATGATGTCATATGTTCACTCAAAATTGATACCTGCATTATGTAGGTATCATTGGGTAGACAGCTGCTCATATCAAATATTGAGTCTTATTTATCAGGCTAAATTCTTTATCCAGATGAGTGCTGCCTGCCTCTCCATCCTGACGTGTCCGCGTAGGAGACGTCGTACTGTATGTTTGCGTGTGTGCATGTGCATATGTGTGTGTGTCTTTGTGTTCAGCTTGAATGGAGAGTGACATCATAGCACAGAGTGTACATTGACCATCTAAATTCTTGGCTATTGTACTGTATGGCACGGAGTACAGTATATTCTGAGTGGAAGAAAATCTCTTAAACTGATAAAATACGTGCAGGGCATTTGATTTTTGTCTTGTAAGTTTACAGTCTTAGAAAACTTACGTAATCCAGGAGTTAGTCTTGGCAGGGCCCTTCAGCGTATAGATGGGTTTGAAAGCTAAGCCAAGAGGGATCCGATGATCAGCCTCTGGGTAGAACCAGCAGTGTGCCCCCTTTAATTGGTTCACAAACTTCTCTTGGTCCAGAAATGATAATGATAGAGGAGAAAGTGCTGTAGAATTCAACATGTAAGGAATTTACACATGCCGATAAAAGATAGAACCCCAAATAAATGTGTTACGTAAGTTGGTTGTTAAATGTCTTCATTAATTGTTTCCCCTTTGTTTCATGATTGCAGTCTTGAGAAGTATAATTCAGTCATCTGGTGAATTATGTATACCCTGTTATATAACCTCTGTGAATTGAATGCTGGGTTTCTCAAGATGACATAGAAATACATATCAATTAGATTTATTTTTTTTTTGACAGAACTTTGTTGAGTTTTTTAAACATTAAGAATGTGTACCTTTCTTACATGCAGATTAATGTCATACTTTATTTCTTTCCTTCTCTTTTTTTTTCTGCTTCTATTTCCATCTGTCTGTCTGACTCATTCCCTCTGTCTCCCTTTCTCTTTATTGTTTTCTGTCTTTTAAGAGTTGGTGCTGCAGTAACTTTTTGTTTGCATCAAGATTCCTCTGAATGAACTGAAAGGAGGAACTGAAAGGAGAAACTGCTTGTGGACGTGTTTGTGACACGTTGTATGTTACACTCAACATCTCTCATGATGTATATGGTGTAATGCTGCTCTTCTTGTACAATTTCCTGAACAAAGGAACCAAATTATCTTTGGTAATACAATGTAATTTGCATTATTCAGTTGAGGGAATGTTTTCAAAAGTATGTGTGGCCTGATCTCTTGGTATGCAGTTCATTGATGGGATGTTCCTTCCCAATTTTAATCTGAACGCTCAGAACCCATATATTTCATTTTCTCTTGTTATTATTTTGCATTATTCCCTTTTGTATACTTTGCATCTTTCCATAAAAAGAAAATGTGAGTAGTAGATTGTGTAGATTGTGTTTGTTGTTTTAACCATATCCTTTATCACTACTTTAGTGTGTTTGATGGATCAGTGTGATACATTTTTTGATTATTGACCTTTTTTTTTTTTGGTACATGCGTTTGCAATTCAAGTGTTTACGGCATGCATGCAGTTTCCACCTCATAGTTGACATAAACAATGTTGATCTTTTGACGCTGGACAAGGACAATTTCATGTGTATACTACCATTTGTGTAAGACATTCCAGATAAATGTATCTGTATGTTATTACAGCATTTGAATGTTCATTGACCAGCTGAAGCTTTCTCAAAGCATGTCAATCAAATGCATCATATTTACTACTCATGTTTTGGAATGCATTATGTTAGATCACTCTATCTTGTCAGATTGATAGCCAAGTCTGGTGAGAAAGACTGCCATACAAAGGAAGTGAATTTTATCTCTTCTCCTTACATTTTGTATGCTGTGTTTTGATGTAACAGATCTGTTTAGCGGAGGTCATGGAAACAAGTAATGTTTCCTTGAATTGAATACGAATATTATGTATAGGTATCAAGAATGATTTGAGTGAGATGAGACGAGAGTGTAGAGGGTTGCAGGCCCTTTAAAAGGAGTACATGGTCTCACACGGCATCCCAAGTACAGAGTACATAAAATAGTTTACATGTGGTAAGACAATTGCCATATCCCTTGCATATGCATCTCAACATGTTTTTTTTTCCTCTTTTTTTAATGCAATGGATAAAACATGGGGGAAAATGTGTTGACTATAACATGATTCATTATACTCGCAAAATAGTGTGTGTTAAACGTGTCAGCATGCCACACCCCTATTTTATTCTAGCCCCCCCCCCCCCCCCCCCCGTTTCACCTGAAAATGAGAAGTCCAACTTCCAGAGACATATTACTGTGTAGACTTTAATATACCAAGCCCTACCCTTTTATTTATATGTTATGCCAATGAACCTCAACCTGTACTTAGTGCATTTTTTCAAACAGAAAACCAATATTTTCCCCAAGTTTTCAAAGACTGGGTTGCTCCTACTATACTTGTACACTTATGTCATTCCTTACCACAGATCTTGTTCCAGGTAAACATGTTATAGCTGGGAACCTCTGTAGTGAAATAACCTTTCCCTGCTCTATATACTTTGTTCATTTGATCTTCTGTGTCTGTAAATGTGAGAAAATGCAAATGTATGAACTTCTGTATAATCCTGTAGGTACTGTTTCATTTTCCTGTCAATCATATTGTTGATAACCAAAGTGTCTGCATCATCATATTTTTGATAAATAAAATCAGATGAATATTGTACCATCATTATTAGCCATGCAGTCATCCACTGACAATGAACTAATGTTTAGTTGTACAGGTGTACAGCGCAAGGAAGAGAATCAGAGTGGGGAAAGTGAGTGAGAATGGGGAGGGGAGGGGAGGGAGGGGAGGGGAGGGGAGGGGAGGAGAGGGGAGGGAGTGTCTAGTGTATAGGACGATTTTTTTCCCCCAAGTACATAATGTGCAAAGCAGGTACAGTTGTAGTGTGTAAAAAGTTTGGTGTTTAATTGCAGAGATTGCAGAAATAGAAGTACAAGTACAGTAGAGATGGTGTAACAAATGAAACGAAATCGCTGTTATTATTGGCTTGTAAATTATTGTGAGAATGATTGACTATGATAGAGACAAAATGACATTAATTGTGAATCTAAAAAAGTGGAGGAATATACTCTCCGAGAAATGTTTACATTCTGTGCTCGGCAAAAGGATTGGGATGAGCATGCTCCCGAATGCCAATTTAATTGAGATAATGAATTAATGAAATAAGACTGCATTTGAGATATTACCAAATGCTTTCATTGTACCCGCAACCGACACCTAGACTTGAGTGGATTTGATTATTCCCTTTTCGGCTAAATGCACAATAACGTTAATATTTTGAAACAGTGGTCATTAGAGGGTTAAATCGAATGGACCGCGACTTCGCTAAACAATAAGACCCATGTTGATAAGAGAGGCTCCAACAGGCCATTTTCTCTCCCTCTTTAAATCTATATACTGTATCTATCTCTGGTGAGAATTGGAAAAAAAAATATGTATGGGGAAAAGTGTTTATTGGGGATTTTTTTTTTGTATTCCTTGTCAGTCAACCAAGTACGAAAATACGCCAACCCTGTACCATGTTTTTCTCGTAATCACCGGAGTGTTGATGCTTTCTGATTTGTTTGTCAAGTGCTCAGCTCGAATGATGAAAATAGCTGTTTCGAATGTTTGGCATTGGACAAATTTACTTCATGAGGGATATAGTGATAATAATTACTGATGCTGGTGTCAAAGACAACTTGCTGAGCAGGTGTTTCCTTCTATCTGTGTCCCTTCTCGCCTGCCACTCTTGTTCCCTCCCAATGACTGATGATATAATCATATATATATATATATATATATATATATATATATATATATATGTATATATTGAAACAAGGAAGGAAAAACTGACCAGAAACAATTGTAATAACAAATAGCGAAAACTTTTAGCAAAGAAAATGGGTTTTCATCGGGATTCGAACCCGAGACCTCCGGATTACTAGACCGGTGCTCTACCGACTGAGCTATTGAAAGCCCTAGATCGGTATTCGTCCCAAACCCTTAACTCTCTTTGCTCTTGTGATCAGAAGCTATAGTGTGTGTATGTGTGCCACACACACACACACATTAACCCGACATAAACCCAAATGATGTAAATCAACTTTGGAATAAATGTGAGGGATCGCCGAAGCGATGCAGCTTTTTGTAATATATTTTGAAACAAGGAAGGAAAAACTGACCAGAAACAATTGTAATAATAAATAGCGAAAACTTTGAGCAAAGAAAATGGGTTTTCATCGGGATTCGAAGTTTTCGCTATATATATATATATATATATATATATATATATATATATATATATATATATATTTATAATCATATATATATATGTATATACATTCTGCCACAAACAAAAGACTACGTGCTAATACCCAATATCTCAAATGTGATTCTAGAAGAAACATGTTCGTATAAAATATGAAATGACCAGTAGGATGAACATTACCTTTAGGCCTATAGTGCTGAACAATAATTTGGCACTAATTTTCACGAAAGACTATACATACCAGAAGACTTCAGAGAGAAGGGAGTGAAACTTTTGAAGAAAGGAATTCCGCGAGTTCCAAACAAAATGTAAATAAGAATATTGTTCAAACTTGCAAAAAGAATAATACTTTACTTGAAGGGAAATATTAAATCACGTGTCAAAAAACATGCGAAGAGGTCCTGTGCCAATTCCAATGTATTATTTCTTCGGAGTAAATTTTAGCATGCAGAGCAGTTGTCCCGGAGCAAATGTTGTACTTTGGGAGAATGCTTCGGCTCATATTGTTGGCGGAGCAATGCATTGCCAGCATTGTTGGTGGAGTAAAATGTCGGTAGAGCGATTTTACGCCGGGGCAATTAGTGAGTGCGGAGCAAGTGCCGATGGAGCAAAATGTCTGCAGTGCAAAAATTCACGGCATTGTCCTCCGAACAATGAGTTGTCGGCGGACGAGCACATCATGACACCCTACCCATTATGATTATAGTTAAGCCTATACCTTCTTCGTGTTGGAGGAGGCTTCCGTTTAAGGTATACATTATCTGGGACTGATTTGTAGTGCCCTTTCTGTGTGTTTTTTTTTTTCTCTCGTGTTATTTTATGAACGACATATTCATCAGTGAGCGGTAAATGTGATAATTAGCGTAACGTAGGATTATCCCTGTATAATGTCGATTGCTATACTTGCAGTTTTATTGTAAGTTCACATGCAGATATGTCTTGTTTCATTGTGACGTGCGATCCAAAAGATCACTCCTAAAGTTACGCGTGTTAACGCAAAGTGCATACGGAGATGATAACAAGTAGAACTGAATTCATGTACAATTATCGTGTGCTACAAACATGACAAAACCAAACTATACTGCGTATTTCAATTTACCATAAAATCATTTATTACGTCACATTCCTGGATGCCAGCATATAATATGAGACACAAATGGAAGGGGAGAGGGAAAACAAAGACTATAAGTGAATAGTATACTCATGTACATCACAGTCATGGTCATTTGACCTTGCAAACGATTTATTTAGTGGAAATACATTGGAAATCATGAAAATCAGACACAGCTTGTCCTGTAACCAAACAGTGTAATCTTCAAATTCAAGAGGATTTAGTTATAATGGTACACTGTCAGCTGACTGCTTTGTCGTGTTCGTTTAGGCGAACAAAGACCATATAACTACCATACAGTACATTAATTCATTCAAATAATTGTGAAACAAACTCTGTCCGTCTCTCTCAATCCCTCATATGGGTTTATATCAATTCGAACATAATACGTTTCTCAAAGACATGGAATTAAACTTCTGGATTTCATCTTCAGCACTATCTAAACTCTTTCCCGTCCGCATCAATAAGTCACATGCTTGGATCAAGTTATTATATTGATGATTCTTGATGAAATACATGTACTTGGATTCGATAAACACTATCGAGACAAACGTCAGTAAGGGCAAGTCTCTTGATGCATAATACTATTCCACACATTACAAGTTAAATGCGTATACA
The DNA here is from genome assembly GCF_040938485.1 of Diadema antillarum. Lineage (NCBI taxonomy): Eukaryota > Metazoa > Echinodermata > Echinoidea > Diadematoida > Diadematidae > Diadema > Diadema antillarum. The sequence goes on along the minus strand of NW_027271364.1, from coordinate 60,955 downwards.
TGCGGCTGTAACTAACGGAATTGCTCTTTCTTTTTTCTTTCTTCTGTAAAGTACAATTGTACCTATATTGAATATAAAAAAAAAAAAACACAGGCTGACATTCAAAATGCCTTTGTCCTGTAGTACATACATTAGCATTCCAAAAATCTAGGAAAGTGAGGTGATATAACCTTTTTAAAGGACATTGCAACGATGGTTCAAATAAAACCTTACGTAGCCGGTTCCGTGGGTGGAGTTGTAGGCGTGGTTGGTGTTGTGGGTGTTGTGGGTGTTGTGGGTGTAGTCGGTGTTGTAGGTGTGGTTGGTGTTGTAGGTGTGGTCGGTGTCGTAGGTGTTGTAGGTGTAGTTGGTGTCGTAGGTGTAGTTGGTGTCGTGGGTGTTGTAGGGGTAGTGGGCGTCGTAGGGGTAGTCGGAGTAGTTGGTGTGGTAGGTGTGGTGACTATCGACGTTGTAGTGGTCGCTGCAGCGGTAGTGGTAAGGTCGTCTTCGTCCGAATCGTCGCCAGTGGTGGTTGCAGTGTCGGCTTCCGCTGTCGTCTCGACGATCGCTTCCGTTGTTGGTGCCTTGGTAACAGCAGGCTTATGATGGACAAACACAATTTCACCGGACCTCGAATCGGAGGCCGAGCCATGACGTGAATCAGCTGAATGAGATCCCGACCGACGATAGCGCTGACCATAGTCTGTCAATAGCAATGATGTCAACACAAAGTTATTCAATATTTTATGCATTCATGGTGTGAAGTAGGGTTTTGGGTTGTTTGTTTGTTTGTTTATAGTGTTTTTTTTAGGGACATTTCTTAGCAGGCTTTCAAAGCAGGACAATCTTTATCAGTGGCTCTGTATGAAACCAGCCTGCCACATTAGGACTTGATGACTTTACCAGTAATAAATACATGTCCAAAGAGAACAGAACTCTAGGCCTACGAGTACACATTTCTGATGGTTATAAAAACCGAATCGAAAGCAATGTCAGACTAGTCTAATTTCTACGAAAATGGAACCGAAATCCGGGAAGTCATATCTCATATGACCATTTGATATATTTTGAGAGCATGTCCAGGGCTGCCAACATTGGAAACTAGTTGAGAGTGAGACTCCCTTAGGCCAATGCTATAATTTAGGAGTCAAAAATGAGTGAGATCAACAGAAATGCATGCAAATGAAATAAAGTTTTAGAGTGAGAAAGGACCAAAATGAGTGAGAGTTGGCAGCTCTGATGTCTACCTATGATGGAAATAGGACACTATGTACTGTCTTTGTCAGGTGCCTAGATTTGTTCATTCTCATGCTCACACTTCGGCGATGCAAGCCTTGTTAATTATGTAAAGAGGAAACATGATTAGCACACATGTCCATTATTGTACATCAGTGAACATCAGCCTATAATGAGGAAGTCAAATTCCGATCACCCCCCTGAAGAAAAGAAGGAAAAGTTTCTACTTACTGAAAATAGTGATTTCTATTTAGACGTATAGTCGAGTGAGTTGGACACAATAAGAACCTCAAATTAAAACGCTTTATTTATTAGTCGATTTAGGTCCTGTTTATATTCAAGCTAAAAAGGATATTAGGAAAATAATTTTACATCTCTATGTCCGGGTTCGTCTTTTTGTGCTTCAGGATGTGAAAAAAAAATAGGTGATAATATATGTCATATCCACCTGCCCTGTAGAACTCACCGATGCATTTCGCAATGCTCGAAGGGTCAGTCCCATAACACACATAATCCAATGCCTCGCAGGCCGATGAGAAGCGTCGACCTGTGCCATCGCACAGCTCCCCCTCGCGGCCTAAGTCGACGTAGTGCAGGACCGCCAAGAAATCCGCTACCGACGCTGTCTCCAGTAGATCGTTGACGACTTCCTTGTCGCTCTCGGAGACATCTTCACGCCGGAAAGTCCAGCATAGGCTGGAGAGGTGACACTCGATGGTATTTCTAGCCGTACTGCAGCCCAGGTCGATTGGATTGGCTATTTAAAGGTTGACGTACACAACGTAGCAAGATAGGAGGAAACGTTGACATTTTAGTGTTAAATGGGAGAAAAAAAAAGCAACACCGAAGCAGAATTTAATTTCTTTATAGTACAGAAATAAAACTATTTGATGACCAGGTGAATGGACATCAAAGAGAACATTATTTCAGCTCCTAAGAAGATGAAATCATGGCAAAAGCTCTGATTTTCTGTTAATTTAGAAGTACAGTACACTATGATGCTCCATACATGCCATATGTTATTTATTATAATAAGGACCTACAGTGTATAATAGTTTTTCAGTCAGTCCGCAGCGCGAGCGAAAACGCACGTATTTATTCAAGTCGTATGCACGGCTGAGCGGTGCTTGCATACGTAATGAGCAGATACATGGTCATGAATAAATCCGTGTAGAACGAGTATTTCCTGTCAGTTTTCGACACTTTTAATATCGACTGAAAGAGAAAACATTAGCAAATATGCTCATGATCAAAATAAAACGAAAAAAAAGAATATAGAATATCAAAATCTCTCTCGAATTTCGGTATTGTATTCAAAAATATTCCTTCACGTTTGACGCCAAAAAACTAACCTGAAATCTTTCATGCCCCTCTAAAATATGGTGAAGACTATGTCCCGCTAGAGTATATAGTATCACAATAAGGGCACGTTTTCTCATCTTCATTTCAATACGGGTCAGGAACTAGCAAAATTCAGAGACGTGTCTAGCGTCGAGTTTAAAAAGATTATCCTCGCGTTCGCCCCGGAATTCCGGGTCTGTGATTGGTCGAAATCTGTCGCAAGACGCGGCGTGTCGCATTGCGTAGTATCCATTGGCTGCTGACTCAATGCTGTGAGTTCAAAAACTATGTATCAGATAAAAGTGTCATTGATATGAGTAATAGCTGAATAGTGTACAATTGAGTTGGAGGTAATTTGAAAATGAAAGCCTATATTAGTTTCATGAAATCCATGATTTTTTTAAATGTTAGGTTCCAGATTGTGATCGAATTTTCACTCTCTATACAAAACTTGAACTTTACACAGGAACCAATGATGTGTATGTGAGTGTGCACTTACAATAACCCTGAACAATGGACCTGGCCACCACCTGTCCCGAGCTCTGCTGCAAGGCACATGAATGCTTTATCAATTATTCATGTGGATTGCCCTGAGCACTGCTAGTCTGAATTCTTGACACAGGGTGAAATGCATGCACATGAAAGAAGTAAGCACATGTTTCCATGTGCTTGCACACACCACATTTCAGAATGAACAAAGACTAGCTGCGATAGTGGAATTCCTCATGAAGCATTCCAATCCTGGTCATTGTCACACCACGCGTGTTCATTCACTACCCTACTTCCGGTAAGAAAACATAATTTGCCTTGTTTTCAACAGGAAAATTCACAACCTTAAAAATGGTGCCCCTCTTCGTTTTTTAATTGATCATACTCGCTCAAGTTTCACAATTGTGAAATCGAAGAAATTACGGAGACCCATTTTCAATACCAGTCAGGAACTAGCAAAACATTAAACTATGATCTAAAAGCTTCTTGAACACTGGCAAAATAATCGTTTACTTTGATGCTAAAATGGACTACTATATTGAAATCAAAAATAGGGAAATTAGGTATCAAATTAATGAGCATAATCAGCTCTATAACCTACCCAACCATCCTGGGTCAAACAATGCACTGCGAAAGCTATGAAAGCTGTTGTTGCGACCTCTGCAAAAACTCTCGCAAAGTATCGCGAAATCTCGTCAGTCTCAAGGGCACAAACTGCGCAAACGTGATTCTGAATAAAATTGTCGTTCGTGCCTCATTATCGCACGCGCTGCGGACTGACTGTTTTAGATATTTCTACATACGTTTTCTTCTCTCAAATCCAATACAGATGGTTCATAAAAAAAAAAAGATTATGCAATTTACAACAAAATTCAATGCATTAAGCATACGCACAGATATTTTACTTAAACATAAATATCTTGATTGACTTAAATTGAATTCAATTTAATTATTCGCCCATATTCAAACAATAACTTTCTCTCTCTTTTCTTTTTTCTTTTTTTTTACATTTGGATGTATTGAAATGAATAAAGTGAAGACAAGAATACCGTGGAAAAAACAGAGCTTGTGTCGAAATGCCCCTCGTAAAATGTTATATGAAATGTGTTGATTTGAGGAATGCTTATAATATCACCTTCATTAATAAGTATAAATGACCGGCATACACAACTAACACAAACTCAATTCATTTATGATATTTAGAATAGTGATATTAGAAATTGTAATTGCAATATTTGCGTTTGTTTTGTATTGTAGGTTGATTTCATTGTGCAATAGTTAAGCTGAATAAGTCTGATTTTTTTTCTATGTATTTTTTTCATTACTACGCTGTATATATCTTGTGCATATTTTTTTTTTCAGGTATAATGGCCCTTTGTGTACAATGTCTGCAATTCAGAGACTGCGAGTGGGAGTGCAAGTTCGCGATGGATATTGATCAATAAAACACCTTTTCAATTCAATTCAGTTCAATTCAACAAGTGATTAAACACTAATGGGGAAAACACACCCATTACAAGCACTTTAATGAATATCTACCCAAGTATGTCAATATATTGAATACCAAAGTGTAATTATGATTATAAGTAATGGCATTAAATACTAGTACACAAGATAAGGAAAAGAGAACTTAGCTACACAAGTACGTAAAACGAAAAGACAAGAATATGTATAACGGCTAACCAGAAATCTATCCCTGAAAAATGCAAACAAGGTAGGAATGTACAAGCATTGAATCAGAGTAGAGTTGATTTTTTTTTTAATAAACAATATCTGTGGGAAAAATGGGACTTCAGTTTCAGTTTTAACACAGACAGACTGGAGGCACGCCTATTGAGTAGAAGTTGAGAGTTGAGAAGTTGAGATCTATGATGTTAGCTGAAACAAAAATTCATGAGAACAGCATTCAAAGCTTATTAATTTCAACTAACTCAGTATACCAAAGAGCTCTTGTGTTGTATGTTAAAAGATCACAAAGATTTTAGATAAACTTTCATGCATGTTATGGGTGTATACATAGTTTGTATAACTAACTCTGCCTCGAGGCATTCTGAAGAGGCAATTCATGAGCACCACAGCCCAGAGATTGCTTACTTTGCTCAAGAATTTATATGTGATTACTATATATATTTTGTATTTTATTAATATTGTCTGGTTTTGTTTTGTTTTGTTTTGTTTTTTGGCTTTAAATCGGACCAATTGAGGTTCCTGTGTTGGTAAGCATCGGACTCTATACTGCCTGCATATCGGAGGGGCCTAGGCCGTTAATAACGGCTGAAAAGTCTGCTCGAGGCAATGAGCCGGATTGGCCAGAAGATATAATACTTTAAGCGGGTAAATAGACGTACCGACAGCTGACCAAGGATTCTCGTTACGATATTTTCTTTTTTGTGAAAGAAAAAAAAAAATGATAAAAGGAAAAGAAATTTATAGAGCAGTGTTTGGCGTAAATATTCTAAAGAGAATGGAAGACGCCACTAAACACAAAACAACAACAACAACAACAACAAAACAACAACAACAGAGTTCAACTATCTTGGTCCAGTCCATGCTGAAGGCAGAGAGAAAGAGATAGGAAGTTGGGGGGGGGGGGGGGATTGGCTTATAGATATACATCCTTGTTCTTTTTTTCTTGCCAAAGCATGCAGTGTTTTCAGCATCATTACTTTGTATGTGTACAGCAATGTCTAAGAACCTTGTACCCCGAATGCCCCCTAGTTAGTTTACAGGCAATCAAATATCATGAACACTCCTGTACAGTGTATAACCATCTCAGTTCCTTTATATCGCTCTGTGATTTCTTTGTGGCTTGGATATGAAAATGCTGAAATGATTCTAGTTCGTTTTTCACTCAGAGTGTTATTGGTTTAATACCATTTATACCAACGGCGTAAATCCGTACTGAGGAGTGGGGGGGGGGGGGGGGGATGGTCACCATCACCACGATTACAAGCCCATAACCGGACCGGCGCAGCCTTGGGGGGGGGGGGGGGGGGGGGGAAGCTTGGTGCCCCCCCCCCCCCCCCCACACGCACACTTTACAGGGATCGGATGTCCCACTCTTTTGCATGAAATATAAAGTGGGAGGAAAGTGGCAGAAAAAATATGAAGAGTTTTTGTTCTTGTTGTTGCTTTTTTTTTTGCTTGTCAGATGACTTGCGGCGGAAAATCAGACCTTAAAAGTATGAAGACATTTTTTGTTTTTGAAATATCTGTGAGAGAGAGCGGAGCGACTGGGTTAACGGGGGGAGGGTGTGTATGGGGAGGGGGTGTGTCCCTCTCCCACACGAGGAAGATTTTGCATTTTCAGACCTGAAATTCAGCGATCTGGTGCACACTTTTGGTGAAATTCTTGTTTGTTTTTTCTTTAAAAAACCAATAGAAAATGAAATATTCACAATATATTATTGAATGACTAAATCGTGGTATTTCAGCTCTTGCTCCGCCTGTGCGACATCACTGCGAAGGCCTACTAAATAGTGGGGCTTATCACCGGCGTAGACAGGATTTGATCTTGGGGGAGCGGTTATGAGATCGTGAGGGAGCGAAGCAAGCGAGGGGGGGGGGGGGGGGAGGGTGTGGTAGGGGGGTTTCTCCCTCCCACGGTGAAATCTTTTTACATTGAAAATTTTGACATTTTACAGTCCAAAAACTGCCGTTTGTAGCTATATTCTTCGCTTTGGAAATTAAGAGGGGGCACACCGTGCGCAACTGCTGTCAATCAATGGCAGCAACATCAGGAGAATGGCATAGCGATTAAATGCGAGCGAGCGGAGCGAGCGAGCTTGAAAATTTTGACATAATGCTTTTACATGCTAAAAACTGCCGTTTGTAGCTATACTTCTTCGCTTTGGAAATCAAAGGGGGCCGCACCGGGCGCAACTGTTGTCAATCACTGGCAGCAACATCAGGAGAATGGTATAGCGATTAAATGCGAGCGAGCGAAGCGAGCGACCTTGAAAATTTTGACATTTTACAGTCCAAAAACTGCCGTTTGTGGTTGTATTTTTTTGCTTTGGAAATTAAGGGGGGCGCACCGGGTGCAACTGCTGGCAATTACTGGCAGCAACATCAGGAGAATGGCATAACAATTAAATGCGAGCGAGTGAAGCGAGCGAGCTTGAAAATTTTGACATTTTGCAGTCCCAAAACTGTCGCTTTTGGCTGTATTTTTTCGCTTTGGAAATTAAGGGGGGGGGGGGGGCGCACCGGGCGCAACTACTGGCAGTTACTGGCAGCAACATTAGGGGAATGGCATAACGATTGAATACGAGCGAGCGAAGCGAGTGAGCTTGAAAATTTTTGACTTTTTACAGTCCAAAAACTGCCGTTTGTGGTTGTATTTTTTTGCTTTGGAAATTAAGGGGGGCGCACCGGGTGCAACTGCTGGCAATTACTGGCAGCAACATCAGGAGAATGGCATAACAATTAAATGCGAGCGAGTGAAGCGAGCGAGCTTGAAAATTTTGACATTTTGCAGTCCCAAAACTGTCGCTTTTGGCTGTATTTTTTCGCTTTGGAAATTAAGGGGGGGGGGGCGCACCGGGCGCAACTACTGGCAGTTACTGGCAGCAACATTAGGGGAATGGCATAACGATTGAATACGAGCGAGCGAAGCGAGTGAGCTTGAAAATTTTTGACTTTTTACAGTCCCAAAACTGCCGTTTGTAGCTATATTTTTCGCTTTGGAAATTAAGGGGGGGGGGGGCGCACCGGGCACAACTGCTGGCAATTACTGGCAGCATGCAACATCAGGGCCCTGTTGCATAAAACCCTTACCGCTGGACTTACCGCTCCTTTCTAGCGGTAAGTCTTCAAATTAGCGGTAAATTTTATAATCCTTGATGCTGATTGGCTGTGAAACCTAATTTTGAAGGTAGTTACCATTGAAATTCAACGGTAAGTTTTATGCAACGGGCCCCAGGAGAATGGCATAACGATTAAATGCGAGCGAGCGAAGCGAGTGAGCTTGAAAATTTTGATATTTTACAGTCCAAAAACTGCCGTTTGTGGTTGTATTTTTTTGCTTTGGAAATTAAGGGGGGCGCACCGGGTGCAACTGCTGGCAATCACTGGCAGCAACATCAGGAGAATGGTATAGCGATTAAATGCGAGCGAGCGAAGCGAGCGACCTTGAAAATTTTGACATTTTACAGTCCAAAAACTGCCGTTTGTGGTTGTATTTTTTTGCTTTGGAAATTAAGGGGGGCGCACCGGGTGCAACTGCTGGCAATTACTGGCAGCAACATCAGGAGAATGGCATAACAATTAAATGCGAGCGAGTGAAGCGAGCGAGCTTGAAAATTTTGACATTTTGCAGTCCCAAAACTGTCGCTTTTGGCTGTATTTTTTCGCTTTGGAAATTAAGGGGGGGGGGGGCGCACCGGGCGCAACTACTGGCAGTTACTGGCAGCAACATTAGGGGAATGGCATAACGATTGAATACGAGCGAGCGAAGCGAGTGAGCTTGAAAATTTTTGACTTTTTACAGTCCAAAAACTGCCGTTTGTGGTTGTATTTTTTTGCTTTGGAAATTAAGGGGGGCGCACCGGGTGCAACTGCTGGCAATTACTGGCAGCAACATCAGGAGAATGGCATAACAATTAAATGCGAGCGAGTGAAGCGAGCGAGCTTGAAAATTTTGACATTTTGCAGTCCCAAAACTGTCGCTTTTGGCTGTATTTTTTCGCTTTGGAAATTAAGGGGGGGGGGGGCGCACCGGGCGCAACTACTGGCAGTTACTGGCAGCAACATTAGGGGAATGGCATAACGATTGAATACGAGCGAGCGAAGCGAGTGAGCTTGAAAATTTTTGACTTTTTACAGTCCCAAAACTGCCGTTTGTAGCTATATTTTTCGCTTTGGAAATTAAGGGGGGGGGGGGGGCGCACCGGGCACAACTGCTGGCAATTACTGGCAGCATGCAACATCAGGGCCCTGTTGCATAAAACCCTTACCGCTCCTTTCTAGCGGTAAGTCTTCAAATTAGCGGTAAATTTTATAATCCTTGATGCTGATTGGCTGTGAAACCTAATTTTGAAGGTAGTTACCATTGAAATTCAACGGTAAGTTTTATGCAACGGGCCCCAGGAGAATGGCATAACGATTAAATGCGAGCGAGCGAAGCGAGTGAGCTTGAAAATTTTGATATTTTACAGTCCAAAAACTGCCGTTTGTGGTTGTATTTTTTTGCTTTGGAAATTAAGGGGGGCGCACCGGGTGCAACTGCTGGCAATCACTGGCAGCAACATCAGGAGAATGGTATAGCGATTAAATGCGAGCGAGCGAAGCGAGCGACCTTGAAAATTTTGACATTTTACAGTCCAAAAACTGCCGTTTGTGGTTGTATTTTTTTGCTTTGGAAATTAAGGGGGGCGCACCGGGTGCAACTGCTGGCAATTACTGGCAGCAACATCAGGAGAATGGCATAACAATTAAATGCGAGCGAGTGAAGCGAGCGAGCTTGAAAATTTTGACATTTTGCAGTCCCAAAACTGTCGCTTTTGGCTGTATTTTTTCGCTTTGGAAATTAAGGGGGGGGGGGGCGCACCGGGCGCAACTACTGGCAGTTACTGGCAGCAACATTAGGGGAATGGCATAACGATTGAATACGAGCGAGCGAAGCGAGTGAGCTTGAAAATTTTTGACTTTTTACAGTCCAAAAACTGCCGTTTGTGGTTGTATTTTTTTGCTTTGGAAATTAAGGGGGGCGCACCGGGTGCAACTGCTGGCAATTACTGGCAGCAACATCAGGAGAATGGCATAACAATTAAATGCGAGCGAGTGAAGCGAGCGAGCTTGAAAATTTTGACATTTTGCAGTCCCAAAACTGTCGCTTTTGGCTGTATTTTTTCGCTTTGGAAATTAAGGGGGGGGGGGCGCACCGGGCGCAACTACTGGCAGTTACTGGCAGCAACATTAGGGGAATGGCATAACGATTGAATACGAGCGAGCGAAGCGAGTGAGCTTGAAAATTTTTGACTTTTTACAGTCCCAAAACTGCCGTTTGTAGCTATATTTTTCGCTTTGGAAATTAAGGGGGGGGGGGGGGGCGCACCGGGCACAACTGCTGGCAATTACTGGCAGCATGCAACATCAGGGCCCTGTTGCATAAAACCCTTACCGCTGGACTTACCGCTCCTTTCTAGCGGTAAGTCTTCAAATTAGCGGTAAATTTTATAATCCTTGATGCTGATTGGCTGTGAAACCTAATTTTGAAGGTAGTTACCATTGAAATTCAACGGTAAGTTTTATGCAACGGGCCCCAGGAGAATGGCATAACGATTAAATGCGAGCGAGCGAAGCGAGTGAGCTTGAAAATTTTGATATTTTACAGTCCCAAAAACTGTCCTTTTGTGGCTGTATTTTTTCGCTTTGGAAATTAAGGGGGGCGCACCGGGCGAAAATTGCTGGCAGTTACTGGCAGCAACATCAGGAGAATGGCATAATGATTAAATGCGAGCGAGCGAAGCGAGCGAGCTTGAAAATTTTGACATTTTACAGTCCCCAAACTGCCGTTTGTAGCCATATTTTTCGCTTTGGAAATTAAGGGGGGCGCATCGGGCGAAAACTGCTGGCAATTACTAGCTGCAACATCAGGAGAGTGGCATAATGATTAAATGCGAGCGAGCGAAGCGAGCGAGCTTCAAAATTTTGACATTTTACAGTCCCAAAACTGTCGTTTGTAGCTATATTTTTCGCTTTGGAAATTAAGGGGGGCGCATCGGGCCAAAACTGCTGGCAATTACTAGCTGCAACATCAGGAGAATGGCATAATGATTAAATGCGAGCGAGCGAAGCGAGCGAGCTTCAAAATTAATTGACATTTTACAGTCCAAAAACTGCCGTTTGTAGTTATATTTCTCGCTTTGGAAATTAAGGGGCCGGGGCGCACCGGGCGCAACTGCTGCCATTCACCTGCAGCAGCATCAGGAGAATGGCATAGCGATTAAATGCGAACGAGCGGAGCGAGCGAGCTTTAAAAATTTTGACATTTTACACTCAAAACACTGCCGTTTGTAGCTATATTTTTCGCTTTTGTTTGTCCCACTTTTATAGGGGAACCATCCCCCCCCCCCCCATCGACGCCTCTGCATATGAGGGTGCTTTTGTTAAGTGAAAGATCTGCTGCACACTCTTTGATAAATTAGGGAAATATACGTCAATCTCAAAAGTGTACAAAGTCTATCGAAAGGGATCCTGTATAGCGGAGCTTTTGCATGTTTATGATTGCAATACAACGATCTGGTGCATAGTTCTGGCGATATTTGGACAATTTTCCATTAAGAAAGTTCGAGATTTGTCCTCATCTCGGGAATTGCTTGGGGGATAAATGATTTGTCTGCCTAAACACTTCCGTAGGGGTGGGGCAAATGCCCCTTTGCCCCCCCCCCCCCCCAGATAGATTCGACGCCCCTGATCTTCCCTGGGTATGTATCCTGACTGAGTCACCAGTCACTGTCGTTTCTCAGGAATGATTCAGGAAATGGAGGGGGTTCAATTATGGCGATATAGTTTTTGTTATTGTTTGTTTGTTTGTTTTCGTACATATCTTGCAGATGGTCCCCAGTTACTCGCGTCATAGCATGTTTACATATAGGATTATACTATTTGACGTTGTCAACGTCTGAGCCATACCTTACAGTGTATGTCGTTGTTACTTTCTTCGCGAGCGAGCGAAGCGAGCGAGCGCTTGAGAAAAGTATGTATACATTTTCCTACAAGATAGAATACTGTTCAGCTCTGTTACCTGTCTGAAAGCTGGCGTACAAACGTCATGCAATATGCCAAAATTGATACAATCACATTTCTGCTTCCTCCATTTTTTTTCAAAATTCAGGGGGGATGATTGTACAGGCCATCCCCCCCTCCTCCATTTCAGGGGGGGGGGGGGGATATATCCCCCCATCCCCCCGGGATTTACGCCCATGATTTATACCAAGCAACCATTGTGCTGATCCGCAACAGAGGCTGAGTGTGAACTTCACTTTCACAATAAAAGCACACTGTTGTTTACGGCCTTTACTATTTACAAAAATGCGTAACGTTACAGGCAAACCAAATTCACTTGAATACATGTATTAAACCTGTCGCTCCGTAAGTGTGATCACCGTGTATTGCTCAAAAGAGGCTTGTTTTGACTCGGGTCTGAGAGGGGTTATGATCTTGTGTATTGCGCTCCGATTCAGAGTGCATTCATTCCAAGCAGTCATGCGCAATGACTGACAGTGAACATCCCTTACAAAATAATTATGGTCTACCCCAAAGGCATGTTGTTAACTTTGTCGAAATGAGCAAAAAGGAAAATAGCATGAAAGAAAAAATAAAAAACCCGATGTGGTATGAGCCAGCTGAATTTGAACAAGGTAGTTTGAAGTACCGTACCCTAGATCCAATGAATAACAATAATTCAATGCATAACTGAATACATGTAGGCCTACATGGTATGCCAACCCACGCATGGGCACTGATGCAACATGTCGCATATAGAATTCCTGTGTATCATTTTATTATAGGGTCTAGGGGCCATGGAACGTTTTTAGTGTGTGTGCGTGTGTGTGTGGTCTGTGACGACAGTAATAGTGCTCGTTGTAAGGTCAAGGGCCAATGGTACCCCCTCCACCCCTAACAGGTACAACCTTCTTGTCAAGTGACCGGAACTATTGTCATTCCATTTTGCTCTCCCCTTCTCCCTCCCCCATCTCTCCCCCCTCTCCCTCCCTCTCTCCCCCTCGCTCTCCCTCTCTCTCTCTCTCTCCCTCTCTCTCCCTCTCTCTCTCTTTCTCAATGATCCAGTCAGCAGGCTGATTGTAACCAGGGAGGTAGTCTCACCTCCCCGTTGTAACTCACTGCCAAATAGCACATTGTCAGCACCGGCAAACTGGCAATGCTCTCCTTCTTATTCCTGTATTTTCGTTATTTACGGGTCGATTTTTTTCGTTCGAAATGTAAAATGGATGACCATAGAATTTCTCAATAGAATATAAAATTGAAAACTTTAGAAAGGATAGAGAAAATTGAGTTCACTTTGAATGGTCTGCCACAGGCAGATATCCTTATCATGCTCTTACGTAATACGACAGCTGCTTTCTCAACGATCCAGTCAGCAGGCTGATTGTAACCAGGGAGGTAGTCTCACCTCCCCGTTGTAACTCACTGCCAAATAGCACATTGTCAGCACCGGCAAACTGGCAATGCTCTCCTTCTTATTCCTGTATTTTCGTTATTTACGGGTCAATTTTTTTCGTTCGAAGTGTAAAATGGATGACCATAGAATTTCTCAATAGAATATAAAATTGAAAACTTTAGAAAGGATAGAGAAAATTGAGTTCACTTTGAATGGTCTGCCACAGGCAGATATCCTTATCATGCTCTTACATAATACGACAGCTGCTTTCTCAACGATCCAGTCAGCAGGCTGATTGTAACCAGGGAGTAGTCTCACCTCCCCGTTGTAACTCACTGCCAAATAGCACCGGCAAACTGGCAATGCTCTCCTTCTTATTCCTGTATTTTCGTTATTTACGGGTCAATTTTTTTCGTTCGAAATGTAAAATGGATGACCATAGAATTTCTCAATAGAATATAAAATTGAAAACTTTAAAAAGGATAGAGAAAATTGAGTTCACTTTGAATGGTCTGCCACAGGCAGGGAAATTAACCAAAATATACATGTAGATTGAGTGTATTCAACAATATTAGTAGAACACATCAGTGAAAGTTTGAGGAAAATCAGATAATCCGTTCAAAGATTATATATATTTTTTTGAAATTTGATGACGAGACAATTGGATTAGAAGACTATCATGGGTCATGACATCGCATAAAAATTACGTACTACGATATAAACAAAATACAAACCAAATTCCACAAAATCATCATTTCAGACGAAAATTTCCTGGACTTAATTGTTACTGACATATATCAAGGGTAATCCCCCTGCTTTTTGAACGAGTTAAGACTAGTGCTCTGCTTTTATGCCAGAAAAGTAAGTGTTGAATTTTCTTTACACACTGTTTTACATCGTAGTGCATTATTGTGATGTCATGATCCATAATAGTCTTCTGATCCAGCAGTCTCGTCACCAAAACTTCAAACATATATAACTTTTGAACGGATTACAGCGTCCGATTTTCCTCAAACTTTGCCCTGATGTATTCTTCTAATGTTGCTGTATTCACTCAATCAACCTGTATTTTTTGTGTTTCACCCCTTAAGAAGAACCGTAGCCTTCTCATTCTAAATGTGCAGGCACATTGCTCATTGAGGCCTCAGTCTGAAGCGTTAAATGATCATGTATTTTAACCAAACAACTATCGTTTTGGTCGGCCACATTTATTTTATTGAAATGAATAATGTACCGAAATTAATCAATTTCATAACCAGACCACAAGTACCAATAAATTCCTATGGCGTGAGGGCCAGCATTGGTCAACAAGACCTTCTTAAAAAGATTTAATCTCAATTTCGAATTCTATACGCCAGCGTATCATAACATCAGCTTTATCATACACATGTTGCACATTACAGAGGGCGTTAGTGAGAGTTAGCCATCTGATGTTCAAAAGTTGCTGAGGACGGATATTTTTTCTAACGCCCCACCAGGAAAAGAATGTGCATCATTTGTTTAATGAAACGGGGGCATGATTAAATCCGCGGTAGCCTTTTTCGCAAGATTTCAGACCAACATCAGCTCCAAACTAAATGAACCTCACACAGAAACAATTCCAATGCGTTTATGAAAGTGAAAGAAAGTGAAATGGTTATGTTCTTTTCGAAAAATGAATAAAGTTTGAATTGAATTAAATTAAATTGAATTGAATTGAATTGAATTGAATTGAATTGAAATGAATTGAATTGAATTGAAATGAATTGAATTGAATGGTACACAGGCAATCCACATGAGAGTAGACGAAATGTCATTAGTACCAAACATTAGTGCACCTACGACTGGTGGAAAGTAAACTCATTCTTCTGGGAGCGCGTCTTGCGTTTCTCTGTAAACTGCATTTTATCTTCATATTCTGAGACACCAAGCTACCAGGAGTTAAGTTCTCCCAATATATACGTGAAATTTAATTAGTTGTACTTACCCATTGCGTTCTGCCAATTCGAGAGAGCTATAATGAGAAGCAAGGACGCAGTGACTTCCATCTGAAAAAAAAATAATAAGGAAGACAATTTAAAGGCAAGTGCGAATCAAGCGTAAATCAAGAGCTTCGTATAACAAGTCTATGATGATGATTTATGCAGAAAAAAATTGATGTATCCGTCATGGAGAAGACATTAAAGTAAACGTTATGTGTTCTAACACCTACGTCACGCCAATACTTGCTCGTTTCGATGTCAGTTTCTTGATTTTTGAATGTATGAATGTATGATACATTCTCCATAACTCCGTAGCCAGATCGATTCATCTAGGGAAAAGTTTCAAAGTCACTCCGACACCATTTTGATGCCGGTTGGATGAAGAAAAACCGAAATGAAAACGCAATTTTTCGAAACTAGGAAAGTCTTCAAAATTTTGTGAGCTTTTGCGCTGTCGATCCGCTTAGCCCTATAATGAACGCATGGGAAATGCAGCATAACTATATCGATGTTTACATCGGATCAAATTCAATTTATGCACTCTGAGATCGCTGTCAGATCATGTTTCTGGTATAATAATGGAACTGGAAAGGATGAATCCTAGATTTGTGTGTGTGACCTAAATATTAGTGAGAGTATAGAAAAAAGTACATCAAATGTCATGACAATACGTTCGGCACCCATCGATTCAACGTGTAACAGCATTTGAAATAGAAAGACACACTAATCTGTCAACCAATTGCGATTACCAGGAATTCTTTGATAAATGGAAAAGATAACCCACTTTGAAATTAAAGAAAAAAAAAGACTAAAAGTACCGGAAACGTAATTCTAGACAAATGGGAACTACAAAATATATCCGTATTTAAACTCTTTTGAATCAGTGGTTGTGATTTTGAGCATGATTATGAACATATCACTGAATAACACAGTAACATTTGATACTGTGAAAACATTCATGCATACACACACACATCGTATTACACAATATACTCACATTTCAGCTTTTGAAACACTCGTATATACACGGAACGTAAGCTTTCTGCTGGTGTCAAGAAGTTTGAGTTATACCTTGTCTATTTCAAGTGAAAGGTATTTATACGAATCCTGTCCCGTGTTTTATATTGTTTGTCAATCATGATGCGATTAATTACATATTTTGAAAGATACGTTATTGATTCTGGTCATTTTTGCATATGTCATGTTTGATGTTGCGTTGGAACAGCTTTAATTAAATTCATCTTCGATCAATTGCATAGAAATCTTGTCAAAAGTGAAATGGCTTGCAAATTGATCACTCAGTCCGTATTATAGAGAGTCATGAGAGAAGAGTTAATTTCATTGAACGAATCAATGCATAACGAAGTTTAGTTAAAGAACTTGTGACATACATTGTGTATTCATTTCGTCATTTCACTTAATAGAATATCCACGCATGTTAAACGTCATTATCTATACCTGAAACCAATATAGATCCCTTCTAAGTCAGGTTTGTTTGTTTTTGTTTGTTTGTTTGTTTGTTTGTTTTTGTTCGATTTCTTTCACACTTCCTTACTTCCTCTTTTTTTTTTGTAATAACAATCTAAATTTTTAGATTTTTTTTTCTTAAACCTGGTAAGCTCATATACGTATTCCCCCCCCCCCATTATCTGTATTGTTGAAAAATATAACAGTGAAACTGAATGTATTACCCCACGTACAACGAAATTTGGTTAAGTGACCTGCTACATACATTGATTATTCATTCTATCTTTGCTCTAAAAAAGTGAATTTCTAAACGTGTACATCCAATAAAACGCACTTCTGCCGCTTGATATTTACTCATTACGGGAAAATGAGCGAATTTCATTTTTTTTAATGTAATCTTTCTTTTTGCGAAAAAATTAGATAACTCCCTTAGCAAGGTGTTTCCTCTTCAATCGACACCAAATTCACGCGGATAATTGTGACGAATTCAACGCACCTGAACAACCTGTAGACTGGCGCATTATTAGTCGTCATTTCATCCACGAAAACAACTAATTGTGCCAATTAACGGGTTGCATTGGCAGTCTGTACTGGACTGTTGGCTCAGTGATGTGGTATGCTATGAGGTGTGACTTGATTGATTGCTGAAATCATAACTTATCTCGAAGATCTTGACTATCCCTGTGCCTTGCCAACAGTTGGATACGAAAGAAGAACAAGGAGGAGGAGGGAGAGAGAGAGAGAGAGAGAATGGGGGGGGGGGGGGAGTGGAGACTGGAACGGGAAAGAGGAGATCTGTAGAGAAAGAAGACGCTGGAGGATTTTAACATTATAATGTAAGCGTACAATACCACGTATGTCTGTGTGTATTTGCGAGTGTGTGTGCGCGTATGAGTGTATGTTAGGGAAAAGGAAAGCTTTAAAGGGGTTAGAAGAGCCAATATGCTATATCTATTGTCAATCAATCAATCAATCAATCAATCAATCAATCAATCAATCAATCAATCAATCAATCAATCAATCATTAATCAATTTGAAAGTTGTATCAATATGTTTGCATTGCTATTATAAATGCATACACAATTTTTTTAAAAAAATCTTCCTTATCAATTGCATACTAAGCCTAAAAATCCAAAATGTCCTTTATTGCCCATTGTAATGCCAATATAATAATTCACTTAGTTACGCCCCCCCCCCCCCCCCAAAAAAAAAAAAATGAACACATTTGTACATTACTGTCGGAGCTCAAAAAAAAAGAAAAAAGACTGACTGCATAAAATACGATAAAATCTGGTGTGGTGAGTTTTAGACTTTTATACATGTATCCGATATTCGTTTTCAATTAACATTACAAGCATCTCCCGAAAAAATGCTGAAGCGTTGCTCCTTATAGGTGTCATGCGAAGATTTTTTACCTTCTATCTAAGTAAAGAAGAACATAAACTTGGTCAAAGTGTACTATATAGTAATATAATTCTACACACAGAAATCACTCGCCCTCGCACATTCAACTAGGGCGGACTCAGACAAACGCACACAAACAAATACACAAACACTTTTATTTTATTGCTTTAATTATACAGCACGTAATTATTACTTTCCTCCTCTCAATGTCCTATTGGACCTTTTTGTTGATATCTCGTCTAAAGTGGCCTTAAATATCATATATTTTGTCATAAAAAAGCACAATTATGCGTACACATATACACATAAACACACATTCATACTTCTATGTGACTTGCACTTCTTTATCGGTCGCCGTAATATGTCAGCGTTTATTCTGCGTTGCTGTATCTATACATTACCCTAATACCTTCACTTGTATCAACTGGCATCACAAGTATATTCATGTATGATTGTTAGGTGTAATTGACAAGTCTTACGTATAATAAACATACTGAAAATTGCATTCAAACTTTTTTTTTACTCTTTTTCCAACAGAATGTACAAAAAACAATATGATACATTTGCCATGCGAGTCTTTGATAATATACATAGTCAGACAGGGATAACAACATGTTCATGTCTTTATGTTTAGTACAAAAAGAAACATTTATACACTCTGTGAAAAAAAGTGGAGGTACTCACTCAAAAGACTATGCTTGTAACATGTGGGTACCTCTGAGGGAAAAGGGGGAAAGAGGGGAAGTAAAGGGGGTGAAAAACTTATACAACTACAAAGAGTGCGGGAAACTGGGAAAGTCGGGAATAAAAAAAAGAAAGAAAGAAAGAAGAAAAAGAAAGCAAAAGTGTGAAAATAGGGAACAGAAAATGGGGAGAAGAGGAAGAGAGAGAGAGAAAGAGAGAGAGAAAACCTAACTTATTTTGATGCATACACCACGGGGCGAAGCCCACAGAGACAAATAGCCACGCGTTTTCGAGAGTGAAACAGTGTTGAGCTGCTTTCCAGCGGAACAGACTGTAACCGTGATAGCACGTGGGGAATACAAAAATACTAAACGCGGTAAAAAATGGTCGATGCCTCAAGAGAACGCTGCCTATAGTGAAAGAAGATACATTACAGAATTATATTTATTCGGTTGCGTTATAAGACTTCAAAAGAAAGCAATGATGGTGCATTTTTTATGTCCATGGGAAGGGAGTTCCAGAATCTTGGACCTACATAAATGAAAGTCTGTTGAGCAAGCACGGTTCTTAATAAAGGTAAATGAAATTCATTTGACTGTCTGGTTGTATATCCATCATATGTCCGGTTGCGCATGAACATGGAGTTAAAAATAGACGGAAGACAGTTATTATTATAAGTATACATAAATTGCCCGAGTTGAAACAAAAACAAATCTTTAATTTTCAGAATCTTATTATGAAAAAAACATTCATCGCATGTAAGAAACTTGTGCCGCCGACACTACATTCCATGAGGGCTTTGATTCGAATTGGGCAGTGAATATTCCAGCGAAATCTGACATAATTATGTGGCAGTGAAAAATACAGAAAACAAAAATCTGGCATGGCCTTTCAAAGGGCCCCTTCAATCACTCGCGGTATATATTTCCGAAACTATACAAGATAATAAGCTCATTACCTTGCTCGTAGCTGCATGACGGCTCGCGGTAAATGTTTTTCTGTTTAGTTTGTCAATGTTTGAGGGTATGTTGACGATATTGATTAAAGTGAAATTGTTTTGAAATAGAAAATGGGTCATGAGTAATGAAATCCTTCAACATGTTCAAAGAGGCTCCCGCGTACAAACTTTGGTTCGGTAAATATCACTTGTCTGGTGTTATAATTATTTCCTCGGTGTGACATCTGTGATCCCAACTTCAGATTTTTGAGAGCATTACATCTCACACGCAAGACAGCCATGCACAAAAATGAACAAACACACACACACACACACACACACACACACACACCCTCACTCATGCAAGTACTTTTATGGACAACATCCATGCAGACACACGCTTTCTCTTTACTCTAACACCGTACACATCCTATTCCAGTCGCGTTTTTTCTTCACAGGACCCCAGTGAGGAGAGAACATGATATGACTGAACCAGATTTAGTATCTTCTAGAAGAATAAGGCAATGCCTGAACTTTAATATCCCTTTAACACCAAGAACATAATCAAAACGATCAAGAAGAGAAAATCCCGAAAATAGAACTCGTTGAAAGTGCATCTGTGAATCTTCCAATACGATTTTGTTAACGTACAGATCCAATGAAAGATGAATGTTTACATACTTTAAGTCTACACTATTGTAAGTCAGTGTTCGCTAGACATGTAAACCATCGCTTAATAACCGTCAGTTTGATTTGCGAAAGTGAGGGGCATGCAGAATGGCCTAACTTGTATCAAAGTCTTCTCTATCTGTTGTAACCAATCTCATCCAAATGGACGAGAGGCTGGATGTACTTCCTAAGTTTTCTTCCTCTTCCGATCTTGCCATTCTACAAGATGCAGTGTCACTCGCAGTAGGTACCTACCCAATGTGGCGAACATTTATTTGCAGATAATGTAAGATAGAGAATGAGCTTTTTTTATTTTTTAGCGACTTCACTGTTGCAATAGGCATATTGTCACATTGCCAGTGCGTAATTTGACATCAAGCTTCAGAAAAATGCATTTCATTTTTTTTAATGTAGTACATGAGATCGAGAACAAAAGGTCAGATGTGAATTGTCAAAATAATATCTGTCATGATACAGATAGCTACAACTGCGGGGATCTCATGGATTGCCGAACGATTTGTAGAAAACGTTTGGTCTACAATAGTAAAGAACCCAAATGCCTATATTGAAGGAAAGGCCTAGTAAGATGTATAAACCCATATGACATTGTTCATATCATTCCGTGAATTTCAAAACGAGAGGAAAGTTATAAGCTTTGCAAAGACAATTGCTGATCACACAAAGTTACAGAGATTGTTTCACAGGCGCAAATTCAGACGATATTCCAGTCGTTTTCTTCCGGTCTTCACGTCAGTGAGAGTGATCAGTCACGAACGCTGAGAGCTCGGGTCTTGTGTTGATTTTTGTCATTGTCAATTCCCTGGACGAAGACAAAATGATTAAAAAAATTAGAACCATGAGGGGAGACAAAGATAACGTGTACATCACACACATAAACGTATAAGATCATGTCGTATTATGTCCCTCTCACCCGGGCCAGGCGTATAAATGGGCACAGTGGCAACGCTGAGGGTAATATTATAATACTGGTAGAGCAGTGGCAACACTGAAGAGGTTACCCTGGATAAACAAGACCTTATTGTTGTTGTTATTATTATTATTATTATTATTATTATTATTATTATTATTATCATTATTATTATTATTATTATTATTATTATTATTATTGATACTACTACTACTACTACTACTACTACTATTATCATCATTATTATTATCATTTTATTGTTATATCTAACGCTAAATAACAATGCATTGTACAACGAGAGGACTCGTTTCGCAACCAGAGGTTACGCCTCTCTGAAATCTTAAAGCATGTTCTTCGCACTTTTGTTCACATGATTTCATCTTTGTTTCTAAGTCTTCATCGTGTACATAATCATACGTGGCATGTCCAACGTTTGTCAAAAGCATGCACTTCACTCCTGGCAAACGTGATAAATAATGGCAAGGTGCCATGCCAAGGATTGTTGTTCTATTTTCTCTCGAAATTGTGCATTCCGATTTCTTCAGATTTCATGCTTGCAGAAGCTACTGACACGTGCTCTCAGTCTCCTTTCTCTTCATTCATTCACCATAATTTTGTGAACCTTGCAGTGACGGGACTCGAAAACAAAGAATACATTCCCTACACGAATTGCTCTGTCGTTCTTGATCCACTCCCTTGGTTTTAAATGGGGAGCTCGCCGACATTGATAAATGCATACTTTGTGTTGACAAATTCATACTTTGTATCATGCTTTACTTTTTGGTGATGGAAATAGAAATTGAATTGAATTGAAATGAACTGATTCTAAATAGACATTAGGTTAGTCACAAGCAGTGCTAATTCAGGGAGGTGATCCCTGCTAATACTCACATTCAAGATGTCCGCTGTCTCAAAACCGTCTGGGCCTGCAAACACGACGGAAGTCGCTGCAGCAGTCGTCGTATGTGATGCAACTGAGATCGCAGTAGCAGTCAATTACTCTGACGCCCGCCCGGAAGCACCCCCTTCTGCAAGAGCCCTCCGTCGTTTGCTGAGGTGGCTCTGCATGTCAAAATGGTTTATGTCTTTGGATGAATTTCCCTATCAACTCACCTCCCATATAATATACTAGTATATCATAGCGTGAAGTTGCATTGATCATGTGTGTTATTCATAAATAATCACAATGGAAGGAGGGTAAGCGAACGTAGTGTTGGTTCACTTTGAATGCCATGCCAAACTTTCGACCTTTTCACGGGTCTTCTTTAGGGCTTTTGGAAATCAACAAAACGAAAAGCAACCAATGTTACATTGCATAAAAAAGTTTTAAAAATCATAGAAAAAGGAAAACTGGTGGCTGCTGTATTTCACTAGATAGAGAAAGCGCTCAAACTTTGATTCTCATGAAATAACTTAACCATTATGCTTCTCGTTACTTATCAAGTTATTATGACAATAAACATTAATGTTTATTGATTTATGGCATTTTCCAAAGTACAATGTGTATGCCTAAACGAAATCAATAATGCAGGCCTACTTACCGACGGTTGTCGTAGGTTGCGGACCTGAACCAGTCACATTTTGTGGCGGGTTGGTAGTGTTGTGGGGTGGGGGAGGATAGGTAACGTTGTTAGATGGAAAGGTATTGTTTTGGGGTGGGAGAGGATAGGTAACGTTGTTTGGTAAGGGGTATGTTACGTTGTTAAGTGGAAAGGTGCTGTTTTGGGGTGGGGGAGGATAGGTCACGTTGTGGGGTGGAAAGGTAGTGTTATGGGGTGGAAAGGTAATGTTGTGGGGTGGGGGAGGATAGGTCACGTTGTGGGGTGGAAAGGTAGTGTTATGGGGTGGAAAGGTAATGTTGTGGGGTGGGGGAGGATGGGTCACGTTGTGGGGTGGAAAAGTAGTGTTATGGGGTGGAAAGGTAACGTTATGGGGTGGGGGAGGATAGGTTACATTGTGGGGTGGAAAAGTGGTGTTGTTGGTTGAGTTTCCAGATGGTGACTGTACGAATGTGTGTTCGCCTGCAAGAGAAAAAAAAAAGCAGAAGGGATCAAAAAGCACATGGTCGACATAGACGAGTCTATTTTTTTGAGTAATAAAGGAAGTTCTGGATGTATGGGCAACCCCCCCCCCCAAAAAAAAGAAGGTAAATCATGCATTTCCTTGCTTTCTGTTACACCTTCGAACGAAAGAAATTGTTTAAAAATCATAGAAACATTAACGTCTGACTTATTTCAAGATAGTGTCCCCAAGTACGCAGATGCCTCAGAATGACATTGAATTTACTTTCATTTTTTTTTTTTCAAAGCGGCTCTTATGACTGCTTTGTGAATAATGTTAGGTAATATATGAAAAGGATGAACAAAATTACCTTCTAAACCTCCGAAGGCTGAAACGGTCGAAATGGCTAGCACAGCCAAAAGAGCGCCAGTGATGATCATCTGCGTCTCCATGACAACGGGAGGGTTCACCGTCTATGCAGTGCTGAGAGAATTGGGATGAGAACTGGATGTCGACCTCTTCACTTGACTCCAAATCACTCTGGATCTCTGCGTGTCTTGTCTGGTACGAACCTGTCTCCTTTTATAGACAATTTCTCTCGGCTCCCATGCATCTCGGACATGGTCTAGGGGATCAGATTTAACTGCCCGGCATCATATGATCAGGGTGCGGATTGTGTAAAAAGAGAGAAAACTGGGAATCTGGAACATCCCAATGTTTGAAGATCAAGTAAGGAGATGCCACGAATCAATAATTGACTGCTCCAAGAACCTCGCTATACCAATGACTATAAAGAAGAAGATCAGCTGTGTTTGACCTTCATCAACTCATGGTCAATTAATTAATTGATATTGAGCCTGTTACTCTATATCACACCCATTACTTCTGTGTATACTTTGATTAATTATGTATTGATACACCTGTTCGGGGTTTCGTATAGGCACTCCCACAAATCTATGGCAAATACTGTCATTGCTAGCTTTTAGTAATTGAGTTTATTCAATCTGTCGTATTATGACATAGATAGGTTCTCTTCATTGATAGCGTTTATATACGGCCTATATATGACACTTTATTTTCAGAGTTTAAGGCTGCCATTGGTATCTAACGTAAAATGTGTTAGCTTTGGATAATGAAAAAAAATCAAATCTAAAGATAAGTGATTTGTATTTTTCACATTAAGGACAATTCATGCACAAATTTACCAAAACAATTGTCTCCCTCCTGTGTTCAATTCCATGTTCGTTAAAAACAGAACTGATCATTCCCTACCATACCCTACCCGAGACTCCAACGCATTTCACTTGCCATTGACTACGACCATTTTTCTTTCTCCGGCCCTTAATTTTGGAATTCTCTCGATAACAGTGTAAAAGAAACGATACTTTTACATTCAAATTAAAGGATTTTTTGTTGTTGTTGCCATAAATACTTATATAGCAGAATGAGTCAGATTTTGTAAAACGTTCTGATTTCAATTCCTTTTATCTCCTCAAAATCACTTATCCTTTCAATACACAATATTTCCTTTATGTACCTCGGTGAGCTTGAATGTGTTGAGAGTGTGGCCTTTCAACTTCTCATCCTTATCCCCTTTTACCTGTCTTCCCTGTCCTTCTTAGTCTCTTCCTGTTACCTCTTCCACCCTAAGTCCTCTTCTTTTTCTTTTTTTTCTTCTTTTTTTCTTTTTGCAACAAAGCTGCCTAGTGTTTGATTATATGTATGTGTGGGTGTGTGTGCCTGTTGGCAATTTGCCTTAGCTTTATTGGTTCAGCTCAGCAATTAGTTATTGTCTACGAGGAGACTGCAAATTACAAGCTTTGCTTTTCAGCAGCCTTCTCCATTTCCAACGATTGTAATTTTAATTCAGGGTAATCCGAAAGACTACAGTATTTATTGGTACTTAACAGTATTTTTTTTTCACCATTGTACTGATCTTTATTTATGCTAATGTTTTGTGTTGTTGGAAATGAAATGAAATGAAATGAAATAAGATGAAATGAAATCTGTGCAGGCGCGATAATGATGAGAAATTATTGATCACTTGTTGATTAGTATGATTCATTCTGTTTTTCGCTCGCTTTTAAATCCAAAATAATTTCAAGCGTTCAGTTATGCTTTTGTGATTTATAGTTAGTGATATATCGTCCCTTCTTCATTCGTTAACGTACTTATCTATTTCCAGTTTAAGTGACTAATTATTACTTTACGTGTTTACTCACACAAGTTATGTTCATGACAACGTACGTATATACATTTTATACACAAAAGGTCTTCGTCTGCAACAAGTGGATACCCCTGAATTGAATTTTTTATATAAATATCAAGATGATATTGATATTATTTCTTCAACTGTGTTAAAGTGTTATACTTTCATGTTATAATTAATTTCACCTGAATTTTAAATATCGCAGAAAATGTACTTTTTTATATTTGTATTGAACATTAAACACTCATAGTTCACTGTGTAATCCGGACAAAATGTCAGGAGGGTTTTTTTTTTCTCGAAAAAAAAAAGTTGTTTCAAGAAGGAAATGATTAAAAGAAATTATTTTTATTATTATATTGTTCAAATATCATAACAGAAACAGGTTACACTGTCTATGCTGGTTTACCTTTAGGTAACATATTGTCTTGGATCATATTAGTGGATTTATGTAGAACATTTCCTAAAGTTACAGGCATATATATATATATATATATATATATATATATTGTCGCTATAGTGCTATCTAAATCAACATAAGATATACCTGTACCATAAATATATAAAAATTGCACTGCATAATTCATGTACCATGTACAGACTCATGTTCTGTCAACGAAACATTACGATATATAATGGTAAATTAACATGAATCAAACATAATGGTGGAAAAAAAAACCCCACAAAATCATATTCCAGAGTCCATCATACACCATTACACATACTGGGTATTATCGATCATGATCATATTGACTCATTACTCGTGAATAAAAGCGCTCAACAGCAAAAATCAATACAGATGAGGTGTCATAACAAAGATACAACAGTTGCGGTGCACGTATCTTAACTTTATACGCGAGTGTTTACCTGCAGTATTCAGCTATCTCTATTGTGTGGTATAGGGGGCTGTGTGTCTTGCTACAAATCTGAAGTCAAAGTGAGGGGGGTGGGAAGGGAATGTGTGGGATTCATTGGTCGGTTTTCAGTTTCTTGATCTAGAAGGATTCTCTGTGAAGGATTATTTGGCGGGATTTGTTCTAATTGTGTCGATGTGTGTTTGTGTTGGGTCGTCAGAGAATGTTAGCAAGTCGCGGACGGTGCGAGGGCGTCGCAGCACAACGGGGCGATCCGAAAGTAATACAGAGCCTGATTCGTCCAGGTTTTTCGTTCCTGTTTGAAAATTTTGTGTAATTTGGGGTGGCGGAACCGTATTCAACACGAACATTTGACGAATGGGGGGGGGGGGGGGGAGGGCTTTAATTCTTTTTGTCCATTAGTTCAGCGCGAGGGATGGAGTGAGCTCTGTCGATTTGTTTTTTAGTTTGTTGGGGAGGGTACATACACTTGTCAAAATAATGCTGGAGGTCCTTCTGTATTTTCGCGAGCTGGAAAACAACGAGAACTACTTGCAAATAGAGGGTACCGCCATGTGCACCCCTGTTGCCCCGTCATATCCCAACATTGATATCTTCATGGGGGGAGATAGAGGCACAAATATTGCAGCTCACAAACGCCATCCCGCCCCCCCCCCCCCCCGAACTCGTGGAAACGATACATCGATGACATCATGTTCATCTGGACACAATACTCTCAATCTCTAGCACCATTCCAATACACAGTGAATGCTCTCTTTCCGAAAATCATATTCACCTCTGAGTCATTTCCCGATTGTGTCGACTTTCTTGACCTGAAAGTACGTCCTATTGGACAACAGAACTCTTCAGACTGAGTTATATTCCAAACCAACAGTACTCACACATTCCTCCCTCCCTTCTCATGTCACCCCTTATTGTGTTCAAAAGCTTACCATCGGGGAGATCATAGTCAGGCCATAAGAATCAAACGTAATTGTAACCAGCCGAATGACCCCAAACAAAAAGGCTTTGCCAAAATGTAAACCCATACGTTGCATGCTTCATGGCTTTATCAAAGAAGGCAAAAAGTTCAAGAGCATTGTCACTGGGGTAGACTTTCCAATTATAACTAAAACGCACTGCAAATCAGATTGGCTTATCTATCCGATATCTTGGACAAAATACAACAAACAGTATTGTAAGTGGCGCCGGGGAAGACTGAAACATCCCTGTGTACCCGATTCAGCAACACTGAATTGGAGATACTTAACTACAATACACCAAACAACTGGAAAACTCTTCCCCACACAGCACATTTCAACCAGCCCGATCCGTCAACCGACAATGTAAAGATTACCTGCATCGAGACAATTAGAACAAATCCCTCAAAATAATCCTCAATAGAGAATCCTACGAGATCAAAAAACTGTAAACACTGACTCCCAATGGTACTAATGTCGACCAATGAATCGCACACATTTCCTTCCCAAACCCTCTCACCATGACTTCAGATTTTTAGCAAGAAACACAGCTCCCTTGACCACAAAAGAGGGATAGCTGAATACAGGTAAAACACTTAAGTATAGGGTTACGATACGTACACAGCGACCGTTGTATTTACTATGAGACCTCATCTGTATTAATTACACTATACTGCTGTATGGCCACCCGGATTATGAGTTAATGTTGAGCGTGGGCAGGGGCGTCACCAGCTTTTTTTCAAGGGGGGTGCGTTTTGACACTAATGTTTACGAGATTTTTTGGACAGACATTTGGAATATAGGAAGCTCTCAATCCCTAGACTTTTACTGTTTTTTGAGGGAAACCAAGCGGGGAAAGGGCACCGGCGCGCCGGTAGCTAGGATTTCATCTTTCGGGGGGGGGGGGGGGGGGGGGGGGTAGTGTGCGAGGGAGCGAGCAAGGGTGGGGGGAGGGTGTTGAAGTGCCGGTACCCCTTATAAATGGCTTATGGAATAACGGTGTGAAACGACAAATTACTGGCAGCGATTAGGGGAATGGCATCACGACTACATGCGAGCGAGCGGAGAGAGCGAGCTTGAAAATTTTGACATTTTACAGTCCAAAAACTACCGTTTGTAGCCATATTTTTTTGCTTTGTAAATTAAGGGGGCGCACCGGGCGCAACTGCTGGCAATTACTGCCAGCAACATCAGGTGAATGGCATAATTAAATGCGAGCGAGCAAAGAGAGCGAGCTTGGAAATTTTGACATTTCACAGTCCAAAAACTGTCATTTGGAGCCATAATTTTTCGCTTTGGAGATAAAGGAGGGGTGGGGGCGCAACGGGCGGAACTGCCGGTAATTACTGGCTGCAACATCAGAAGAATTGCATAACGATTAAATGCGAGCGAGCGAGCGAGCTTGAAAATTTTGACATTTTACAGTCCAAAAACTGCCGTTTGTAGCCATATTTTTTTGCTTTGGATATTAGGGGGGGGGGGGGCGCACCGGGCGCAACTTCTGGCAATTACTGGCAGCAACATCAGGTGAATGGCATAACAATTAAATGCGAGCGAGCGAAGAGAGCGAGCTTGAAAATTTTGACATTTTACAGTCCAAAAACTGCCTTTTGTAGCCGTATTTTTTTTGCTTTGGAGATAAAGGGGGGGGGGGGGGGGGAGGGCGCACCGGGCGCATCTTACTGCTGGCAGTTACTGGCAGCAACATCAGGGGAATGGCATAACGATTAAATGCGAGCGAGCGAAGAGAGCGAGCTTGAAAATTTTGACATTTTACAGTCCAAAAACTGCCGTTTGTAGCCATATTTTTTTTGCTTTGTAAATCAAGGGGGCGCACCGGGCGCAACTGCTGGCAATTACTGCCAGCAACATCAGGTGAATGGCATAATTAAATGCGAGCGAGCAAAGAGAGCGAGCTTGGAAATTTTGACATTTCACAGTCCAAAAACTGTCATTTGGAGCCATAATTTTTCGCTTTGGAGATAAAGGAGGGGTGGGGGCGCAACGGGCGGAACTGCCGGTAATTACTGGCTGCAACATCAGGTGAATGGCATAACAATTAAATGCGAGCGAGCGAAGAGAGCGAGCTTGAAAATTTTGACATTTTACAGTCCAAAAACTGCCTTTTGTAGCCGTATTTTTTTTTGCTTTGGAAATTAAGGGGGGGGGGGCGCACCGGGCGCATCTTACTGCTGGCAATTACTGGCAGCAACATCAGGTGAATGGCATAACGATTAAATGCGAGCGAGTGAAGAGAGCGAGCTTGAAAATTTTGACATTTTACAGTCCCAAAACTGCCATTTGGAGCCATATTCTTTCGCTTTGGAAATAAAGGAGGTGGGGGGGGGGGGGGGCACACCGGGCGCAACTGCCGGCAATTACTGCCAGCAACATCAGGAGAATTGCGTATAACAATTAAATGCGAGCGAGCTTGAAAATTTTGACATTTTACGGTAAAAAACAAAAAAACTGCCGTTTGTAGCTATTCGCTTTAGAATTTAAGGGGGCGCAGGGGGCGCAACTGCTGGCAAATACTGGCAGCAATATCAGGAGAGCATAATGATTACATTCGAGCGAGTGGAACGAGCGAGCTTGGAAATATTACATTTTACAGTCCAAAAAACTGCCGTTCTTTTCTTAGCCATATTTTTTCGCTTTGGAAATTAAGGGAAGAGGGGCACCGGGCGGAACTGCTGGCAATTACTGGCAGCAACATCAGGTGAATTGCGTAACGATTAAATGCGAGCGAGCGAAGAGAGCGAGCTTGGAAATTTTACATTTTACAGTCCAAAAACTGCCGTTCTTAGCCATATTTTTTCGCTTTGGAAATTAAGGGGGGGGGGGGGGGGCGCACCGGACCCAACTGCAGGCAATTACTGGCAGCAACATCAGAAGAATGGCATAAAGATTAAATGCGAGCGAACGGAGCGAGCGAGCTTGGAAATTTTGACATTTTACAGTCCCCAAATTGCCGTTTGTAGCTATATTTTTTTGCTTTGGAAATTAAGGGGGGGGGGGGGGCGCACCAGGCGCAACTGCCGGTAATCACTGGCAGCAGCTTCAGGAGAATGGCACATACGACTAAATGCGAGCGAGATGAGCGAGCGAGCTTGAAATTTTTGACATTCTACTGTCCAAAAACTGCCGTTTGAAGCTATATTACTTTTTTTTCGCTTTGGAAATTCAAGGGGGAGCTGGGAGGGGGGGGGGGGGACGCACGGTGCGCCCGGTGCGCCCCTCTCCCTGGATCCGCCACTGGTAGTCAAGGGTGTGGGTTTATGTTCATGACTGGGGGAGGTATGACCAGCGAGGTGGCGTCGAAGTGACCAAGCGGGGAAAGGATGTCCGAAATCTGCACTTTAGAGCATCCCCTAAACTAATTGTGCGTGTTTGTTTTTGTGTGTGTGTTACACGTCTTATGTACATGGAAAAGTTAGGAATTAGCCCAGGTCAAGTCTTTTTATTGGCAATGCAAGACATTTTTACATAGACTAGTATGTAAAGCAACACTGCAAAATCAATGATCTAGCTTTGATATAACGAAGCGTAAGGTACAAAGGTGTACATTCTACATCAAATTGCGCAACATATAGCGACTCTTCGTTCGGATGTACTGAGTACACTGCGCACATCCTGCTTATATTATATGCAGAATGCCAACCAGGAATCACGCTGAATCACAATCTGTCGGGTCCGGGCTTTTTGAACAATGTTTCACACTATATACCTATCTAATTATGGTTAAAAGAAATCATACAAAAATATCTTATTTCTTGATCACCCTTTCATTCAAAAGCAGTTTACTAACACTTGAATTACTATTTCGGTAAGTCTTTTTTTTTAACCAGCGGATCGGGAGGGGGCGCACCCCCCCCCCCCTCTCCGTAGTTACGCCACTGATTTTGGGTGAAATAATTGGGCAGATTTCTTGAATTCTAACAAAAAAAGCAAGAAAATCTTTTCATCGCGGGAATTACTAGTACACTTGTATGATTATGTGGGATGGGGCAAACGTGTATAAGTGCTCCGTTTCTTACGGATGTACAGTACGGTCGATAAATAGTAAACACTGTAGAATACTAATAGATATGTACAAAATCAGTGCTGCCAGAACCAGGGGTGCGAATAGATTTGTGTATGTGTGTGTGTGTGTGTGTCCCTGGTGCAAAATATTAAAAAAAAAATAGAAAAGAGTAATTATTTAGCGTCCGGCGTTGAGATCGCTCGCAGACTGATTTTTTTTTTTTTTTTTTTTTTTTTTTTAAGGATCTGAAGGGGGTGCGTTCGCACCCAACGCACCCCCCCTGGTGACGCCCATGGTGGGTCCCACCTTTTATTAGGATCACTCTGTCTTGGATATCTCAGCCATTTCAAAACCAACTTTCATCAAATAAATGTTGAATTTCTCTTAAAATTGCATGCTCCTATATATTTCATAAGACGTTTTTCATTATCTCACCAAAAAATGTTAGAAACCTGGAGTTAGGACTCAACCAAAAGTATACGATCCCTTTGAAGGTATTGTTTACCATTGGGACAGTGATTAAAAAAAAATGAATATGTATATATGCATATTAACGTTTAGGTTAGTTTTATCCTACCATAATGATAGAAATTTCGCAATAAATCCTAAACTATAAGGAGGTATCACCATTTTTCTCAATAAACCATAACTGTTGATGGTTTATTCTAGAAAAAAAAATATTGTAACTATAATCTAATCTTTATATATCTTACAACACTTCGCATTGATTATACTGATTAACTTGTTTTACATCAAATATTTCTAACTCACATTTTAAATCTATTTGAAGCATTAAAGCTGTGTTTCATCTGCAAATGGAAATAATGCCTTCACACTTTAGAGCGTGCAGTAAGTCACGCAACGCCACTTTGTTCCTGTTAGGTGGTCGGAATAATCCCGTGAATGTAATTTGTGTGCTTATTGGAGGTGCCCTTCACATACCTCTGTGGCTCCTTTAAATTTCTTTTTGTACATTTTGTTCATAATGAAGTCAAGTTTTGTTGTGATCAACCTGCATGACCTATGGTACAAGTTATGCGTGAAGTTAGGATAATGATTATAATTGTGAAACGCGATCATTCTGGTATTCGTTCTGCCGTCCTTTTACCAACACAACGACCAAGCATCTCCCATAACTGGCTTCTTTGTGCTCATTGTTAGTTGGGTCTTCCCTTTACAAACAAGTAATTCTCTTTTTCTATTTGTTTTCGATAATAGTAAAAAACTAAAATGAATGATAGGCTCAATCAAAAATAGCAGTCTTTTTTCATACTTCTAATAAAAGGCCTGAAATAGGTGCTTATACTCTATGCATATTTCAATGTGGCGAGTTGTTTTGTATGTAGGTATATTATATATCTTCACGTAGTTACGTGTAACGATTTTTGCCCATGTGGTGTGTCTGACCAAAAGAGATTAATCAATTCCCTCTTATTCTTACTTCATACAAACATCAGCGAGTCTATAAAAGAAAAAAGATTGCTTCAAGGTATGGGGCGCCATATTGCTTGGCTGGATAACCATTTGTTTGGAATAACGCTGCCTGTATGCTTACAGTGATTTTAGTATCATTTAGACTCTTCACACATGCAGTGACTTTTTCATGAATTATTTTCACAGGGGCCCTTCCCTTTGTGTATCATACAGTTCAGTGGACCAGTTCAATTTCTTTTGTGAGTAGCGTAGTCGGTATGGACGGTATTTGAACATTATTTGTGAAACTCCCCTGTTAGTTATTATTCCTTCAACAGGCTTCAACATGCTCTGCTTGTTGATCTCCTCGTTTCCAAATTGACAGTTTCATAACTAATGTTGCACTTTTTAGATTTTGTTTTGAATTTTATACACCTATATAAAAAGAAACATATTTCAAGGTGCGTAAATGACTAAATACTTATTTGTGTGTGTTTTTTTTTTTACAGATTTGATTAATGATGAATGATATATATTAAGTAATTCATATTTTGTCTTCATTGTGGCGAGTCGTCAGGTACGATGGCAATATTTTATTTTTACCACATCTTATACAACGGTTTTGTTTGTTATGGTCTTTTCGATTAGTAGAGCTCGATTTGAAATTGAACTCTTTTAATACATATTTTGATCGCTAGAGAGCGTCCTTATGTTTCATTGAAAGTAACTCAGCTGAAACATGCAAAACAATCGTTAATTTGTAATTCTTAAATTGAAGCTACGTAATGATTTTAAAATATGTCGCACCCCGCACCCTATTTCACTCTCACACATCCATCAACACACATACAATTACACACACACACACACACACACACACACACACACACACACACACACACACATTTACACACAAAAAGAAAATTATTTCCAGTGCAGTTAAACCTTTTACATAAATTTAAAATTTATCTATTTCTACGGGTAAATGTTGTAAAATGTTCAAACATGAATGTATATGTATTTACATGAATATACTCTAAATCACCTGTTTGTTCGATGGTGAGAAAGAAATTGAATTGAAATGAATTGAAGTGAATTGAATTGAATTGAATTGAATTGAATTGAGAACGAACAAACAAACGCCAATGAAAACATAACCTCCTTTCTTGGCGGGGGTAATGAACTAGTAAACTTTTTGAACGCTGTTCACTTTGATTGTTTAAATTTACTCGAAACTGAATGATCAAATCGCCAAATCGATATAAAATCTGACTAACTTGAGCGGGGAAAACCTATAGCATAATAACTGTTTTAGGGAATGCACTCCATAACAAGCATTGGTTTACTAGCAATCATCCTCATTTAAAGCACTTTCATATACTGAAAATGTTTTGCAAACTTCGTTTATTGTCCATTATTGTGTTGATTCAAGCAGTCAATTTCTGAAAAAAGAATGTTTCTGCTGGAAATGGAAAAATGAATGAATGAATGAATAAGTAAAGGAATGAATGAAGGAATAACTGAATGAGTGAATAAATCGATGAATAGAATTCACCCGAGGAAACCGTCTCTTTGAGATGAGCTACACAGGATTCAATTTCGACGGTATGTGGTACATTTACTACACAAAATTTGTGCATTCTAGTATAGTACACACACACACACACACACACACACACACACACATATATATATATATATATATATATATATTTATTTATTTATACATATATATATATTACGCACATTTATTTATCTGTGCCAGGTTTCTTTCTCCCTCCACTGAATGACTTTACTTTTCTTTTTAGGGAAATGGCAATTCATATCACTGATTGTGTATACTGTGTTACCGAATAAAACTGTAATCATAAATATGACCAGAAAATGAGGGAAATATAGTTACTGTACCTGCTTACATCCCCGTCCTCTCATTTCTTTGGCTACTCAATAAACATTATGTCATTATCTCCCCTTCCGTTAAAGTTCAAATGCCCTTGATGTTGTATATCTTTTTATATATTCCTTACAATGTATTTTCTGTTCTATACATGATTCAGTTCTATATAATGAACTAAAGACATGGATCAAATGATGCGTATTACGAATTTCTTCTGACATAATTATCATGCCCTATGAGAGGATGTATATCAAAGGAGTTATAAATCAGATCTCACCGACAGTCAGAACGACAACACTATTGCTAATCTTGAATCAAACCAAGGAGGATACCTCTTTAATCAGACATCTTTCAAACATGATAGTGGGAGATACAGATAAGCTAAATATGAACAACATGAAAAATGAATATGTGAATGAATTACGTATTACGAATTACGTATATTCTATTGAATACATGGACAATGGCGTGCTAAATTGAATGCCTTATCATAATCATGAACATGAGTCACCTTTTTGGCGACATTGAATGCTTCAACCATACAGCCACTTGTCCTCCGGTGCTAAACTTGTGTGCACCATGGCTAAAACGAATGACTGTTTGCACCGCAGCTTGCGCTATGACAAATTTGAATGTCTATTATGCCTTTTTGGCTCTCCTTTGTCGATTTTGAAAGACTATTTTGCAGTTTTGGTTGCCCTATAACGGAATTGAGTATTCGCTTATTTGTATTCTGGCTATTAAAAGTACAAAATTGAAAACATATATCACTGGGTAATATAGGTAGACGCAAAAATAGGTAGACTGCAAAAATGCAGTCCTTGTATTTTGTCCTTGGTTCAAACAGCAATATATATATATATATATATATATATATATATATGTGTCTATATAATATGGAGCGAATAAGCAGTAGTAACGTTATAGAAAACTAAACCATTCAAGACATTGGGTTTGATTTAACATTCAGTCTTAGCTTATTTAAACACGCCCATTTCTCGATGAAGTTCATCCAGAAGGAGATGATCCTCCACTTCGAACAAGGTCAGATTGAGAAAATACAGAATAGTGTTATTCACATACAGGTCAAAAGTGCACCTTAATCCGTTTAACCGTGTTAACAATGCCGTCAATGTAAAGCACAAAGAGAAGAGATATGTGTGTTACTCCGTGTGTTACTCCGCGATAACCATGCATGACTAAAGTAAAATATGGTGTGTGTGTGTGTGTGTTGTTGTTTTTTTGTCGACCAGACAAGACAGTAATTCTCAAAGCAACTATAACGCTTTCGTCAGAAAGGAAATGGATGCGAAACACGCTTCCCCATATATGGAAACTGTCCCAATGAACTGGCTTTGTCATTGTCATGTAACCAATAGTCTGTTGCTTTAATTGATGAAGTAGTTGAAAGCCTTTTTTTTTTTTAAAGCTATGTTGTAATTTATTTATCTACTAGTATCCCGTCATTAAAAAAAAAACACAGGGTCGACTTTCAGAACTCAAGCTCCTGCATTAAAATGGCTGTGTATTTGAACGAATTGAAGATAAAAAGTCGACATTCAAATAATAAATAGCATGAGGTAAAACTGTAAAAACCTTATGCAATAAAATGACAGTACACTTATATGGATTGAAGTAAAAAAAAAAACACCCACAAATAAAGCAAATCAAATCACAACAAAAATCCGTAGCAGAAATATCTTGACGTTGTCAATATAAAACATGTTACCGTTATAAATATACTTACGACACCAAAAAAATTTATACAATGCCCTGCTATCTGCATTTTGTTTGTGAAAGAACTAACTGTCAACAGTCTTGAAATTAAGGAAAAACCATCAGATGACACGAACAATTAAAAGTGGTAATCACCGAGACAATACATGATATTTACGTAAGTTCTACCATGCTCTTATCCCGAACCCCCTCACTCTAACTTCAGACTCACAGTAAAACCCGTAGCAGAAAACTCGGCCTTGACCAGACAGGACAAAATACAGCCTAACATACAGGTAAAACACCCTAATAAATTTCAGGTTAGATATATCGTGATTATTGAGATTTCATTTGTATGTACTGATATATTGTATTATCACAAGATGTAGGAATAAAGTTGAGTGTAATAAGTTTATGTGATTTGATATGAATGAAATGTATAATGGTGTATAATGATGCATTTGGGAAAATGTATTAATTTGTGATTTCTGATATGATTATTTCTGACTATATATTTATATGTAACATAATAGATATTATGATTGAATATTATTTTGTGAAATTCTGTTGATATTTGTAGTATGATCGGCGATTCATGATTACTGTTGAGCGTCACGAGTTGATCTGACTGGATATGAATGATATGGAAAATAGTGTATGATGGATTTGTGAATATGATCTTGTGATGTTTTAATATGATTATGTTTGATTATATCTGCAAAATAAGAGGTATTATGAATGATTGAATGGTAATTATTGTATTTTTTAACAGAAGATGAGCACACGGTGCTGGGATGCACGATAACCATACGAGTCCCAGGCAGGTAATTTACAGAAATTGTTGTTGTTTATACATTTGATCTAAGAGTTTTTGACAGGGTTAATGTTAGTATATTTCGGTAATATAAGAAATATATAGGATATGTTGATTTAGATAGTATTACATCAACCGGAGTTGTGTGTGTGTGCGTATGTGTGTGTGTTTGCTTGTGCGTGTGTATGTGAATATGTATACATGTGCGTATGTATGTGGGTGTGTATGTGCGTATGTGGATGTGTACATAATATACGCAATGCAAATAGACATATGAATATGATATGATTTTGTTTGTGATCATCATGCTAAGAATTATTGTAAGACAATATGATTATCATATGGCAGCATTATGGTATAAGAATCTATCTATATATATTTTTTGGACACATGATGTTATTCTGATGATGATTTGAGGTTAGATTGGATATTTGTATTGAATTGAATGATTGATTTGTGTAGGCTATATAGAGGAAATGATTTAGAAGATTGGCAATATGTGAAATTGCATTATATATCATATGACACATCAGGTTATTCATATAATAATCGCTCTGTTGGTAGGTCCTGACGAAGGCCCAATGACGGGCCGAAAGCTTGACAAATAAAAGGTAGACTAAGATCGAGAGCAACGTCCCGCCTCAGTCCAATATATATATATATATATATATATATAAATGTTTATATATATATATATATATATATATATATATATATATGTATATATATATTGTGACGAACTCGCCTTCTCGTCGTGAATTAAAAGAGTGTATTTGACTGTTTGTACAAATGTCTCCGCGAGCCGTGTCAGGATGGCCGAGTAGGCGGGGTTCGTTTTGTTGCAGTTTACAACGATCCCTTTAAATTATTAAAACTACTAGTCTGTAACGCTACCATGTATTATGTTGTGTCAGAAGCAGCTCACTAACACAAGCGGCACACATACCAAGTTCAGCATCACTTAAAGTATGTCACTCCCAAGCGTCACTTGTAGAGGATGTTAAATTGGTACACTTATTTTGTTACCAATTTTTGCTACCAACTCTTGCTACCAAGTTCTGCTACCAAGCTTTGTTACCAACTCTGCTACCAACTTTTGCTACCAACTCAGTCACGCTAACGTGGAACACCTTTCACAACCATATGCTGCACAGGTA
The DNA here is from genome assembly GCF_040938485.1 of Diadema antillarum. Classification (NCBI taxonomy): domain Eukaryota; kingdom Metazoa; phylum Echinodermata; class Echinoidea; order Diadematoida; family Diadematidae; genus Diadema; species Diadema antillarum. The sequence goes on along the minus strand of NW_027271364.1, from coordinate 22,672 downwards.
TCGTTGATGGCACGGGGTAAAGTGCTGTATCGCACCGTTACCAACTTCCTCAGGCGACGACTGGAACTTGGATTGGGCACAGGGCATATGCGACAAGTCACATTACCATTATTCCCGAAATCCAACGGCGACGACTGGAACTTGGATTGGGCACGGACTATATGACAAGTCACATTACCATTATACCCGAAATCCAACGGCGACGACTGGAACTTGGATTGGGCACGGACTATGCGACGAGTCACATTACCAATATGCCCGAAATCCAACGGCTTACTTGTTGGTCTTCTCAGGAATGGTGCTTCCAACTCAGAAACATGTACCACCACTCTCCAAGCTGTTGTATCGTGGCAGAACTCTCAAGAAGACACAGTGAAGTCAGCAATTCAGGAACACATGGTACAGTTTATTACACATAAAAGTGAACATTAACAACACATCGGAAATGTATCATACACAGGCTACTTGTTGTGGACTATGTCTCGCAACGGCCACTTTATATGCCTCTCCTCCTATCGCGGAATGAGGAGGCAGATTTGTACGGCTGTGAGCAAGAGGAAAATACCCGCAGTAGTAATTCAAATTATTTACAATGTTGGCGTGGTTAATAAATTCGTACAATGGGTATACGTTTTAACAGTATCTCTTGTACATGGTTACTATAATTCGGCATGTATCATCGGTCTAAACCGGAGTTGGTATTAAAATAATCCAAACTTGCCCATGACAAACAAGTAACCATATATCTAATAATAAATGTTTAAACTCATAATGAGGCACTACCACCTTGAAACGTTTGTCCAACGTTTCGATATTGTGCCCCTTACTATGTTATGAAGACACTATCGATCATAACAAATACTAATCGAACATTTAAATCGAATCGGTTCCACCGAATTTCGTTACAATATATATATATATATATATATATATATATATATATATATATATATGTATATATATATATATATATATATATATATATAAATATACATGTATTTACTTATATAAAGTGACAATAACGCATCGGATTTCGATGCCAAAACTTAAAACGCTCACAAAGCCCTACAGGTTGCTAATTAACAGAAACAAAAACCAAAAAACTCAAATTTTGGACGGATGGGGAATTTTTTAGGAAGGAATGTATAAATCATGGTAAAGTAAAAAAGGTTTAGAAGACTGATCATTTTAAAGCTGATGATGGTTTTTCGGATGACTCGTTGTAGAAAATGAGTGAACAGATATGATTTAAGTCTAGAATTTAACGACGGAGAAAGTGATGCAGATCCAAAATTTAGGAACAGCAGATGTGGAAATAAGTGGGTGAGAATGGTTCTAGTTATGACAGCAAGTGAAATTCGTTATCAGTGTGGTGTGGGTGGGTACTTATTAATTGGTTTGCTTTTACTGAACATGTCGGGGAAAAATGAAAGGCAGACCTTAATATTCTTACTTGTACATAATTTGACCTAGCATCAAATGAAGGATGAATAAAGATTTTCAGACCCTTAAAAAAGAGATGTCTGTATTTGCTCTTCAAGAAGAGTAACAGATTTGCAGAGCTTTTCTTTCCTGTAGTGAAGCTATTTCATGAAGATAATAATTATGTTGAATGTGCATGACCCCCATGACCAAGTACCAAAATTTAATCATTGACTTACTAGACTTATTGACTATAAACGGAGGTCTTCCTTTCTTCCCATCGTCACCAACGTCATGTGATTATGTATATCTTGATGAGTATACGTTCAAATGCCTGGACGACGATAATTGTGTAAAACGTGCATCGTCAATGACAAAAGAACCGTTTCCCTCATTTCGATCTTCTTTTGCTGAGGTGTCTTTTCAGACTTAACTGCCGCTGAATAAACGCCAATGATGGGGAGCAGCAAAACTCAAAACATAGATTTTGTGTCGCAAAATTGGTAATTACCGAAGTGGACAGTCATGGACGCGCATTAACATAGGTAAATGGTTTGAGACATACATGTCGTCTACCGTTACTGTCCATGTTTACTCTGAAACAACTGGGAAAAACAAATTAAATTTTACATCAAACCTGCTGAGTACTTGCTTTCTCTTGTAAAGTGCGTCCATTTTCGCTCGTGAAGTTGTTTAAACGGCGATTTCCTAAAATACACTACAATTGCATGCACAGGACATTTTTCTTGATTTAAGAGAGTTTTATCTTCTGCGCATGTAGTTTTTATCCAGGATAGCTGTCGGTGGTTATTATAAGATCAAAGCAGGAAAGCATGCCTAAAATCTTACTGTGATATGAGATAAGACAAACACTATCAATAAGGTTTCTATCAATAAGGCTCAATGATTATAATGTGCTCTGATCCATGAAAGTAATTATTCGATTTCAGACTAATGTATGAATCGATCGAAATGTCAGGGATCAGAGTGTGAAAGGAAAACGTCTAAATCGTTATCAAACAGTCCAAAAGAGACACATTCAGTTTGTAGTTTTGATTGATGCACAGAATTTGGTTGATGCACAGAATTTGGTTGATGCACAGAATGATCAATAATGGGTAACGTAAGCTGCCTCTATGGTGACACCAGGGAGGTGCTAGAGAAGGAGATGCAACTCCTGCTTTCCTTTGAAGTCATGCGCGGCACCGCCGAGAAGTTATGCGCTTCACTACAGGTGGAAACCAGGTGCTTTGACAAAAGAGAGCATCAATAGTCAGGACTAGCGCTCTAACATCTAGAAATACTTGCCCCTACTGCAATTCGCTCTCTCTTTTAATGTGATGGCAACAATGGATTTGTGTACCTTGAATTGGAGCAGCGAATCAAAATGCAGTGTAAAACTGACAATTTTATCAGCAAATACAACGGTTCAAAAGCACGCTGGAACACGCTTCAGTGGAGTACTTTAGTTGAAAGATCAAAATATCCTAGATTAAAAGATAGAAAAACTAACATGCGGAAATGTGCGCATTATAGAAAAATATTAGGTTTTTAAGAGGGCCTAAGATTCATTTCATTTCAATTTGCGCATTACGAAGAAACTAGAAGCACGTGTGTATGATATTGAATTCTTTCCTAAACTATTCTAAATCAATCCGAGTATTTCATTTACAATCTTACGGTGAAGTAAAGCTTGTAATTCAACGAAAGTTGAAATGCGTTCTTCGTCTCCGAACTTCATCTTGCAACTAGAGCGGTGGCGAGCATGACTTCAAAGCGTTGTGGAATGCTATAGACATCCAATTGTAACGCCTTGAACCCAAACATGTGTTTGCATGAATTACGAAGAGTTGCCACTCCATGTCTGTAACACCTCTCTGGTGACACCGCAAACTACATAGTTGGGAAAAAAAAAAACCAGAACAATCCCGCATATGATATACGCTTTGTTACACACTATTCAGGGACCCCAGCCCCCCCCCCCCCCCCAAGTAAATCTGCCTTATTATTCTTTCAGGACAATAATCGATGTGTGACGATCTGCGCAAAAAAAATTGTCGAGCTGTGCATTGAGTTGTTTCTTTCAGAGAAGAATGACTAAATTCTTCTGATACACACTGTCGCTCATTCAGTGAGTGTCACCCTGTTCCCTAAGCTCATTCTGGCAAGGCAGATTCATTTGCATTTTTACTTCTTTTCTTAACCTCACTCTGGCACGGCATACTCATTTGCATTCTCTCTTGTTCAGCGTAGTGCTGTAGTAGGTCTCCGCGCTTGGCTAATTTTAACAAAATCTCAGTCAGGTGTTTTAGCTAGCTGTGCTGGGGCTGTGCACAGTTGATATAGGCATAGGAATGCGGTAATTAAAGTGTTTTTCAGTTGCTAGGTTACTTGGCAGGGTAGGAGATAATTGGTTAAGTTTTTTTGGGTGTGTGCAGTCCTGTGTTTAGGAGAGAGTTATGTGAGGGAAAATCGGTGCACTCCATATTGAACCTTTGAGTTGAGAGGTTGAGCTCTTCATCCTCACAGTGGTGTGACTGGATGTGTGTGGATTCTGGGTGTGAAAAAGCCACGACTCGGATCCCCCCACTAGCAAGTAATTGTCAGACTTGCAACTTCGGGACTCCCTTTTGGCTGCCACAGCACACCAAAGCACATCTCCAAACCCAAGACCACAGAGATTCCGTAAGTTGACATTTTATGTATTTGTTAAGCAGCTGTAATGATATAGAGTGTGATTTGACAGCACAAAAAGGAATAGTTTTCATGCTCAAAAATTTTAGTCACATTGCAGTAGATGTAACAGTTATAATTTCAAACTGTTATGAATTGTGGATAGCGTATGGAAGGCAATTACAACAGTGTTGTTGATAAGTGCTACTACACTTTCTTTTAACGTTTGTTAGTTTTTGTGTACAGAGCTCTGGAAATATGGCCGATGAAATTAATATTTTCAGTTGGTGATGAGACAAAATGATATAAATTGCTCAGTATAAGTATTATCGTATAGTGTTGCATTTGTTTATACGGTTGTACTCATAAGGTTTTTTTTTCTGCATGTATCAATTGAATATAATCGGTGTAAACAATAGTTTTTATGCTATTTGACACTTTAAAATGTGTCCGCTTTTTGTGTGAATTGACACTTCAGATTGAGTCCACTTTTTACGCTCGTATTTGGCAAGTGCCTTTCCAAAAAAAGAAAGAAAAACAATTGTTATACAGACACATTAAATGACCGTAAAGTGAATTGTTTATAATTATATAGTGATGGTTAATTGGTTTCCCTTTAATGCAACAGTAATTGTATATGATAATGTTACGAACATTTCCTAGAAAGGATTTTGGTATATTTTTATACAGTCATCCCGTTCCTCGTCTTACTACAAACTTAGCTGGGCTAAGTAAGCTCCATGTCTTCTTCGTAGACGCCGGCCATTGGCCAAGACTGTTAACTCCTCGAACTCCACGCTTTCGGCAAATGGGTCTCGAACGACCTCGTCATTGATTACGACTCGCCGACGAACTCTATCACCACGATTACTCACGCGTGATCTCCCCCATTGCGGAGCTGTACATTTCCGCCCCCATGTAAAGTCGGTATCATTTTATTGGTGCACCTTAGGGTTTTAGGTCAAGTTAACCAAAATATATTGCAAGACTTTTGAATACTGAAAATGTTGTAAACCAAAATAGTACATTTGACTGTGATTATTGTATTGATAGTATATGTTTTTGAATATTTGAGGGGAAAGGTATATTATATTAAAAATCAAGTTAATTGACTGTTTGAAACTTATCCAAAGTTTGACTGGTTTGATTCTTCGACGTTGTGCCTTCTCTTTTGTATTTAAGTCCATAATTGACAGGGTTTTTTTCGATATTGAACAAACTTCACTTAATTGTTTAGTTGATATTCAATTGGCAACAATCAAGTGACATTTTGGCGACCACGAAGGGACCCCTCTGTTAAAGTATAAGTAACTGTTGTATTTAGGATCCAGGGTTATTATTACTGTGTACCATGGTGAAATCCTCATTTATAAATGATGTTTGATTTCGATATGTAACATACATTTTGGAATTGTCATTGTATACAGGTTTATGATTGGTCATGGAGAGTTGGACATGTGCTGATCGGGTGCCGCAGCAATACAAATTGTAAGTTGTCCCCGTTTTGTTAAACTTTTGGTGTCTAATCTCACAATGGAGATTGAAAAATTGCATCGCATTGGGGAATCCATAGGCTTGAGTGGTAGTGAGTTGAGAGAATTTATTGCAGAGGAACAAAAACGAGCTAGGGAAGAGCGTGCTGAGGAACGAGAGAGAGTTAAAAGAGAACAGGAATTAACTCAGTTGAAGTTAGACTTGGAACGGGAGAAGGGGAATAGTGGTAATGGTAGTTCTGAACCGCACGTAAGACCACCAAAATTACCAACTTTTGACGAAGCAAAAGATAATTTAGATACCTACCTAAATAGGTTTGAGCGCTATGCTCGCGCGCAATCTTGGCCACAGTCCTCGTGGGCCATCAATTTAAGCGCACTCCTCACTGGGAAAGCACTCGACACATACGCGAGGCTAACCGATGAAGAGGCTGGAGACTATGAAGCTGTTAAGGCGGCGTTGCTTAAGCGATATGACTTGACGAGTGAGGGTTTCAGGAGAAAATTGCGCAGTGCAAAACCGGAGGCAGGTGAAACAGCCAGCCAGTTTGTGCATAGGATGCGGGTGTATGCTGAAAAGTGGTTGTCACTTGCAGGCTCAAAAAAGAGTTATAATGAATTACTCGAATTGATGTTGATTGAACAGTTTCACAAAAGTTGTTCACGTGAAATGTCTATCTTCATAAGAGAAAACAAACCTACAAATTTGGAACAATTGTCAAAAGTAGCTGATCGCTTCTTAGATGCCAGATCGGGTTGGCAGTTAGCACAAGGTGGGAAGACCCCAGCAAAAGCCAATCCTTTAACTTCAAATTCTTCTAACTTTCGCACCACACCAGGTTCACAGGCAGGAGCAAGCACAGGGCAGAGGAATGAGGCTTCCAAGCGTCCAGGATGCCACATATGCGGCAAGATCGGTCACATTGCCCGTAACTGCTACCGCAGGAACAAGCCCCCAGAGAGGCTGGCTGCAGGTGTGAGTGCATCGAACGATGACTCTCCACATCCAAGCGGACCAGACAGTGGTGCACTGGCGCCGAATGAGTCAGATGTCCAGGCGACAGGAGAACTTCGTTCTGATGATTACACTTATGATGCAGGTCAATTCAATACACAGGTTAGAAATCCTGGTAATCAATATGAACAAGGCTGTTTACTAATTGATTCATGTTTCTCTTGTGATAAGGTGGTCCAGATGGAGGAACGTAGTATGGAATTTCCAGTGATGAGCACAGCCTGCGGAGCCAAACCGATTCGCAAGATGCCGGTTGTGGAAGGACACGTCAACGGAAAGCCAGTTCAAGTTCTTCGCGACAGCGGATGTTCAACGGCAGTCATCAGAACAGAGTTGGTCCAACCACAGCAGATGACAGACGAATGGCGGACTTGCATTCTGATTGACGGAACTACACGAAGATTTCAAGTGGCCAGAGTAAGAGTTGACACTCCATATCTTGTAGGGGAGTTAGATGTATTGTGCATGAGTAACCCAGTATATCCCTTGATACTTGGTAATGTACAAGGCGTCCGTAATCCAGAAGATCCTGACTGCCAGTGGAAACCGGTAGAATTGCTGGAGGCAGTTGAGACTAGACAGCAGAAGGAAGACAAAACCAAACCACTGAGGGCACTGAAGGTACCAGGCCAGGTGTCAAACGTCACACCAGATGATTTCCGACGTGAACAGAAGGCTGATCCTACACTAGATAAACTTCGGCAACATGCTATGTCAGGTACAGTGAAAGAAAGTAGAAACGGTAGTAAGTCGAAGTTTGTATTCAAAGATGGATTGTTGTACAGGGAATTTTATTCCATGACTAGAAACTCAGAAGATAAGATAGATCAATTGGTTGTTCCGGAAGAACTCAGGAAAAACATTCTTAAGTTAGCACATGAGTCCATTATGGGTGGTCACCTAGGTTCAAATAAGACGAGGGACAAGATCCTTGCTCATTTTTTTTTGGCCAGGTGTGCAGGCTGATGTCCAAAGGTTCTGCAGATCGTGCGACGCATGTCAACGTGCTATTCCGAAGGGTAGAGTGACGAAGATTCCGCTGGGAACAACCCCGATCATCGATGAACCATTTCACCGAGTCGCCATCGACATCGTTGGTCCGATAAAGCCAGTATCATCACGTGGTCATCGATATATCCTGACATTGGTAGATTACGCAACGCGCTACCCGGAAGCGGTGCCACTTCGAAACATTGACACCTCATCGGTAGCAGAAGCGTTACTTAGCATTTACTCGCGGGTTGGTTTCCCAAAAGAGATGCTCACCGACAGAGGATCGCAGTTTACTTCAGACGTAATGCAGGAAGTTAGCAGGTTGCTGTCGATTCGTCATGTGACTACAACACCATATCACCCACAATGCAATGGCCTAGTTGAAAAATTCAATGGTACACTCAAACGCATGATAAACAAGATGTGTGAGGAACGCCCTACTGATTGGGACCGTTACATTGATGCATTGCTGTTTGCATACCGAGAAACACCACAGGACAGCACAGGCTTTGCACCATTTGAGCTACTTTATGGTAGAGTTGTGAGAGGACCCCTCATGATTGTTAAGGAGTTGTGGACCCAGGATGACACGGAAGCGGATACCAAATCTACGTATCAGTATGTGCTAGATCTGAAAGAAAGGATGGAGAAAACTTGTGACATCGCCCGACAGGAGCTGCTGAAGTCGCATGAAAAGTAAAGACGGAACTATAATCGCAAGGCTAGGCAGCGTTCCTTCAAGGTCGGAGATGAAGTTTTGGTGCTCCTCCCCACGGACAGCAACAAACTCCTCATGCATTGGAAAGGCCCATTTCGAGTTGCTGGTACTGTTGGGAAGCTCGATTATCGCATTGATCTAGGAAGTAGGATCACCACATTTCATGCTAATTTGTTGAAGCTCTATGTTCACAGGGATGATGTCCCAGATGTTGGTGCTCCATTTGAAGTAGCCTCAGTCTCTGTTGTCGAGGAAGAAGACGTCAGTGAAGATGGCGATGTGTCCTATCAGAGGATGTCCAACGAACAGCTGCTTCACATTCCAACGACCAAGCGTACTCAAGGTGTAGATGATAATGTTGACACAAATTTAACTGATGAACAGCGTCGTCAGGTATCGTCGTTACTGTGTGAATTCGAAGATGTACTAACTGATGTTCCAGGGGTAACGAGTGCTGGTGAACATGACATACAACTCACTCATAGTGAACCAATTCGCAGTAAACCATACCCCTTACCGCATGCTCTTCGACAGGTCGTTAAGGATGAGATTAAAGAAATGATGGAGTTAGGCGTCATTGAACAGTCTTCATCGCCTTATGCATCACCCATCGTACTGGTCAAGAAAAAGGACGGGTCAAACCGCTTTTGTTGTGATTTCAGGAAACTCAATTCAGCTACTGTCATTGACTCGGAGCCGATCCCGGACCAGGAGCAAATTTTTGCCAAGTTGGCTGGTGATCGTTACTTTTCCAAAATTGACCTAACCAAAGGATATTGGCAAGTGCCATTATCACAACAGGCTAAGCCCCTTACGGCTTTTATAACCCATGACGGACTGTACCAGTTCACTACAATGCCCTTCGGACTAGTAAATGCTCCCGCTAGTTTTAGCAGAATTATGAGAACTGCTCTTCGGGGAATGCCAAATGTGGACAATTTCATCGATGACATTTTGATTCATACCCCAACTTGGGAGGAACATTGTAGGACTCTCCAAGCTGTGTTGGTACGACTACGAGCAGTAAACTTGAAGGCAAAACCTGCTAAGTGTTTTGTGGGCTTTGCAGAACTAGACTTCTTGGGTCATCATGTGGGCAGAGGCACAGTACAACCAAATCAGGACAAGATTGCACAGATTCAACAGGCTACGAGACCAGAAACCAAGAAGCAGCTTCGATCCTTCTTAGGATTGGCGGGATATTACCGCAGATTTGTGCCGAACTTTGCAGCTATAGCTGTACCCTTGACGGATCTGACAAAAAAGGGAGAACCCAATCTCATCAGATGGGGTGAGCCGCAGGACAAAGCATTCAATACCTTGAAGCTGAAGTTGTCAAGCCAACCCATCCTTCATCTCCCAGATGTCAATAGGACATTCACTCTACGTACTGATGCCTCAGATACAGGCATTGGAGCCATGCTGCTACACGAACATGAAGGTCAAAAGTTTCCCACAGCCTATGCTAGTAAGAAACTCTTAGCTAGAGAGAGAGCCTACTCTACTATCGAGAAAGAATGTTTAGCAGTTGTCTGGGCAGTGCTCAAATTTGAGACCTACCTATACGGCAGGGAATTTGTGCTTGAAGTTGACCATTGCCCGCTGTTGGCAATACGACGGTCAAAGGTCGCCAACGCCAGGATTCTTCGTTGGGCATTGGCCCTTCAACCATACAGATTTCTGATAGAGGCCATTAAGGGTAAAGACAATGTAGGCGCAGATTTCTTGAGTCGTCTGGAGTAAAACAAAAAAAAAAGGGATTGGCACTGAGAGATGTACTATGGAAATTATGATATATTGCATTTTCAGCAGGAAGGCTGGTGTACTAATTTCAGCATTTTGCTTTCTTTTGCAGGAAATTATATTAACTCGATTAAATTTCTACCTTTCTACAGGAACAGAAGCAGAAGTGAGCCCATGTAGATGGTTAAAATATTAATTATTTTCTCTCCATTTTTATCTAACAAAAATTTTTCTTCCATTTCAGATGCAGAAAATGTTACAAAGGAAGAAAGAATAAATCTTATTTTCTCTCAATTTGTTGCCGAGAAGGAAAATGAAATTAACTGTAAGTATGCTCGGTAAATGATATTGTGTATATATAAAGAATTACCGTGCAGAATTTGCATCTCGTTGTATATATGTGGAAACAGACGTTGGCCACGAATTACCGGTCCTTTTCATTTTGAACTGGTAAAAATTTTCCCGGAAAATTTTCTTGAGGGGGCGAATTGTCACCCTGTTCCCTAAGCTCATTCTGGCAAGGCAGATTCATTTGCATTTTTACTTCTTTTCTTAACCTCACTCTGGCACGGCATACTCATTTGCATTCTCTCTTCATCAGCCTAGTGCTGTAGTAGGTCTCCGCGCTTGGCTAATTTTAACAAAGTCTCAGTCAGGTGTTTTAGCTAGCTGTGCTGGGGCTGTGCACAGTTGATACAGGCATAGGAATGCGGTAATTAAAGTGTTTTTCAGTTGCTAGGTTACTTGGCAGGGTAGGAGATAATTGGTTAAGTTTTTTTTTGGGTGTGTGCAGTCCTGTGTTTAGGAGAGAGTTATGTGAGGGAAAATCGGTGCACTCCATATTGAACCTTTGAGTTGAGAGGTTGAGCTCTTCATCCTCACAGTGGTGTGTGACTGGATGTGTATGGATTCTGGGTGTGAAAAAGCCACGACTTGGATCCCCCCACTAGCAAGTAATTGTCAGACTTGCAACTTCGGGACTCCCTTTTGGCTGCCACAGCACACCAAAGCACATCTCCAAACCCAAGACCACAGAGATTCCGTAAGTTGACATTTTATGTATTTGTTAAGCAGCTGTAATGATATAGAGTGTGATTTGACAGCACAAAAAGGAATAGTTTTAATGCTCAAAAATTTTAGTCACATTGCAGTAGATGTAACAGTTATAATTTCAAACTGTTATGAATTGTGGATAGCGTATGGAAGGCAATTACAACAGCGTTGTTGATAAGTGCTACTACACTTTCTTTTAACGTTTGTTAGTTTTTGTGTACAGAGCTCTGGAAATATGGCCGATGAATTAATATTTTCAGTTGGTGATGAGACAAAATGATATCAATTGCTCAGTATAAGTATTATCGTATAGTGTTGCATTTGTTTATACGGTTGTACTCGTAAGGTTTTTTTTCTGCATGTATCAATTGAATATAATCGGTGTAAACAATAGTCTTTATGCTATTTGACACTTTAAAATGTGTCCGCTTTTTGTGTGAATTGACACTTCAGATTGAGTCCACTTTTTACGCTCGTATTTGGCAAGTGCCTTTCCAAAAAAAGAAAGAAAAACAATTGTTATACAGACACATTAAATGACCGTAAAGTGAATTGTTTATAATTATATAGTGATGGTTAATTGGTTTCCCTTTAATGCAACAGTAATTGTATATGATAATGTTACGAACGTTTCCTAGAAAAGATTTTGGTATATTTTTATACAGTCATCCCGTTCCTCGTCTTACTACAAACTTAGCTGGGCTAAGTAAGCTCCATGTCTTCTTCGTAGACGCCGGCCATTGGCCAAGACTGTTAACTCCTCGAACTCCACGCTTTCGGCAAATGGGTCTCGAACGACCTCGTCATTGATTACGACTCGCCGACGAACTCTATCACCACGATTACTCACGCGTGATCTCCCCCATTGCGGAGCTGTACATTTCCGCCCCCCATGTAAAGTCGGTATCATTTTATTGGTGCACCTTAGGGTTTTAGGTCAAGTTAACCAAAATATATTGCAAGACTTTTGAATACTGAAAATGTTGTAAACCAAAATAGTACATTTGACTGTGATTATTGTATTGATAGTATATGTTTTTGAATATTTGAGGGGAAAGGTATATTATATTAAAAATCAAGTTAATTGACTGTTTGAAACTTATCCAAAGTTTGACTGGTTTGATTCTTCGACGTTGTGCCTTCTCTTTTGTATTTAAGTCCATAATTGACAGGGTTTTTTTTGATATTGAACAAACTTCACTAAATTGTTTAGTTGATATTCAATTGGCAACACTAGAGTCAAGTGACAGTGAGTATCTTACCAATGTAGCGTGCGCGATACAGTAGTTGCCTATTACATATGACTGATTTTTCCCAATGATTTTAGAGTTAGAACACGAAATAGAGATAGGACGGCAATTTTGTGAGAAACTTTTGAGACTAAATCTGAACAATGGAATAATCCATGGCTGTTTCCTTCGTTAAGGAATAATAGTACCCTCTTGCAATGACCTATTCATCAGGTAACAGAGTATTCAAACACTGTGGCAGGAGCATCTAAAATCTGCATCAAGTCCAGATGATGTGTCATTTTATTTCTATATCACAAATAACTTTTAACACCCTATCGTGAATAGCAGGCTACAAATGACAAGTCAATAGATACATCAGCATTAGAATCGAGGGTAATGTCGTATATAACATATATATTAGGACTTTCTGTGAATATGAGTTAGTCCATACCGTGTTGCCACACATTATGAGCTCTACCGATGTAATCATTTTGCTCTTGCTTACTCGGATCCAAATTAATCATAACCCTTCACGCGAAGAAAATTCAGTTGGGGTCTTTGAGGTACATTGTTGATCGAACTCGTCTACTCCGCCTGGTCTACTCAGATATCGGTTTGGGCATCTTTCTGTTATACTGGTTGAATTTCTTCATGGTACTTCCTCCTCATAGACATGATCGCGTGCAAAATATATAGTCATTCTGGTTTTTGCTCGTTGATTCTGTTCAACGGAATTCGTTCCTCGTCGTTTTCCGGAGTCACCGAGAGTGCCTGAAGAATCCTTCAACCCCAAAACAAAAATGAAAACAAAGTAACGGAAGATAAAGAGTGAGCATATGATTTAGTGAGCTTATCTATTTAATTATTCATTAATTACAACAAAAAAGAACATAAAATCACGAAAATATAAAAAATGCACAACACATATGTATTGATATGGTATAAAAATATAGTTACATGGATCTAAAATGTAGATGAAGCAAAGGCCAATGACATGTTTACACAAGCAAATATGCAAACAAAAATGTTGTATTCTAACCATTTATCATACATTTTGGAAGCCTTGAATGATAACCACCAACGTGACCTCTAACATTCCACCAACTGGTTTACAACTGTAAAGACGCAACAACTATCCTTTCACATACATCATTATATAATTATCATTATCTGTTACTGAGTATATGTCTTTGAGAAATCGATGTTCATTAGCAGGCTAAATTTCCTAAGTATGATAAGTCTTTGTTTCACTTTGTTTGACATGGAAGTGTTGTGGTTATTCAAGCGTTTATGTGGACCTTCGTCGAGATTTCACTGTACTGAGAAGTGATAAACATGGGACAATTACCGTCCCAGGAACAGGACCTAAACATACTCGACTGTTCACTGTTCAAGGAGGGAACTGAAAACTAAGGGACGAGACGCAAGCAACTTTACACATGAAATAGATTTGCATACTCCTATGGAAAATTGCTTCGAATTACCCATTCAATAAGATTGGAATCACAAGAATTGCTCCAGCGAGGTAAAGGGTGACCAGATTCATGCCAATGTTTACGGTATAGGTGTATTGTCCGTCAAAAAACAAAAAGGACAAGCCCATAGATGTTGATAATGCCACGGCTAGCATGGCGAATGCCGCATCTGCAATAAATCAAATCAAATGGATGTAATTCATCAAGAATTAAATCTTTCAAAAGACTGTTAACCCGTTGGTAGTGGAAACAAACAAACGTGTTATCTATCATTGACTCAGTACACTTTGTAATGAGTTGTAGCTGCGCTACAGGTTAACATCAGGTGTTTTTATGTTTAGTATCGTTTACTATCATGATTTTTACAAGACATGAAACAAGCTGTTCCACCACTTATCTATGTTTTCTACCCTGGCAATACTAATTGAATGGGGAAGTGTAGATCCGTTTGTAATGATCATTCGTCTATAAAATGTAACGTATCAAAGTAAGTGATTGGACTGCACTATACAAGATCGCTTTTTAGCAGCCCCTCAATTTCCATTTCCATCAAGTCCTACTGATCACGTGATACTATGTTACAAGTATATACCATCATTTTGACGTTTGTATTACCCATGTATATAGATTGGAAATTAAAATAAAACGGGAATGAATGAATGAATGAATGAAGGAACTAAAGAATGATCGTCGTGTACGGTAAGAATGTATATCAGCGTTGTAGGTCATTAACGAAAACTACACAATAAGAAAGTATTGAGTTTTACGTGCTTTCGGGAAAACTTAAATTCGATATGGTAATGATGTCATCACTTCAACTTAAAACTCAATTTGTTGGCTACATTAAAAAAACATAACATTTATGGCATTGGTCGATAATCAATAAGCTGCTTCTGTTCATTACGACTCTTTAGAAGAGAATGAAATTACATGTATTATATAGAACTTTAAGATGTAACACATTAGTTGAAACATTCTTTTTCATTTTTGGTCAAGCAAAGAGTTTTAAGAACAGCGATGTGCTGGTTAATGCATACTTATGACACCATGATATCATTACCTACATATGTATCATATCTATGCTTGAGGAAAAATATGGTAATGCGAAAATATATAAGTTTTATTACAGCAATGTCCAATTTTCCACGACCTTTCATTCAATTTCTTAGAGATTTTTCTTGAATTATGGTGCCAAAGTTTTGACATTTTGATCGAATTAATAAGAAAAATCAAATATTTATTTCACTCCGCGTTCCATCTTTTCTCGAAATATAATGCTAATGAAACTTTCCTAAAGTTTCGAAAGGTTACTCATGTTTGAGAGTATCCAAATGAGCATTAGACTGACAATTCAATAGAATAAAACCACTGGAACTTACCCCGTTCTTCAGGTGACTGTAGACGTGAGATTGGGTTTTTACAGAGAGGTTCTGGCAAAATGCGCAGGAGACCTAGAGCAGAAGCTAGAAAATGGAGGTAATTAGTGCAGCCTATAATGATATATTTTGACCCTCCTTGAAACTTTCAAATCTTAATAAACCATAGGACGTTTAAAATTTAGTGGAACAGTTAATATGAAAGCAATTGTCCGACACCTTTACAAAGACCTATCAGAAATTTCTCAAATGGAAATTTTAGATGTATAAGAAGAATTGAGATTGCATTGTCAGCAATTGTCATCGACGAAGCTTTGAAAGGTATTGATTACACAGTACAACACTGGTAATCTTCCAAATAAAAAAACCGGCAGGATACACTTGAATAGAAAACGTTGATATCATCGCCAATCGGCAAGACAACAGTGATGAAATCATGAGTCACCTTTTTAAAGATTCGTTTGTTTCATATCATACCATGATAGCAGTTTTGTATATCTAATGTTATTCTCAACTTCAAACTGTTTTCGATACCCGTACTCTAGTGCATGTAGGTTTTCGTCGTGCGCCCGGGAGCTTGACGCGAACGCTGGAGAGGCTCATAAGTTCATAGAATCGTGTGCATTTACATCGTTCTCCCGGGCACAAGGCGTTTTATTTGGATCTAAATGTTGGTAGGCCTATGCTTCCCTTCAGGCCAAACGTGAAGATTTGATTGTAAAAAATAATCGAATAAACTATTTGTCTCATTGTAAATACAATAGTACCTACCAATGAAGGCAAGCTGGATAGTATTGACTGCCAGGGCACAGGTGATCAGCTGGGCGATAAACGAGATGAATCCGAAATGTATCAACCAGTTCTCGGAGAAACACTTCAGGAGCGGTTTGGTAACTATAGTTGCAACTGGAATGTGAATATCCGTTCTTTGAAATGCTGTGTTTTAATGTTCGTATTTTGACATCGATATACATGTATAATCTATTTACATAGCATAACGATCATCTCATACTTAACGTTTCGTAAACTTGTGACAAACGATGTAAAGTCATTTAATGTAGCGCATTTGAAAATCTCTTTATACGGAAAATAGGTTTCATGTGCGATCTCTTACTCGTAGGCCTTCAGCCTACGAGCACATGAAAAGGCAAGCGCGTCTGGGAACGTATGTCACATTCAGATGTAACTTATGACTTACCGTCCCACAAGATGTGAAGAGGGAATTTCACTGCTGCGGACGGAAAGCCTTATCAAAATGCTTAAAGTATAACACGTGTAGTCTTTTTTTCGTTACACCTCATTTTGAAATAATGATAGCTCTGTCATCATCACGGTTCCACGACTCTGAAAACACACATAAATCCAGACATTTACCGGATCCATCATTCGACCAATTATAAAAAGAAAAAGGAATAGAAAGAAAAAATAACGAAGCAGGTTTGAAATTGAGTCCGTGTAATATGCAAATTTTGTATGCATACGTAAGTAAACATCCAATAATAACCACACGTTTACCCGCATATTTTGACAGTTTAACAGTTCGACAGTTGACAGTTGTGTATAGGGCATGCCCATTTCCTATAATTGGTCCACGTAAAAATTTAAATCATGGTGCTGAAATAAACCAATTTTTGTGAATATGGGCCCTTGCGATTAAGCTATCGTTTTTAAGTCAGAGAAAATCACTAACTTTTCCTGTGCCGCTTTGTGAATTCATTAAAATAATTTATCTTCTTGATCCGTGCGCTTTAAGTGTTCACTTTTTTAGGGCTCATTGTTTCTCATGAGTGTCCGTGTAAGAAAAAAAAAAAACACTAACCACGCAATTAGCGTGTATTGCCTGCGAAAGAAAAAACAAAAGACTTAGACATCATCACCTGAGTGTAATTATGTTAATATTCTGTGATGCCAGCAAGCGAAAGCAACCCCCCGAAAAAAAAATAATAACAATACAGCCAACACGAATGTAATAGAGTTGTAGGGCAGTTGGTGGGTTTTATGTGTGAGAGTGTTTTCGTTACCAGATTTCGCATAAATGCAATTGATGCTTTTGGGCATATTGAAACACAAACGTCTAACGCAAGTTATTGAGTCTCGCCTGAAAACGTAGCACAAAATAATTCATGCAGCCCTTTATCGAACCAAAAACAGTGTAATGTAATGAATTCATTCATTTTGTTTCTTTACCTGCAGCAGGAATCAGAGCAACACTGGCATTAAAGAATCCCACAAACGTGGCTGTCCAGCAGAAAGGTTTTCCTAGGCCATAGATTACGACGACGTCGAAGATACCCTCACTCACAAAACGATGAAGGCAAAGGATGACGATCAAAATGATGACCTGTGTTCTCTTGCTTTTCTCGAAGCGTGTGTAAAACCCAGCCAGACTATGAAAAGATTTCTTTAGAATAGTACCCGCTGAGAAAGACTCACACGTAGGTACTGTTTCCAAGACTAATCTAGGGAAACTTGTGTAGACAAGGTTGACGGCAGCCATTATTGCTGGGAAAGCAAAGCTGAAGGTAAAGTTATTGGAATAGCCAAGGATCAAACCTCCTAGCGTTTGACCAAATCCCCATCCCACCTCACTCATAAGTGACAGAACGATCATCCTCTGTGTTCTAGACGTACCCTCGGAAGAATCGGTAATATAAGCTGCGGACACCGCTCCGACAGTATCTACATCCCCACACAATCCAAGCACAATGGCGGCAAGGAGAGTTAAGTACAGGGGCAGATCAAACAATGCTACCAAGAAAAAGATGCCAGAAGCAATGAGGTGGCATACCGCACCTATGATGAGGATCGGCTTTCGACCGATGAAGCTTGAGGCGGCGATGAGGAATGGTGCTGTTAATATTGGCGGAAAAGTGGGGAGGGCTGCCAGCCACATACTCCAAAAGGACGTCTCGGATTGTATCCTTCTCTCGAGGGGATCAGAGATGTTCCCATCATAACAATATGAGCCGTTTAGGTTGTAATTGATTGAGTAATTATAATTTTGTGTCAGCCTTTCTTTCACGTAGATCGTCCTGAGGGTGGTGAGAGCTCCTTGGATAGCCATTATCAAAAAGTTGATTGGCTCTGTTGCTATGAAGCGCGCCTCGCTGATGTATTCTACTGAGTCTCCCATCTTACAGTGTCGTTGCAGAGTAAATCACCGACTATTCTGTGGGTGACAGAAGAAGTGAAGAATCAAAAACTTTTTTTTTTCCAGGCTCCGTCACGAAATGTTGCTGAAGGCATTATGTTTCCGGGTTGTCCAAAAATGTGCAAAATGAACACCAGTGGTTAGAAAGCATTATTGACCAATCATTATTTATTGAAATACTTCACAGCAACATAACAGCAACATAGTATATAACAACTGAAATAATGCATAAGTCTTAAAAATCTGAATTTTCCCATAAAGGGATAAATAGATACAAACTCTATATTTCTAAATTGTTGCACTTCCGGTTTGGATGCAGTTGGTGCAGTTTGGGTGCACATATGTTTTATCATAGTTGATAAAGACAAGAAAATCGTTAAATCATCTAGAAACTTTGCAAGATAAGAAAAAACATTGATCTTGACACAAACACGGCAAACTCATCACCAAACATAGAACGCTTTTTTGCCCCCTGTGCACTAAACTTTATTCCCACTATTTTTGGGTTATATCTGATATGGAGTGCAAGTGTCTCTGTACCTAAAAATGAACACAGAGTGACAGAGGATCGTCTTGGCGGACGCTCCTCCCAATCCTGATATATCCAGTTGACGTATTATTATTCAGAACACAACTTTCTATGTCATTAAAAAGCATACGCACAAATCTACAATATTGTTCTCCAAAATCAAAGATTCAACACTTCAAATAAATAATGATTATTGAAAGAATCACAGGCTTTAAAAAAATGAAGGATCCGTGTGAAAATACCGCTTCCCTTCCCAATGTTTTGTCAATTCAGTGACACTGTCTTCAAGACTATACGTCTCCTTCCAAAAAACAAAAACCAAACAAACAAACAAACTAACAGACAAACTGCCTGTTTATCTTTACACAATGAAAACACTTTAATTCTTTTAAAATAAGACCAAAAACCTTTATAGTATTCAAAGATATAAAGGTAAGCTTTGTGTTCTTAAGAAAACATTGCATATTGACATATTATAATCACTTTCACAAACTTATTAAAGGCCCCGTCACACCTTTCCGGGCAAGTCTTGTGGGCTTGTTACGTGTAGGGATTTTCCAGCACGCAGGATAATTTTCTGTGGGCAGACAAGGAGTTGGGCCACTTTCGTCTTGCCTGCTGAACACGTGCTACTTGCGTTCTACTGGAATAAGTTCTAGTTACTGACGACGTACGGTCACTTCGAAGTACCTGCGTTACAACTGCATGTTACCTGCGTGGGAATTGCCTGCGAGATGCGGCCCCTATGAGCCCCCTACTGGTTTTCTGCGTGGACCTCTGCGGGCAATCCCCGAGTCTCACCCGGAACAGGTTTTGACAATGCATGCTCACACCTTTCCGGTCAAGCATTGCGTGTGACTTGCGGGAGACAATTTTTGCTACCCGGAGGTCCCCTCATATGGCACGCACCCGACAGTACCTCTAGCACGTTTCTTGCCCGTAGTTGCCATAAAGTGCGCACGCAAGTCCAATTTACGGGCAGCTAAGTTATGAGCATGTTCAAAACTTGTTCCGGGTGAGTCGCGGGGATTGCCAGCAGAGGTCAACGCAGAACATCAGTAGGAGGCCCGTATCTGTGCCTATTTGCGCCGGACACGCCCGTCATCGGCGGGCATTCTACTGGCAGAATACATGTATTTTACTGGCAAGGAATTATGTCGATACTGTCAACATACGTGTACCTGGTCAGTTCTGCTGACGTGGGGCGAGATATTCGAGTAAATTGCGTGCATGCTGAGGGTCAGTTACTGCCTTTCTACTGGGTAGTTGAGAGTCGGCTGCGGCCAAGATAATGACATTCTGTGGGACCTCTGCCATTGAAGTCGGATTGATTCCTTCGCATCAGCCCTCGCGTGTGACGGGGCCTTAAGGCCGTGTCACACCATTCCGGGCAAGCTACGCGGGCTTGTGGCGAGGAAGTAGTTTCCAGCACGTAGAAGATTTTCAGCGGCGAACAAGAATGTTTGCAATTTTCATTCATGTCTTGTCATATAGCCCAGGAGCTGGCTGCTGGTCAATTTACCCCATCAAGCCCAAAAGGTTTGACCCCTCAAAGTTACTGGGGCCACCCCCCTCATTACAAAACTGGGCGTCAGCCTGATACCTGAGGGCGGGGTCGTCCCCCAGGGACCCCCCCCCCCCCCCCCAAAAAAAAAAAAAAAAAAAAAAAATGGCCCCCGGCGGGTGTAATTTACCCCATGGAGCCCATGGACCAAACCTGGTCTAAAAGAATGGCCTAGGGGTGTACATAATAAAAATATAAAAACTGACAAAATATCTGGTCGGGAAAGGGGTTGCCAGACCGTCCCCCCCCCCCCCCCCCTGGGCCCCCCCCCCCCTGGCGGGTGTAATTTACCCCACGCAGCCCATGCACCAAACTTGGTCCAATGAAAGTACTATGGGTGTACATAATGATAATATAAAAACTGACACGATATCTGGTTGGGAAAGGGGTTGCCAGATCCCCTCACCCCCCCCCCCACCACCACCGCCCATTACGCCCCTTCGTGGGTTTAATTTAGCCAACAGCACCCATGGATCAAATTTGGCTGGGGGAAAGTAGGCCCCACTATGGGTGTGCAAAAAATAAAGATAAAAGCTGACAAAATATCTCACTTACAAAGAGTAATCAAACATATCCCCTACCTTTGCTGCCCCCCCCCCCATTTTTTAGTGTGAAGGGCCTATACGGTTTGGAGAGGTATGAATGAGCGTGTCATAAAAAGTAATAAATGGAACTTCTTGAATTAAGATGAAGTTATGACAACAGAAGCATTGTGTGTGTACATATATCCACATGCCCCATCCCACTCCCTCCCCCCCCCCCCCAAAAAAGAATGGAGTTATCGACATCTACACTAGAAACATACTCAGACAGTGCAGACCTTTGCCAAGCAGCTCATTTCCACCCATCCACACATGCTAAAAACTGCCAAATTTCCCATATAAAAGCCTTTTGCTTTTAAATGCCATCAACTTCCAGCTGTGTGGTAGTGCATTATACCTTGAGCACATGCCTTTACCTTTAGTGCGCATGTATGCAAACCTCAAATTCATACAGCTTGAACTCCCAATTCCATTGATCTCATCTGCCGTAAGATAAAAATCATCAAAATTTCATAAAGATTCCCGGATCACTACCAAAATTTATATTTATCATCTGTTTTTAAAATGTAATTGTGTTATTATCATCTTTTCATACAAGTTTCATCCAAATGTGTTCTCAACCTTTCAAGTTGTTTTGCATACAAACAATAATGCAGACAATACTATATATAAGTAACATAAAACCTCAAGTGGCAGAAATAATTACAACTGTATCAAAATCCTACAGTTCAACTGTGTTACCATGCATGTGGAGCAAGCTCATGTACAACAGTACAAGAAACTGTATACCTGTGATACAAAATTGTACATGCAGTGGGTGTATAGGCCATAGTGTGGTTAATTGCATGCATATATTTGTATGTTGTATACATTTTACTTGTTGCATGCAATTATACATTTTGAAGATTGGCAACACGTGTATCATCAGTCTGCAAACAATAAAAAGGCGGTGTTTTCCTGACCTTGGTAAGTGAACTGGGCTTTCCTATTGTAGGTACTATACTGGTAGGCCCCTATGACAGTAGTATATGTATTTCATCACTGGATGACAATTGGTGTCAGTAACAGAGCAAACAAAGAAAGGTCAAGAGTCTAGATCTTGGACTAGATCTAAGTCTCAAATATGCTATGATATGGCTAGATATCTAACGTTAGACCTATATTTCCAATACATGCTATAGCTTGTAGAGTATACCTAGTACTATTTGGCGAAACCAAATGAACTGGAACAGGGAATGGATTATCAGTGAGATGTAGTGTATTATGAGTCATAACTGAAAAACCAATATATAGAACATCAATGTTCTCAGCCTATATAGGTTTAAGTGTCAAAGGTGTGCATTGCTTTAAATTTGCATAGAACACTTAAACCCTGAATTTGTTAAAGTCACTGCACTTCCTATCATTCATAGCTAGAGTCAAAAAGGCAGAATTATACTACATTTCAATTTCTCTATCTAATAGACAACTTTGACTTTAGGATTAGAAATAGCCTTATTAATAGCTATATGTATCATAAGTGTTGAAGATGCAGATGTTCCAGTAAATGAATACTTGCAGAATTGGGTATGAAGATTAGGCAAATAATCTGAAACTCTCTTTAAATATAGCAAAAGAAATAACAAACAGCCTGATTAAAGTTGCAAATATTGTCACAAAATTGCCTAGAGCACCCCTCTCACTGTAATGGATC